>NW_006285613.1:1909457-1935769 GCF_000327345.1 Myotis davidii
CGCCGCGCGGGGGGCGGGGGTGAGGGCGACGCGGCGCCGGCCGGGACCTGCCCGCGCACTGCGGGAGCCTTCCCGTGGGAATCTGCGGGAGCCTTCCCGTGGGAATCTGGGGGAGCCTTCCCGTGGGAATCTGGGGGAGACTTGGCTGCCGCGCTCCAAGGCGCCATTTTTATTCTCCGTGAACGCTCCCAAGGGAAGGTGGCCAGGGACTGTCGCAGGCATTTTTCCAGGGAGCACACTGGTGTGGGGAGGGGAGGCCTCCTAAGGCTCACCCCGATGCCAGCCTCCCGCACCCAGAAAGGCCCAGGACGCACTCACTCTGCCGGCCACGAAGGCATCATCCTGGCCTATGCCGGGCGTCCTTCGGGCTCCATGACGCAGAGCAGCGGCACAAACCTGGGGCGCGGTCCTGCGTCCTTGGCCCCTTGGGCGCAGTTCCCTCTCATTTTGCACAACCGGAAGGGAGGGGACAGAAAAGACCGCTCACCACCCATGTGTCCCAATCACTCGCCAGGTGACAGGCCTTTTCTGCTGCCGAATTAGGCCTTGTTGGTGCTACCTGACCTCGCAACACACGCAGCGGGCAGGTGCCAGCATTGCAGCTCGTTGCCAGGCAGGATGGCACCGCCATGGGCCAAGGTGGTGCCTGGACAAGTGAGGCTCCCGCCCGGTGCCGGGTTCCTGCGGACGGCCCTGCGCCGTCAGGAAAGCGGAAGCAAGCCTGGGGATGCATCTGCACGTGCTATTTTAACTGCTTTCACATTCAAGGTTTTAGTTTAGTCTGAGCTGGTACAACGTAATTGAAACCCTTTATGGACACCCCCCTTCCCGCACCCCACACAAAAGCAGTGTTCCCTGGAAATGGAGTTAAAGATGAGTCTAGCCCTGGCAGTTTTGCTCAGTGGTTAGAGTGTCGACCCGCAGACTGAAGGGTCTGGGATTTGATCCCTGATCAAGGGCATGAGCCTTAGTTGCAGGTTTGATCTTTGGCCCCGGTTGGGGCATGTACACCAGTCCATGTGTCTCTCTCAGATCATATTTCTCTCTCTCTCTCTCTCCCCCTTTCACTTTCTTTAAAAATCAATGGAAATAATATCCTAAGGTGAGGATTTTTTTTAAAAAAAAAATCAATGAAACAAACACGGGTCTGTAACTCCACCACGGACTGTTCGCCGTTCTATTCCCAGAGCCTGGCACACAGGCCTGCGGGTGGTTGTTATTTTCCAAAGAACAAACTCTTTGCACGCTCATGCGCTCACCTTAGGGAACGTAAGGCCAGGTCACAAGGCCACAGCCTTGGGGCGGGCCGCCCCACTGGAAGCTGCGTGCGCGCTCTCCATCCCCAGCCCAGTGACTTTCCCTAAGACTGTTACTGCTACTGCGCTGGCCACGGCTGGGATGTCAACTCCCCGAATCCTGTTTTCATCTTAAAATATGTTTTTAACGATTTCAGAGAGGGAGATAGAAACATCAATGAGGAGAATCACTCATTGGCTGCATCGCTTGGCTGTCTCCTGCACGCCCCCTACTGGGGACCAAGCCATGTGCCCTGACCAGGAATGGACTGTGATCTCCTAGTTCATAGACCTATGCTCAAACCACTGAGTCGCACCAGCCGGGCCCGTTTCCATGTTCATCAGAGACTTGGTATCATGCCAGGCACATGAGGACTTTCTGCCAGTGGAAAGGACATATTCTAACATGTACTCATTCTAATCCCGGGAAATACATTCTACTGAATGCTTTCACTAAGTACATGCACTTGGGGAAATATTAAATGGAGGTATAAATGGAACTTGGTTGAAAGGACCTTTGCTTTCAATTCCAAACCTCTTTATACTGCGGACAACAGAGGCCCAAGAAGGACGAGCCGCCTGGCTGAGCTGGGAGCCAGGTCTCCCGAGGAAGCCTGCGGCTCTCCCCTGCCCGCGCTCATCATTTCATAGTTCAGTTCTTTGCTCAAAATGACCCAACTTGGCCGCGTAACAGCAGCAACCTATTTGTACGCTTGAAAAGCTAATGGGCTCAAAGTCTTGCCTGCAGGCTAGGAACTTTTCTAGTGCTTAGGGAAGGGATAAAAATGTCAATGAGCCCGGCCGGCGTGGCTCAGTGGTTGAGCATTGACCTATGAACCAGGAGGTCATGGTTCGATTCCCAGTCAGGGCACAGGCCTGGGTTACGGGCTCGCTCCCCAGTGGGGGGCGTCCAGGAGGCAGCCGAGCAATGATTTTCTTTCATCATTGATGTTTCTCTCTCCCTCTCCCTTCCTCTCTGAAATAATAAAAATGTACATATATACATATTTTTAAATATATTTTATTGATTTTTTTTACAGAGAGGAAGGGAGAGGGATAGAGAGCCAGAAACACCAATGAGAGAGAAACATCGATCAGCTGCCTCCTGCACACTCCGTACAGGGGATGTGCCCGCAACCCAGGTACATGCCCTTGACCGGAATCGAATCTGGGACCCTTCAGTCCACAGGCCGACGCTCTATCCACTGAGCCAAACCGGTCAGGGCAAAAATGTACATATATTTTTAAAAGTCAACAAAACTTCCCTGCAGAGAAACACAACTGTACAAAATGTGCAAATTGGCCTTTATTGTCTCCGAGAAACTGCCAGACCCAATAAGCAATTCCGGGTCCCAGCCGGGCAGACACCCTCCTCCCATCACTGCACTCGGCCTGACCGGACTAGACCAGACAGGTGGAAAGTTTACACCACACGGCAGCAAGGTCCCCTCGACAAATGGGTGGAAGTCAGGGTTCTGACTATTTAAGCTTAAATGCTGGGTAGAAAGGCCAAGTGCAGTCCTAAGTGATTCAATAAGTGATTCACCGCCAACTGGGAAATGTACAATTACTTTTACAAATTTAGATCTTAACCCTATTACTCAACAAGGATCTCACCCCAATGGGTAGGAAGGACAGGACCTTCGAAGGCTTCGGCCTGGGACTGGGACCCCACGGACCCCACCCCTGCACTGTATCCCTCGTCTCCTGCGGAGTCTGGACCAAGTTAGTCACCAGGAGGCACGACGGTGCGTGGCGGTGCCAGAGCGTGAAGCGCCTTTCGTTTGCAACTGAAGCGCAAGGCGCACACCCAGAGAGGGCGCTACTCTCTGACCTGCGTCCTTGCTGGGGAGCCACACAGCGCCGCCCGACTGCCCACTGGCTGCAGACACAGCAGTTTCTCCGAGGAAAATGCAATTCTCTCCAGAAGGTTCACCTGCGGTTGCCGAAGGTGAGGACAACTGGCTTCCCTCCCCAGGCTGCACATGAACACGCATTTCCCTGCGGCTGAAACACTGAATGAACGTTCTGGAGTTAACACTGCCTGCGGTAAGTGTCAACACCATAAGGCTTTCTGGTTCTCTCAGGAAAGTGCCGTAACTTTCCTTTAGGGAACAGGGTGTGAGGGCACACAGTTCAGGCCATTGATCCATGAGCTTTGTCTCCCTGTCGACTATTTTAATGCTTCCCACCGACCAAGCCTGACGGGAGACAGCTGGCTCCCTGGAAAGGAAACACCAGGTACATAATTGACGGCACTGTTTTGCTCAGGAGTCCCAGGCCAAGGCCACCGTGACAGCTAGTCGTCCACAGTGATGTTCCGGAAGAGGTAGGCCATGGACTCCCCGTTGTGGATCCTGCGGATTGCTTCCGAGAGAATGAGGCTGATGTCCACCGTCTTGATCTTGGGGCACTGCAGCTTCTGCACCTCGTGAGGGACGGTGTTGGTCACCACCACCTGTCACGGCATCACGGCAAACGCACTGTAACTGCCGCGCCCCGTGGTCACTCGGAAAAGTTTATCCAACACTGAGTAGCCCCAGCCCGTCCCAACCCACTGAACCTTACTCTGCGAGTCTGGTTTCTACAAACTAGACTAACCCGCCTCACAGGGAGAGGTTTCGTGGCCAGAACGTGAGATTCTGAGCCCACGGGCTGGTGTGCAGAAGCGACAGGGGGAGGCCTGCGCTGGGCCAAGAGACATGCCCGTCGGCATCAACCCTGGAAGCACGAATTACACTGACGGGCACAGACGCAGCCAGGACAGGCCCCTGGGAGGGTTGGCAACACTGAGCGCGTCCCTCCATGATGCACAGAAAGGCGGCAGGCCGGGGCCTACGCTCAGGGTTCGAGCCCCGCAGACAGACAGACCTCGTCGATGGAGGACTCCTCGATCAGGCGGGGGGCCTCCGCAGACAGGATGCCGTGAGTGGCCATGACATAGATCTTGTAGGCGCCTCTCTCCTTCAGGATCTCTGCAGCAGCCACGAAACTTTCCACGTCATCAATGATGTCGTCCTGAGAAGAGATGGGGGGAGGAGGTCCTGGGGCTGCCTGGGAACACTCTCTGCCCTTCCCTGCTCCCGCTGCAGAGAATGCGAGCCGTCCACCCGGTCAGAGGGCGCACACCAGCAGTGGCAACAGGACTGCGCGGACGGCGCTGTGCGTGGCTGTCGGTGCAGAGCAACGCCTTCCAGGCACACGTGACATTCACAGCCAGAGTTTATGACCCCTAGGGCTGATGTCCAGTGTCAAATGTCAGATCAACCTCCACAGCCAGTGACCATGCACTTTCCTGAGAAAGTTAAACGGGGGGGGGGCACAGAAAGTGAGCCACTGCGAAGGACCATCCTCTGGCCCAGCAAAGGCATGAAGAGCTGGGAGCACAGCGAACACTTGCTCTCTGGTGAAAATGGAACAGCTCTGCCTGGCCGGCGTGGCTCAGTGGCTGAGCATCAGCCTATGTACGAATCAGGAGGTCACAATTCAATTCCCAGTCAGGCATGTGCCCAGGTCGCAGGCTCGATCCCTAGTGGGGGGCACGCAGGGGGCGGCCAATCGATGATTCTCTCTCATTGATGTTTCTCTCTCTCCCTCTCCCTTCCTCTCTGAAATCAATACAAATATGTATTTTAAAAAATGGAACGGCTCCTCCTAGTTCACCTCTCCACCCTAAAGCTTAAGGTGGAGGGTGTTAGCTGCTTGGATGGGACCTACAGTTTAAGACAAACGTCACTTATGGGGGTGAACTTTCTTATGGGAGTTACCAAGCTCTCCTTACAGCTGTCGGTTATAATAATCCCTGTTCATCTACATAAAAATCTGTACTTATCCTAAGGGGTTTGGGTGAGAAAGGAAAGACGGATCCATTTAAGTCCATCATCGTTACTGGAAGTACAACCCAAAGTGAAACAAGCTACTGAAAGCCAGGGGTGCCCGCTCCGCCCAGGGGACGCACGGACATACCACTATGATGGCGATCCTCCCGCCAACGTCGCCGACCACGGTGATCGGTGGCTTCTCTTTGGCCATCATCACTAGCAAAACGACACAAATGACAAGACCCAGTCAGTCAGGCCTCACTAAGTAACTGTGACCACAGCCAGTCTCACCCTCTGGAGGCGGTGGCAAAACCACTGTAGACCAAAAAAAGCAAGCAGATCCCTCCTCAAGGAGCCAGGGGTCTCTCAGAGGCAGCCTGTCGAGGGCACGCTGTCTGACAGAAACAGACGATGAGCCCCCTGGCGTGGCTCAGGGGTTGAGCATCAACCTATGAACCAGGAGGTCATGGTTTGATTCTCAGTCAGGGCACGGGCCCGGGTTGTGGGTCACTTCCCAGTGAGGGGCACGCAGGAGGAAGCCAATCAATGATTCTCTCTCATCATTGATGTTTCCATCTCTCTTGTCCTCTCCCTTCCTCTCTGAAATCAACAAAAAATAATTAAAAAGAAAAGAAACAGACGGTGAGACATATAATTTTACATTTCCTAGTAGCCACATTAAAAAGTAAAATCAGCGAAACCGGTTTGGCTCAGTGGATAGAGCGTCAGCCTGCGGACTGAAGGGTCCCAGATTCGATTCCGGTCAAGGGCATGTACCTGGGTTGCGGGCACATCCCCAGTGGGAGATGTGCAGGAGGCAGCTGATCGATGTTTCTCTCTCATTGATGTTTCTAACTCTCTATCTCTCTCCCTTCCTCTCTGTAAAAAATCAATAGAATATATTTTTTTAAAAAAAGTAAAATCACATAGGTGAAATGAATAGATTTTACCCAATACAGCCAAATATTATTTCAGTATGTAATCAATATGCAAATGTATTAGAAATGTTTTACACGGTTTTCATACTGCCTTCGGAATTTGGTGTGCATGTTACACAGCACTTCCCAGGTGAGACCAGCCACGTGAGCCCGGCAGCCACCCGTCCGGCTGGCACAGGTGTGGCCAGAGCCGCAGGCGAGGAGAGCCAGCAGCGCCCACCACTCCCAGGAAATGCCCCCGAGACAGCGGAGGAATGAGAAATGAACGCCCCTCACAGAAATCCCCGGGAAAGGCCGCCCGGAAAGAGCTGGCGCTCGTTTCTTCCAAGGGGACCGCCACTGACGGTGTGACCTTATTAACACGATGACACAATGAGTTTCCTGAAAGTCCGGAACCTGAGAACAGTAAGTCCAGTCCCCCACGTTTCCGGGGTCATCAGGCCTCAGAGGAGAGGCTTCGTATCTCGCTGGGAAACGCTCCGCGGAAAGGCCGTCGGTGCAGAGAGCAAATGCAACAAGAACTCGCCCTTAAAGGAACGAGTCCCCGGGAGAAGAAATGTGTGTTGCAAGGACAGGCTGGACCCCCCGCTTTAGAAAGCGGTTTACATTCTGAAACATTTCTTCAGCTCCTAGTGGGAGGGGGAAAGAATGAAATTCAGGGCGATTATGCCGTTTGGTAGTTATCAGCCGTTTGGAAATTACCCGCCCAGTTTAGCTGATCCCCGCTATGGGCACCGTAACCCTCAGCGAACGGGGTTGTGCCTTTCTCCCGCAAACTAGCCGAGCTGCGTTCAGCATGTTTCACTGGCCAATTTCAGCCGCTTCCTGCTTCCCCCTCCCGGACACAAGGGCAGGGCCGTGCACTGGGACAGTGAGAGAGGCTCCGTGTACAGACCTCACCCAAGGGAAGAAAACATGTCACCGTTAGGACAGGCTTCCTCAAACCCTGTCTTGAATGAAACCGAGCGCCCCTTAAAGAGACGTGGGCCCTTTTCTTGACTAAAAAAAGGAGAAGGTTGCGAGCCAGGATCCCTCATCAAATATCAACAGAGAACCAGCCCCCGCCCGAGGCAGAAACCGGCCGCGGGCTCTGTTCGCAGCTGCCCGACTCTCCCCCAGCCCCTGTCTGTCTGCAGCGAGGAAGGCTGAGCTTCCCGGGGCTTTGAAAAGCAGCCTGGCTCCCCAGATGCCCACTGCCTGCTCAGAACGAGCTAACCCTGACCCATAACTGATGTATGTCTCCTACAAACGGAGACAAGCTTTTCCACAGGGTCCGCAGGGAAAACAGCGCCTGGCAGGCTTAAAAAAAACAAGCCCGATTCTTTCCCCACAGCTTGCCCAGAAAATAAAATACCAAGCATTTAAAACTTCAGCCCGGCCGGCGTGGCTCAGTGGTTGAGGGTCAACCTATGAACCAGGAGGTCACAGTTCAATTTCCAGTCAGAGCACATGCCTGGTTGTGGGCTCGATCCCCAGTGTGGGGCGTGCAGGAGGCAGTCGATCCATGATTCTCTCTCATCATTGGTGTTTCTGTCTCTCTGTCTCTCCCTTCCTCTCTGAAATCAATAAATTAAAAACAAATTTTTTTAAAAATTAAAATTTCAGTAAAAGTGATGTACTGTGAAGACAGTGGATAGAGCAGGGGTGGGCAAACTTTTTGACTCGAGGGCCACAATGGGTTCTTAAACTGGACTGGAGGCCGGAACAAAAGCATGGATGGAGTGTTTGTGTGAACTAATATAAATTCAAAGTAAACATCATTACATAAAAGGGTACGGTCTTTTTTTCTTTAGTTTTATTCATTTCAAACAGGCCGCATCCGGCCCGCGGGCCGTAGTTTGCCCACGGCTGGGATAGAGGGTGCTTCCACTACCCTACGATTAAGATTCTGCTCTCCGCCCTGGCCGGTTTGGCTTGCAGCGGTTCTCAACCTGTGTATCGAGACCCCGTTGGCGGTCGAACAACCCTTTCACAGGGGTCGCCTAAGACCATCCTGCATATCAGATATTTACATGACGGTTCATAACAGTAGTAACATTACAGTTATGAAGGAGCAACGAAAATAATGTTATGGTTGGGTCACAACATGAGGAACTGTATTTAAAGGGCCAGAAGGCTGAGAACCACTGGTAATGGATAGAGCGTCAGCCCACAGACTGAAGGGTGCTGGGTTCAATTCCAGGCACATACCTCGGTTACAGGCTCCATATGGGCCCTGGCTGGAGGGCGTGCAGGAGGCAACCAAGCAATGTGCCCCTCTCACAAAGATGTTTATCTTTCTCTCCCCCTCCCTTCCACTCTCTCTAAAAATCAATGGAAAAATATCCTTGGGTGAGGATTAACAAAAAATAAAATGAAAACATTCTTAAAAAAAATAGTAGCAATGAATTAGACTGTAACACACTGAATAAAGTGGGGCTCCATGAATCCATACGATACAAAGGAATGAACCAGGAGGGAGAAGGGGACGGGGAAGATCACCATTTGTCAGCAACCACAGGAAGAACTAGTCACGAGGAAACAACACGCCCCGATTAGGGAATATTCTACCGAGCACCTGGCCTGTACTCTGCAGGAGACTCAAGGTCAGAGAGACCAGAACAGAGGCGCGCTCTAGACGAACGGAGACTGCAGGGAAGTGACGACTGAGGGCAGCGTGTCCCCTTCTACTGGGCTCTAGTCCAGAAAACGATGCTCTTTTGTTCTAAAGGACACTGGTTGGACGACTGACAAAACCTGAGGAAGGTCTGAAGATTGGACAATAGAATGAGAACGAGGTTAGTGTCCTGAGTCTGGTCATTGTAAGCATTAGAACGCTGACGCCTCTGACAGGGGCCTGTCTGAAATGACCTGGGTGTGAGCGCTCTACTACACCCACCTGCTAATGTCTGTCTGTTTCGGAGGCATGGCGAACGGATACACATTTTTAAAAGAAACAAACTCCTTCCTCGGATATAAGAAGCATAATACACCTTCCAGTTGAGAATGCTGGTTACTGCCACTCGAAAGTTCCATGGGAACACACACCTCCACTCTGCTTGGTCAGTAACAGCCTGTCAGTCACCAGTCATCAGCTCTATTACTAACTCGGGGCGAACGCGCCCGATCACCAAAGCCTGGTATCTGACCAGCGTGGCCATCGCCCAAGATAGAAAGCTTAGGCTTCAGAGCCTCACACACACAACTTTGCTACTAAAGCTAAAATGGTCGCACCCTCTCGCAAGTGTCTTACACAGCCCGCAAACGTGTACCATCTCCGTTCACAAAAGGCGAAATCAATGCAAAACCATCACCATAGGTATTTAAGAATACCAAGACGCCATGTCCACGTCAGTATTCATTCCTAGCCGTTCATGTCATCCAAGGCTCCCTTCAGTTTCCAAACAAAGTAAGAAGTAGGGCTAATCTTACGCGGCAGCTCCAGGCCGGGGTGGACCGTGGCGTTTTTGACCATCGGGGGAGAGTGGCGGCCGTCGTCCATGTCCAGCTCGGTGCACTGCGCCTCCCCGTGGATCACCGCCAGGCCCAGGCGGAGTCTCTCAGCGTACGACTGGGCCCTACGAGAGAGACGGGGGAGGTGGGGACTGCTGGGAAGAAAGCCCAAGCGTCACGATTCCATCGTTTTATTCATCACAAAATGAAAGGAACATCCCACCTCTTAGGGACACACAGGGAATTATGTATACAAACCAGAATGTGGGCCCAGGCCAAAGAGTAAAAGCCTCCAGAGGCCTGTGAGCCGAGATGTGGACGAATATCTGCTTCTAGATCATTCTGGTTCTAGCCTTTGTCCAATAACCTAACTCTTCTTCAGAAGGAAACACTTTGTTGGAAAAGGTCTCTTAAAAATCACTGCTGCCCTGACGGGTGTGGCTCAGTGGATAGAGTGTCGGCCTAGGACTGAAGGGTCCCAGGTTCGATTCCAGTCAAGGGCATGTACCTGGGTTGCGGGCACATCCCCAGTAGGAGATGTGCAGGAGGCAGCTGATCGATGTTTCTCTCTCATCGATGTTTCTAGCTCTCTATCCCTCTCCCTTCCTCTCTGTAAAAAAATAAAAAATATATTAAAAAAAATCACTGCTGCCCTGCTGGCGTGGCTCAGTGGTTAAGTGTCGACCTATGAACCAGGAGGTCACGGTTCGATTCCCGGTCAGAGCACATGCCTGGGCTGCAGGCTCCATCCCCAGTCAGGGCCGTGCAGGAGGCAGCTGATCAATGATTCTCATCATTGATGTTTCTCTCTCCCTCTCCCTTCCTCTCTAAATCAATCCTATCTAATAATAGGCAAAGATTGAAATTGACCGTACCTTCACTACACCTCCCATCGGCTAATCAATGAGATATGCAAATTAACCGCCAACAAAGATGGTGGTTAATTTGCATATGTAGACGCAAAGCGAAGACTGAAGGCGGCTCCAGCAGGAGCAGGAGCGCTGTGAAGGCGGCTCCGGCCAGAGCGGCACCGGTTTTCCTCCGGCACCCAGGACCCAGGCCTATTGCACAAATCTTTTCGTGCAACAGGCCTCTAGTAAAAACATTTAAAAAACAATAACCCCTGCCTGAAAGTGCTCACAGCCCTTCTGCCTTCCTTTCCCTATGAGTGTGAAGGAAGCACTTCATTATCAGATGTGGTGCGAGTCCAGGCCAATGAGCTTCCGTGGCCACGACAGGACAGCCCCTGACCCCCAAGCAGCTCATTCTGACTTCAGAGAGCACCCCCAGGGCTTGCATCAGTATCTGGAGTAGTTACCTTTTTGCAGCATCAGGAGACTTAGCTACAATGACTGCATTTCTGTAATTTGGAATCTAGATTTGGAGGAAAAATAAGAAAATACTGAAAAGTTATACCTGGATGCTAGAATTACATTCTTTCCTCTTATAACAACAATCCACACTAGCAATCACGTATGCTAAAATTTCATTCACACATTTTAGAATTTTAACACTTATCAATTAACGTCATTGCAAAAGTACTGTTACATCAAGAAGGAAAAAGAGTAATTCATTCTTAAAACCTTCGTTTAAGAACACATAAGCCAATTGCTAAAGATACTTAGAAGGAAATCCAGACTTAGTCTCTGAACTCTGTGACCCTCCATGCCTAAGTGCTGACCCTGTCTGGCTGCCTCAGGATCGAGACTAAGGGAAGGGCACGCGCGTGCCTTTCAGTGTGGAAATCGGACACCAGAGCAACTACAGGGAGGACAGGGTGTGTGCGGCGGCTCCTCACTTCTTCCTGGATATACTGAAGCAGGAAAGGGGAGGCTCTGAGGTTGTCCACGGGAAAGCTGAAAAAGCCTTGAATTTCCTTTTGGTGAAGATCCATAGTGATAATGTGAGTTAAACCTGAAATTTTAAAACAAAGAATTACAAGTTCACCCCTGCAAGTTAATGACTACAGGGGACACACACTAGACGCCCAACTCCTGTTTCCTAACCAAAGACTGGAGGCCGGGATACTGTTAACAAGTACATGACGTAGAGACTTTATCTGCAACCTTAACAAAACCGAACCAACTAAAGAATGTGCCCGGCCTGGCCTGTGTGGCTCAGTGGTTGAGCACTGACCTGGGCACTAAGAGGTCCCCAGTTCGATTCCTGGTCAGGGCACATGCTTGGGTTGCACAATCCCCAGTAGGGGGCGTGCAGGGGGCAGCCAATCAATGATTCTCTCTCATCATTAATATTTCTATCTCTCTCTCCCTCTCCCTTCCTTTCTTTCTAAAAAATGTGCGCAGCCGCCTGTGAAGGCGTCTCTAACCTTCCACAAAGACAAAGCCTTGAAGCTGGGGGAAGTGCTCTCCTCTGCTGCTATTACTATTAGCTTGGTCCTCAAAAACAAGAAAAGAAAACTCAGGTAGAAGCAATATGAAGATGAAATTAATAAGTACTGAAGCAAAATTTGATGTAAAAATAGTAAGGCCTTGATTAAAAAGTTTAGGAAGAAATGCGAAAAGACTGTGGCTGAGGCAGAAGGAATAAGAAAGCAAAAATAAAGTACATATTTTTAAAAAAAGAAATCATGTAATATAAAGATAAGATACTGAAGGATGTAGAACAATTTCTATCTGTCATAAAAGAACGGGCCATGAAATATTCTTATAGAAAAACAATGAAGACAGACTGATATATCAACAGGGCTAAACAAGAGATGTATGTTTCTGAGGACTCAAATCTGTTCATTTTTTTTTTCTTTTGTTAGAGTTTTAAATAAAATTCCCATCATTGTAAAGTGCTATTACATTTGATTCATAGGCCAGCTAGTATGTCACTGCCACAAAAACACATTAGATACGAGCAAAGAAGGAGCTGCTATACAGAAAGACACTCAGGAAGGGAACAGCAGAGTACATAAGCTGAAGAAGTAGCAAAAGAAAAAACCCCGTTTAATATTACGTAAATAAATAAAACTCAGCAAAAAGGCAAATACAGAAATCTAGACCTGAAACTCAGAAGCTCAGGGGTGCCAGATTCCAGTTAAAATGTGATGACGGTAAGATGAAACGTGAAGGAAGACGACAGAACGATGTCAAAGGCCAGGATCAGAGAAGAGTGGGAAACAGTGAAACAGACAATGTCACTCTAAGCCTTAGAGCAGTGATGGCGAACCTATGACACGCGTGTCATTTTTTGGGGTGATTTTTCTTTGTTAAATGGCATTTAAATATATAAAATAAATATCAAAAATATAAGTCTTTGTTTCACTATGGTTGAAAATATCAAAAAATTTCCATATGTGACATGGCACCAGAGTTAAGTTAGGGTTTTTCAAAACACTGACACGCCGCACTCAAAAGGTTCGCCATCACTGCCTTAGAGTGACATTGAAGACGTAGGAGTTCCTGCCTCAGCTCACCTATCCTCACCAGCACTGAGCACAGGAAACCAGGAGCACTCAGTGGCGGCACTTGGAGAAAATGGGTCCCCACCTCCATGAGGGCGGCAGGGGAGTCTCAGGTCGGGAGGAGTCCCACTTACCCGCTTTGGCCAGCATGGACGCCAGGAGCTTGCACACGATGGAGCCTCTCTTCCTCATCTTGCTCTGCTTGCTGTAGGGGAAGTACGGGATGACCCCGATGATGTTCCTGGCGCAGGCGGTCTTCAGCGCGTAAGCCATGATCAGCAGCTCCATCACAGCGGTGTTCACATCTCTGGAACAGCGCAGGTTTGTGTGTGGGGATTAATTTCATCGATTCGCCCCTGGCAAGGATCTCCACCACAGCGATTTCACAGAAGCTGCCCAGCCGGGTGTTGCAGGCATGTACCAGCGGACAACAGCTGGGAGTCCTGAGAGGCTCCTATTCCTGACACTATCTACCGGGAGGACAGCGCCAGCTCCCACAGGCTAGCCCAGGGGTGGGCAAACTTTTTCACTCGAGGGCCACAATGGGTTCTTAAACTGGACCGGAGGCCGGAACAAAAGCATGGATGGGGTGTTTGTGTGAACTAATATAAATTCAAAGTACACATCATTACATAAAAGGGTACGGTCTTTTTTTTTTTTTAGTTTTATTCATTTCAAACGGGCCGGATCCGGCCCGCGGGCCGTAGTTTGCCCACGGCTGAGCTAGGGGCTCAGACCAAGATTGCCCCCACCCCCCCATCCCCACCTGCTATGAATCAGAGGCTCCCATGACCCTCTCCTCAGGTTATGAATTTGCTAGAATGGCTCAGAAAACTCAGGAAAACTGTTTAACATGCAAACACATTTATCATTTCAAAAACACGAAATTGTTGTTCACAGGAAACAACAATGAATTGTGTGAAAGCAGTGCTAACTCTTACCTGGGTATTGTCTGTATAATGAAAACGTCTTGGCCTCGAACAGATTCTTTTATTTCAACTCTTGTTTCTGAAAAATAAAAATGCCCTGTAGCTTTAAGAAAAGCACGCCTCATACCACAGATAATTAGGGCTCAGGAAGAGAAAATCATTGGATACTAAGCTGTCTTTGCAAGGACCAAGGGCACCGTAACCAGAAGTCCACGCCCCGCCAGATTTACGATGCAGCATTCCTAGGACACTGGCCATTAGCAACGTGACCTCAACATGATCATGTAATGCAAGGGCGCCCCAGGGAACGCAGAGGGCAGGGAAACAGGTAGCCAGCCTAAGTGAAAGTCTACCAGACACTTGAGAGAAAAACTGAGAGGTGAAAAGAATAGAAAGAGTTTTTAATGTCACCATCGCCTAGAGCCAGTTTGCTTTTTTTTAATCCTCACCCAAGGGTATTTTTCCAATGATTTTTTTTAAGAGAGAGAGAGTGGAAGAGAGAGGGAGAGACAGAGAGAAATATCGATGCGAGAGAAACACATCATTTGGCTGCCTCCTGCAGGAGCCCCGACCAGGGCCCAAGCCCGGGAGGAGCCTGCAACCGAGGTGCGTGCCCTTGACCGGAATCTACAGGCTGCCGCCCAGGTGGCTCATGATGCTGCCGATGGCCCCATGGACAGATGAAAGCGGGAGCATCCCCCGCACAGCCCACGATAGAAGAGAGAACCGTCTACAGCTCCCCTTTCCATCCCAAATGACAGGACACTTGCATTATCTTGGAAAAAGAGGAAAGGACACTTTAAGGAGAACAAAGGAGTCGCGATTTAAAGGGAAGTACAGAATGGTGACTTATCCCTCTAACGTTAGAGGGAAATGTTTCTGTGTTAAACATGAGCAATATCTGCCTTTAAATACACGCTGGCCAATGAGAGCATGGTTCCGAGGACAGAGGGTGCTTCAGAAATAAGTGTAACTTTACCTCCGTTGGTCTCCTGATATACCACCGACTTCCCCAGCTCAGCACCCAGACGCCTACGGGGAAAAGAAAGGCAGTTAAAGAGTGCTCCACCCAAAACACTCCAGTTCGCGTGCACGTGTCACAGAAAGACTGAAACAACTGGTCCGGTGCTCTCTGCCAGAAAACCATGAGAAAGTTTGACGCGTGCAGCACTAGTGCGTGGGAGGCCACAAGCAGCGCGCACCAGGCTGTAACGCCGTCTTTGCTGGAACCAGCCCACAACCAAGCCGCTCGGCCAGCTCAGTTTTATGAGCAGTAACTGTCCCGGAAAATCACTCCCAAACAAGGACTTGGCCACTAGCAGTAACTCCCCAACCACAAGCCAAAGGTTAATGTCTCCACGGTCAAAGGCACGCAGACCTCAGAGCCATTAACCAAAGGCAGAGCGAATCCTGCCTGGATCCCGATGAGAACGAATCAAGTACGAAAAGCCCTTTTTGAGACGATCGGGAACAGGAACAAGGGCCGCGGGGCGATACTAGGAGCTAATGGTGGGTTTCTGTGTGGCTGCTGTGGTCAGCGGTTAGCGTTACTATTCCATGAGCCCAGTGACCTGATGTGAGCTTGGAATGTGCTCACCCACACTCCAGGCGGACTGTTCAGCCTGAATAAGGGGTGACATTCCGTTACACTGTTACACGCTACAGCACGGATGAAGCTTGAAGAGTTAAAAGACAAGTCAGACACGGAAAGACAGATACTGCATGATTGTGTTTACAGGTGTACCAAAGAGGCAATTCACAGGCACAGAAGTGGAACCGAGGTTGCAGGGGCTGGGAGAGAGGGGACGAGGGGCGAGTGCTTTAGGGGGTCGGAGTTTCGGCCTGGGAAGATGAGTTCCAGAGATGGCCGGTGGGGACGGTTGCACAACAGTGTGAATGTCCTAATGCCACTGAGCAATACACTTCAAAATGGCTGAGGTGGCCCTGGCTGGTCTGGCTCAGTGGACAGAGCCTTGGACCACCGACTGGAAGGTCTGGGTTCAGTTCCCGCCAAGGGCACATGATTGGGTTGCGGGCTTGATCCCCAGTAAGGGCTGTGCGGGAGGCAGCCGATCAATGATACTCTCTCATCACTGATGTTGCTCTCTCCCTCTCCCTTCCTCTCTGTAATCAATAAAAATACATTTTTAAAGATAAATAATTAAATAAAATGGCTAAGATGGTAAATTTTGATACGTATTACTTTACCATTAAGTACTCTAGTCAAAAAAGGTGAGGGATAGGTAGAGCAGATGAAACAAGGTTACCCAAGTGTGGGAGCTGGATGAAGGATAGGGGTTCATTACAACACACAGTCATCTGCACAAACCCCGCGAAGGCAGTGCACCTGTTTTCTTAATAAACGTCATCATCAAAAACGTTTTAAAATCCCTGCTTGACATTTAGATCCGAAAGGAATCCTGGAAATAAAATATCATAACCTCAGAGGTCAATCCAATTTAATGATCCTCAAACTTTGCTCAGCAGTAAAACTCTTTGTTCAAATAAAATCTTACTGAGAAACTCAACATATGAAACAGATAAGATAAGTAGTTACAATATTTATTATGCACAGTAACTTAAAACCTTTTTGGACCAAGGCAGGGAAGAACCTAATAACAAAACGAAAAAAGCAAAACACAGTGACATTTTAAATGTGCCCTCCAGCCCTGGCTGGGTGGCTCAGTCGGTTGGAGCATCCTCCCATACACCCAAAGGTCCCCCATCAGGGCATGTGCAGGAGGCAGCCGATCGTCGATTCCCTCTCACCAATGATGTTTCTCTCTCTCCCTCTCCCTTCCTCTCTCTGAAATCCAGAAAAACATTTCCTAAGTATAAAATCAATAGAAACCTACCCTCGGGGGACGATTAACAATAATTTCAAAAAGTGCCCTCCAACTTCCCGTTCTCTCTGCAGGCCCCTGGGGTGAGCCTGGCCCGAGTGAACGCACACAAGCTTGCTATGTAGTCAGCGTTTTCGCTGGTCTCAAAAAGCAAAGACAAACAGTCGGAGGTTAGAAACAGACACACGGCAGTCGATTGCACAAGGGTTGTTTTTTACCCTCTTTTCACTTAACATTCCGACTGGAAAGCGGATAAGCATTCTGCATTTCCATCGGGAATTTAAAAATGTAACCGGGCCTTTGTCCAACCCAGGAGAACGGCGTGTAAAACTACTTAAAATGGGAAAATGGCTTCAAATGTCAGCCGACAAGCGATTCCTTCCGTCTGTCCGTTTATCTGGAGGGCTCAGAAAGCTCTTCCTGCCCTGACTGGTGTGGCTCAGTGGACAGAGCGTTGGCCTCCGGAATGAGGAGTCCCAGGTTCGATTCCGGCCAAAGGCATGTACCCTGGTTGTGGGCACATCCCCAGTGGGGGGTGTGCAGGAGGCAGCTGATCGATGTTTCTCTCTCATGATGTTTCTAACTCTCTATCCTCCCTTCCTCTCTGTAAAAAATCAATATAAAAAAAGAAAGCTCTTCCTTTACATTGGGGCTCCAGGGTTCCCCCCACCCCCAGCCAACTAGAAAAAAGGCCCCTTAGCAAGCGGGTGCTGGTCAGGGGGCCACCCTGAGCCTCTGCTCCCTGCAGCTTGGTATGTACATAGCATGTTGCTCACGCTCACATTCTTGCCCGCAGGCAGAATCATCCCTATTTTACACACGAAGTTGGGGAAAATCAAGTCTCCCGCCCAGTGTGAGGGCGAGGAAGTGGC
Source organism: Myotis davidii (assembly GCF_000327345.1). NCBI lineage: Eukaryota > Metazoa > Chordata > Mammalia > Chiroptera > Vespertilionidae > Myotis > Myotis davidii. The sequence continues at coordinate 1,927,000 of NW_006285613.1, forward strand.
CGCTGGAGGTGCAATGGCCGACCCTCCTAAAGCCGCCGTGCAAACTCCGGGGAGACCCATCGATTCTGTCGCCGCCCCCACAAATCTGCTCTCCCGGAGCTGCCTCGTTTCCACAACCCCCACCCCCCTCTCCACCGGGGCTTCCGCGGCGGCACCGAGCGCCCCGGGAACCCTCCAACCTTCCGCCGGGTCCTCGGGGCGTAACTACATCCTGGCCGCCGGCTCCTGGAGGAAGCTTGGGAACGGCGGTGGGCAGATTCCCAGGTCACCCCCAACCCGGGGAACCGGCCCGAGCCCCCTCTCCAGGGCGCTCCCTCCGGGGGTTGCGGAATCCTCCCCACCGCCCTGGGCCGTGGCGCTCCATTGACTAAGCTTTTATGTAATAATACTTAAGGGACAAATACTTGCTTTGACTTGAATATCAGAGAGAAGTTTAAAACTTAGTACAGAATTCATTGCTAGTTCTTAGCCACCTTACTTCTTTATATTTCTTAGTGTTAGAAGAAGTCAGAAGTTCCTAAAATGTGGGCACCAGAATTTTCTTTTAGGAATACAAACTTTTTGATATGGAAAGGACTCAGTATATTTCTTGCATTGCTTGCATTAACATAAATTATAGCAGCACCTTGTAATTTTTCAATTTTGATTCTACTTTACTCTCAATTTATTTTTATCCTACTGAACAGTTCTTTGAGAAAGACTGTGAATCATTAGTATAGTGCAGCCTCCAGGGACCCAGAGGGAAGGCCGCCGCCCCCTCCGGGCATCCGGGAAACCGAGAGGCGCCGGCTAGAGCGCCCGCCGAGCCGCCATCTCGGTTGAGGGCAAGGCAGTGGGCAACTCCAACGGCCTCTTCTCCCTAGAGGAGCATCACGAATTCTCTCCGCCGCTAGACTTTGCCGCCCCACAGGAGGTCTTTTTCTCTCACGTCCTTGGGCTGTGCAGCCCGACTTGGTAGTGGTCCCAGCCCTCTCCAACTTTTCTGCCAGGATCCAAAATGTCTGCCTCTGAGGAGGCCGACGATCTAGCTCTGCGCCTCTATGGTCACCGCGCTAGCCCCGCCAGGCGCATGCGCTCAGGGGGAGCGCTTGACCAGGTGGAGGGCGGCTACTCCCCGCCGGGGGCCTGCAGTACCGAAGTCCCCCCATAGGTGGTGTATTCCGAGCCTGATCTTTATTCCCGGAATCCAACCTTGTATCTGCAAGAAAGGCAAGGTTTCCTGAACGGGTCCAAGGCACTCCGACCGCCTTTGCTTTGTTTTTTGGTTGTTTTTGCTTTGCTTTGAATAATGTCCTCCTTCCTCAAAGACCCACTCATGAAGCATCTGCTCCACGAAGTTTCTCTTGATCACCCCAATCACAGTAAGACCTTCCGCGCTCCCCACCACCACGTCACCATAAAGAGCTAATATGCAAATGGTCGTCTCGCCCTCACGTGGTCACGCCCTAACAGCTCAGACACTCAACACTGGAGAGAGGAATGGGGACCAGCCAGGCTGCAGCCAGGGAGAGGGACAAGCTGCCTGCCCCGAGGTCCCAGGTGCCCAAAGCCCAGGCAAGGCTGCCCACACACCGTCCCCTGCAGCTGCTGGGTGCCTGCAACTGGCTGGAGGAGGGAATCCTGGGTCCCGGGTGCTGGGCGAGGCAGAGGCAGTTAGGGGCGATCAGGCCAGCAGGGGGGGAGTTAGGGGCGATCAGGCAGGCAGGCAGGCAGGCGAGCATTTAGGAACTAGCAGTCCTGGATTGCAAGAGGCAGTCGGACATCCCCTGAGGGGTCCTGGATTGGAGAGGGTGCAGGCCAGGCTGAGGGGACCCCCCCCCACCCCTGTGCATGAATTTCATGCACCAGATCCCTAATATATATATACATATATTTGGCCCAGCTGGTGTAGCTCAGTGACTTATGAACCAGGAGAAAACAGTTTGATTCCCGGTCAGGCCACATGCCCGAGTTATGGGCTTGATCTCCGGTAGGGGCTGTGCAGCAGGCAGCCAATCAATGATTCTCTGTCATCATCGATGTTTCTGTCTCTCTCTCCCCCTCTCCCTTCCTCTCTGAAATCAATAAGAATATATTTTTTAAAAATTAATTTATGACCCAGAATATCACAGTTTGATTCCCGGACAGGGCACATGCCTGGGTTGCTGTCTCATCCCCAGTAGGGGACATGCAGGAGGCAGCCCATCCATGAGCCACTCTCACACTGATGTCTGTCTGTCTGTCTGTCTGTCTCTAATCAATGAACGTAAACTTGGGCGAGGATAAAAAAAAAAAAAAAAAATTCTCTAAAAAATTATTCCCAAGCATGTACCCTGACCGGGAATCAAACCAGCAACTGAGCCTGAGTGAGCCACTCCGGCCACAGGCATATCTTAGTTATTTTTAATCCGCTTGTGATTGTCGAGTGTCTTTTTTCCCTCGTTCTCCAACATCCGCCATGTCGCTACATCGCGTTGGTTCTGTTTCTCCGGAGAACCCTGCCTCGGACGGGGTCTGAGGGAAGGAGAAAGGGTCTTGCTCATTTGCAGTCTGTCCTTCTCGACGTTTGAAGGGAGACTTCGCTGGACCAGATGCAGTGTTTTTTGTTTTAAATGTTTCTCTATGGACCAGGCTGGCCTTCGGGGCTCCTGACCTGCTGGGCCTTTCCTACAAAGACAAGAACAGCCCCGCCCAGCACACCGCGGCACTTCCGTATTCCCCCCAACTTCAGTTCTCAAGTTTTCACAAAATGATCCTGCTGTTCGCCGGGCTGCAGGTGCAGCAGGATTTGTGGAAATGTGCTCTGCACGGTTTCCAAGAAGACAAGGGGTGGCACCGGTTCAGGCCTGGCGTGAGGGATCGCCCGGGAGAGGGCAGGGCGAGACAAAGAGGCCTGTGTCCGGGCCGCTCAGCCCTGTCCCGAGAGCTGAAGTATGTGGAAGGCAAGGTCGGTCTTTGCAACAAAGAACACTCCAGGCGATGCGTCAGGAGTTCTGCCTCCACTCTGCACGACTCCAGCTTGAACTTGGGGAAAATATCGGGCTTGCCTCTGTCTTCCTCCACTGAACAGGCCTCCGCCAGCTGAGACGGAATGTCTTTATTTCTAAAAATAATACCAACTTGGATCTCGAAGCGGATTCTCTCAATAGGACACCAGGAGCCACGCTGGGGTGAGAGCAAAATGCTGGGCAGGCGGAGCCAAGCTCGCCGGGAGTGACCCTCCCCAACCTGAGCAAGGACAGTGGGAGACCGCAGCTGCTGCGGTGGCCGCTGGAAAAATCCGAAATGGCATCGCGCCGTACAGCCCTCCGGAGGACAGACCCTCCCCGGGCCTCGGGCTGTCAGTAACGCCCGGGACAGGTGTTTCAGGGAATCACAGATGCTCGCACATCGTTGGAGACTTTGGCTCAAGGAGAAGCCATCTAGTGCCTTCGAGAGCTGCCGCAGAATCGCCAGCCGAAGAAGAGCTAGTTCCCATATCACTTCCCGAATTACCAGATTGACAGCTGCACCTGCAAGACGGGATCCAGTAGAAAGAGGTGGGGGGAGGAAAGGGGCCAGGCCAGCGCCCGAGGGGCTGAGACGGGAGGAGGCGGACAGTAAGGACACGGGTTGTAGGAAATCAAGGACCAAATAATTCAGGAAGTCACAAGGCTCCTGGCTCCAGGGCGGCAAATTGATCAGGTCTAGGGGCATCTAAGCGCTCTAACAGCGAAAACCCTCAAACAGCTCAAGTGGCCACGGCGGCTCCATCCAGAAACTGAAACACGTCATGGGCCGGGGACGTGCCCAGAGGCTGCAGGGCCCAGAGCTGTGCGTGTTGTCTCAGGAGCCAACTTGCATCAGCTGTGTCACCCGGCGAGACCGAGCCTCCCCTGGTGCAGTCCTCCCCGTAGGGTGAGGGCAATAGTAAAGCTAGAAGGGAGTTGTGAGGGGTGAGTTAATACGGGCCAAGAAGTTAGAAGAGGATGAGCTACGAGGTGAGAGGAGATGGGAAGCGTTCATACTCTTTCGTATGGGGCGTGGCTACAGCGTTTGGACAGGTTCAAGCCATGGACTGAGGAGAGGGCACAGTCCTCTCGTGGCCACGTGCAAGTCCCAGCTTAGAAGGCAGAGCCCTCCCAGCACAGTTATAGCCAACAGCTGTAGTTGTGAGCTTGAACCTGTGGTCCGGACACGTGGCCCCATGTGCCTGAGTGATCGAGTTCAGGTGCATGTAGTTGAGTAGGACTGAAACCCACAAGAATGTTGTAAACATCTTGATCACGCCCTTACTTTGCCTCGTGGCATCTGCTATAAAATAAAGACACGGCTGGTGGGTGCAGGCGCTGTCCACCTGAGGGGCAGCGTCCCACCGAGACCCAGCTTTCATTCTCTTGTCTGTCTTTTCTAAGCCTCTCATCGCCCCCACTCAGGGTCACTGAACCAGGCTGAGCTGGCATGCGTATGCCATGGCCGTGCCGGCTCCCCACAATTTAGTAGTCGGGGCGATCAGGAACAATCCACGTTGAGTTTTAACACCTTACTATTGAGAATGGTCAATGGTTATTGTAGGACGGAAATGGCAGGAAGCAGCCACAGGGGGGCGAGAGAGTAACTGCAGGAAGCAACTACCCCACCTCCAGGGCAGGGAGCAAGAGGAGAGGTCGGGGTGCGGGAGGCAAGAACCTGCAGGAGTCCCACGGAGCTGGGACTCAGATCTGCAGAGGGGGCAAGGCCCAGCGGTGCTGGGATGATGAGAGGCGGGCAGGCTGGTTCGGGGAGTGCCGGGACCCTGGAACCTGGCGGTGTGGATACTGTGGATGCCTGGACCCCGGTAAAGGACTGGGCCCTGGGACGGCCTTCTGTGCCCTGGCATGAAGGTCTGGGGCCGGATGTAGGTCTGAAGGCCGATGGAAATCAGGGTGCTGGAACGCAGGTCTAGCCCCTGACCCAGACCTCCACCCGGGGCCCAAGACCAGCCTCCAGTACCCAGACCTCCATCCAGGACTCAGACTTACATCCGGGATCCAGACCTGAATGACAGTTCACAAAAGGCCATTCTGAGGCCCAGACCTCGAGGAAAGAATACAGTCTGGTACTGGGGAGCGAGAACTACATCCTTAGTTCACACCACCATTCCAGGACCCAGAGGACCAGCGCCTGACCCAGACCTCCACCCGGGGCCCACACCGCACTCCAGTGCCCAAACCTCGATCCCAGGACCCAGACCTCCATGCAGAGCTAAGACCTAGATCCGGGTCCCAGACCTCGATCCCAGTATCCAGTTCTTTATCAGGGTCCAGACCACACCACAGTAGTCCAGACCACCATTCCATGACCCAGAGGTCCAGCCCTTGACCTAGACCTCCACCCGGGGCCCGGACCTCTGTCTAGTGCCCAGACCTCTGTCCCAGGACCAGACCTCCATCCGGGTCTCAGAGCTACATCCGGGTCCCAGACCTTTATGCCCGGGCCCAGACTTCCAACCCAGTATCCAGTCCTTTATTGGGTTCTAGACCACACCCCAGTAGTCCAGACCCCCATTCCATGACCCAGGGGATGCCGGCTGGATTCGTCATTGAGGGCACATCCCCGGGTTTCGGTCTGGATCCCCAGGAGGGTGGTGCAGGATGCATCAGTGGCTGTTTCGCTGGAGGCCTGAAAACATATTGGAAGGAGACTGTTCTTCAGATACAGTGCAGTTTCCTTACAGCTGAGGCGGGTCCCGGAAACTGTCCAATTCATTTTTATTTAGATGTATATTTATTGATTTCAGAGACAGAGAAATATCAAGGATAAGAAAAATCATTGATGGCCGCCTCCTACTTGTCCCACACTGTGGATGGAGCCCGACACCTGGGCCTGTGCCCTGACCGGGAATCGAACTGTGACCTCCTGGTTCATCGGCCAACACTCAACCACTGAGCCACACTAGCCGGGTAAATTGTCCCATTCTTACTTCCTGGGCTAAGGAACTGCATCTCAAAGGTGGCTCTCTTCAGTCGCTCCCCCGCCCCCATCCCTCCTCCGGTCCTCCCCATTCCCTCTGCCCCTTCCTCTCCCCTCCCCTGAATCCCAAGTGGATTTGTGAGGGGTGAGTTTGTTAAGTTTTTATCTGTGAAGAGTCTACAGTGGCCTGTTCAATGGTGGAACGTAGCAGAAATGACCGCAGTGACGTCCGGGGCCACCTTCCGGGGTCACCTCCTGGAAGGACTGCCCACAGGACATTCGCTCTTGGAACCCATGCTGCTACGTCACACGGAGAGGCCCCCTGCAGGTGATGGCCCCGCTGGACTCCTGGCTGACAGCCTGCCTCCACTGTCACCAAGTGAGGGACCCACCTCCGGCGTCCAGCCCGTCCACACGGCGACCAGGTGGGACTCCCAGCAAGAGCCACCCGGGCAGCCCACAGGGACCTAACGCACGAGCGCTTCAAGCCACTAGGTTTCAGGGCAATTTATCCTCGGAAACAGTTAAGTGGGACGCTCCCCGAGGGAGTCCAGAGCTTTCAGTAACATATGCTCCTTTCTGGGAGGAAAAGTTAATTGTCTTTCTAGTGATTGTCCGGGAGGGTTTGCACGTGTGGGCTACCAGGGCTGGTGGAAAGATACAAAACAAGCACCGCTCAAAGCCAAGGGCCAGCTCACACCAGGACCAACCCACACCCAGGTATTTCGGCCTTGTGCTCCCCTTCCCCACCTGCCCATTTCTCCTTCTTCTTTTTTTTTTAAAAAATATTTTTGTTGATTTCAGAGAGGAAGAGGGAGGGAGGGAGAGATAGAAACATCGGTGATGAGAGAGAATCACTGATTGACTGCCTTCTGCTGGTCTCCCACTGGGGATGGAGCCCACAACCTGGGCCTGTGCCCTGACCGGGAATCGAACTGTGACCTCCTGGTTCATAGGCCCACACTCACCACTGAGCCACGCACGCCAGCTGGGCCCCACCGTCCATTTCTTCTTCTTCCCATCCTCCCCTCCCCAACACTCCTCCATAAATGTTTCTCCATAAATGTCACACCACGATTTCCAAACCACCGCCAAAGAAACAAGGAGAGGTTGTTAGAAATCCGACCTCTATGGGAAAATGCAGTGTGACCAAGGGGAGAGAATTCACGGCTAAGACTGAGGCTAAGCAGGGCGAGGTGTCCGAGTCCTCACCGTGCGGAGCTCACGTCATCTTCCGCTTACACACCAGGGGAGACAGAGCCCCCTGCCAGCGAACACCAATTAGAAGTTAAGAAAAAGCATTTCCAAGATTGTGTTCCCACTCCGCAGGGAAGCAGGAGCTCATCGACCTCCGGAGGTCCTGAGGGTGCCCGTTGTGACGCCACCTGGCGGGAGCGCCTGGAATAACTGGGAGACTCCCCCTGGCCCGGGACCTGGGGGGCAGCCCCCTCTGTCACCGTGCGTCCCGCACTCCCACGCAGGTGTCTGGAAGGACGTGGGAAGAGCCTGGGGTCGTCTGCCTCACCTCTGCCCTGGGCCCGGCTCATTTCCAGACGTGAACTGGTCACTGTGACCACGACAACATGATGCCCTTCAAGGGGGCGTTTTCTGTGGCCTGACAGAAATCGCGAGTCCTTCCAGTGGGCCTGGAAAACGGGCTTCAGATCCTCCTTTTATGCTGTCAGTTGTTCCCAAATTTGTCCACAAGTTAAAATCGCTGGGGACCTGGGGGGAAGTCGGAAGCCCCAGCCACACGCCAGAGCAGCTCAATCCCAGTCTCCGAGGGTGGAGCCCAGGCACCTGCAGTGTTGAAGCTCCCAGGGGCTGCGATGTGCTTCCCTGTCTGGGAGCCTCAGTGCTGAATGAGCTGGTACTAGATTAGCTCATCCTGTGGCCTCCTCCTCCTCTTCCTCATCCTTTTCCTCCTCCTCCCATCCCCCACCCCCACTGAGAGACCCACTTTCCCTTAGGAACACCCCAGGGCCAAACCTGTAATAGGCAGCTTGACAGACAGGAGCAGAGCAAGGGAGATGGGCCAGATACAGAGGTCACCAGGGCGAGGCAAACGTGTGAAAACTAGGACTCCGCCCCCTGCATATCGCTGGTCATGCGGTTAATATCTCTTCCTTCCTGAAGATAACCTCTAGGCCTCACTGGTATTTCAGCTCCAGGCCCAGAAAAGCAGCAGAACCAGACCAGGGACCCTGCGGCTGCCTCAGGCCCAGCTGCAGTGACTAATGACCGCCTGCCCTGGTGCCGCCAATCAGCGGAGACCCCAAACCTTAGAGCGCCTCACCTGGAAAGCTGCTGGAGATTCCGCTGAGAGCTTCCCCCGACACCTCCCCTCAGATTTCCACCTGCAAGAGAGAGAAATACCTCAACCGAAGGACCCAGCTCCAGCTCTGCCCCAGGGGGGCATGCCTGTCATTCCCTCCCCCCCAAAGGCACCATCTCCTAAGCTCTAAGCGTTCCCAGAAGACTTGCAACCAGGGGAGCACTGGGCAGCAGCAGCTTGTCCCAGGCTCACCCCTGACCCTGTCCCCATGGCCCCCTGTCCTCTGACTCCCCAGGGAGCCAGAGCAGACCGGCCTGGGCTCTCCGTGTTCCGTCTATGCTTAGCCCCTCCTTGTCCCCCTGTCCTGAGTGCATTGCTGCGCCAGTCAGCTCTCGCCCGCTTCGCTGCACGTTGTCTCTTGACTGAGCCGGCGGGTAACAAACCCACTTAGAACCCTCGTAGCACTTCCTACGTCTGAGCCATTGGGTGGAGTCTTTACAGATTCAAGAAAAGGCCCGATTTTTGAAAATGTCCATCTCTAGCCCCACAGGTGTGGCTCGGTTGGTGGGTGGGCAGGAGGTCACG
>NW_006285613.1:1935912-1938693 GCF_000327345.1 Myotis davidii
TGTGTGCACAGGCTTTCCTCTCTCTGGGGTGTATGTCTAGGAGTGGAATTCCTGGGCAACATGGTAAGTCCATGTTTAACTTTTTGAGGAACCTTGAGTCTCTTGTTGTTGTTGTTTTAAACATATTTGTATTGATTTCAGAGAGGGATAAAGAGAAACATCAATGAAGAGAGAGAATCATTGATTGGCTGCCTCCTGCACGCCCCCAACTGGGGAGCAAACCCCCAACCCGGACATGTGCCCTGACCGGGATGAACGGTGACCTCCTGGTTCAGAGGTTGACGCTCAACCGCGGAGCCACGCCCACCGGGCGAGTCTCTGTTTTAAAAGCTGTTTTTCTCTCGGGCTGGTGGGTAATCCCCGCGCTTTCCCACGTCTCTCTCGGGACCAGTCTTTCATGGCTGACCTGCTAGTCTGCTGAGTGCTCACAACATGCAGGTCTTGGTGTAGAATTAGAATTTGGCTCCTGCTGCTCCCCTCGGGTCCCCAGGGTTTCAGAAGCGCCTGAGACCTCACGTGGCCCTTGGCGTCCTGGGGTTCCCCATGGCTTCTGGCTGCCGCTCAGCCATTTCCCAGCCAGTGTGGCTCCCACCGGGCACCGCTAAGGACTGCAAATTGGGGTGACAGGACTCCAAGTGCCGCTCCCCTTAGGAACCACGCGAGCCGCCAGGAGATGGAGGCGCCTGGGCTGAGCCCACCCTCACCACAGTTTGCAGCCACTGTCTTCCGCTCTAATGCTCAAAGGTCTCAATCTGAGAAGCCAGCAGTGGCAGATACTTGCCCCACGGCAACCGGAACTCAGCCCAAAGTGGGAAGATCTTCGTGCTGGTTTGCAAGGACCCAGTTCGGATGCTCTGCATTTTTCCAGGCCTGGCCCAGTCAGGAAGCAACTGTCCCTGCCCCCGGGGACCCATCAGCCAGCCAGGAGGAGGTGAGGCGGGGACCGGGCCCTTCCTGGGCTCTCTGAGGCTCAGCGGCCATCTGGCACCCAGATGCCGCTCCCTCCCCGGGGGCGCTGGGCTCAGCCACATCTGCCAGAGGGATGTGGTGGAGGAGGTCGGACCGCAGGCATTTCCCAGGACTTCTGTGCAGAACTGTGCTGACTCGGCCCCAGGAAGGAGACAAAGAGAACTGTTGTCCGGCCAGCACCTAGCTCCTCCCCGGCCCTGGCCGGTTTGGCTCGGTGGATAGAGCGTCGGCCTGAAGGGTCCCAGGTTTGATTCCAGCCAAGGGCACATGCCTGGGTTGTGGGTTCGATCCCCGGTAGGGGCCGTGCAGGAGGCAGCCAATCAATGATTCCCTCTCATCATTGATGTTTCTCTCTCCCTCTCCCTTCCTCTCTGAAATCAATAAAAATATACTTTAAAAAGAATGTTCTCTCCGCTCAGGAGCACTCTCCAAGCCCGGTTCACTTTGTGGTTTGTATTTAGCAAAATGATTTCACTAGTAAACTAGTCTGTGAGCGTTGACAGGTCGTCACTGGGTTCCCCATTCCGCTTTGGAACAGCGAGTTTCAGGGAGGGCTGCAGGGACCATCTGACGGTGCCTCGGAGGAGAAGTGCCACCTCATGTCAGCCACGCCATGTGGTCAGGACCAGGGCGGCGAGCCAAGAGGACAGGGGCCTCTGGGAAATGGCCCTCCTGCCAGACACACATCACTCCGCTCCACGGAGGCTCCGGGCACACGTGGCAGCCGGTTACAGCGTCTTGCCCTCAGCGCCTTCCCCGCCCAGCTGCCCAGCGGTCCCATGGCCAATTCCTGGGGTTGTGTCTGGAAAACGGCGAAGGGTTTGGCCCGCAGCAGGGGCCTCGGGGAAGGCGATTCCTCTGATGCCTATTTGGGGGGGTGGGGAACGAGCCCCCGGGGCAGGCGGGCCCCGCTCCAGGCTCCGTGTCTGCTTGGTGGTTCACCAAGTGTTGGCGGGCGGCAGGAAGGGCACCGGGTGTGAGACCCGAGGCGTCAGGCCAAAGCGGGGTTCCGCAACCTCGGGACCTGGGTTCTGGCTGGGAAAGAATTCAGAGCCAAGACCCAAACTGTAAGAGAACATTCACTGGGTAAATCCCGGAGGTAGAAGTAGTTCCTAGAAGAAAGGGGCTTAGGAGGCAAGTTACAGAGGCAAGGGAAGGGCCCTGGGAGCTTGGGAGTGAGGAGGCTAAGGGTAAGGTGCCTGGGGCAGGGGGGGAGGGAAAGGGGAGGGGAAGGGGGGAAGGAAAGGCAGGGCGTGCTCCGGGAGCGAGAGCACACGGGGTCCTGTCCTGTGGTGCTAAGGGTGGAGAGCTTAGGGGAGGTCCCAGGGGAAGAGCTGAATGGAATAGTCGGCAGCTTTCCAGCTGTGTCCGGGTCTCAGGGTCCGGGTCTCTGATTGGTCAGTGCCAGGGGGTCACTATCCAATGCAGCTGGGCCTGCGGCAGCCATGGGGTCCCTAGTCTGGTTTTGCTGCCCTTCTGGGCCTGGGGCTGAAACACAGCTGAGGCCTGGAGGTGACCTTAGGGAGGAAAGGCCAGGGGCCCACACAGCATGGCCAGCGATGTGCCAGGGGAGGTGAGGTCCCCCTACAATTGTCCTGTGCTCGGCACCCAGGCCTTTCCTCCCTGCTGACCTTCTGTACCTGGGCCAGCGTCCTTGCTCTGCTCCTGAAGGGCGCTCTGCCCCCCCGCTGTCCCCTCCGACCCCCAAATTGTCTGCCGTGTTGAACGCCTGAGTAGCGCCAAGGCTTAGATGTGGCCACCAGGGGCCCATCGCACGGCGCCCCGAGCGGTGTTCCCAGATGTGGCGGGTGC
>NW_006285613.1:1941359-1941623 GCF_000327345.1 Myotis davidii
GGGTAAGGTGCCTGGGGCAGGGGGGGAGGGAAAGGGGAGGGGAAGGGGGGAAGGAAAGGCAGGGCGTGCTCCGGGAGCGAGAGCACACGGGGTCCTGTCCTGTGGTGCTAAGGGTGGAGAGCTTAGGGGAGGTCCCAGGGGAAGAGCTGAATGGAATAGTCGGCAGCTTTCCAGCTGTGTCCGGGTCTCAGGGTCCGGGTCTCTGATTGGTCAGTGCCAGGGGGTCACTATCCAATGCAGCTGGGCCTGCGGCAGCCCTGGGGG
>NW_006285613.1:1942637-1943712 GCF_000327345.1 Myotis davidii
TTTGGGGACATGGACTGAGGTCTGAGGAAGTCAGGTAACAGATGGAGAAGAGCACCCAGGCAGAGGAACAACGTGTACAAGGGTCCTGTGGAGGAGGGAGTGTGGCCTTGGGGAACTGAAGGCAGGCTTGGTGCTGCCTTCACAGCAACAGAGGTGAGACGAGGTCCAAGAGACACTGAAAGGAAGCGGCAGACCAGGTGGGCTTTGGCGGCATGAGAGTGACAATTCCCCAAAGCAGTAAAGGGCCACTGATGGGCTTTAAAGAGGGGCACAGAGGAATCAAACACATCTACATTTTAGAAAAGGGACTTTGGCTTTTTTGTGGGAAGGAGACGGAGGGAGACTCGCAGGGATACAGTGAGCCCTACTAGGAGGTGACTGCTTGATCTAGAGTCATCACCATCAGAGAAGATGGTGATGATGTCAAGGTCTTTAGGAGGGAACACCAGACCGTCACCAGCCCGAGTCCTCCATGCCTTCTGTGGTCAATGGGGTCCAGAAAGGGATACTCCTCTTGTTTGGCCTACCTGAGAACAAAGCAGGCACCTGGAGGTAGCGAGAGCTCCCTGCTTTGTCCTCCTAAGAACTAAGTCCTCTTTGGCTTACTTAGGCATTTTGCTAAGTGATGGGAGGCGGGGTGAAGAAGAAAGGCAAGCTCTCTAATTTCTGGACCATTTTCCTATTTTTTGTGGGAAAGTGCCCTGCAGTTATCTGTACAGATTGTCAGATTGTCTGGCAGAAACCCCAGCTGGGGCCCTTTGGGGAGAAGAAATGCATGATTCAGCCCATGGGATGGAGCCAGAAAGGTTTGCAATGGATGGGAGAGGCCAGGGTAGGGGGAGGGGTGAGGGGTGAGGAGTGAGGGGTGAGGGGTGAGGAAGGACTCGCCTCCCCGGGCTCAGAGGGGGGACAAACAGCCCAGGTCATTCGCACACACGCAGGGCTGCTGGCGGCCGTGTCCAGCCCACTGTGTTTGTGTTGGGAGCCACCCAAGGACAAAGCTTTGGAGCCGTGAAAGCAAAACACAAAAAGCCCCTGGAAACCTGTGCCCACGCCCAGCCCGGGGAGCGGCTGC
>NW_006285613.1:1944104-1948177 GCF_000327345.1 Myotis davidii
AGCGGCCGGGGTGAGGCAGGCGGCCGGGCTGGGGGCCTCTCTTCCCCCGAAGCAGCACGTTTACCTGCCACTGCCCGGGGCTCAGAACGAGTATAAGTGAGCAGGAGGCACACCGCACAGGGGGGCCACCCCGCCCCTCACAGGGTGTCTGGGGTGCGGGCTGGGTTTGCAGGCCAGGCCGGAGCGGATGTCAGGGGGCCTGTGGAATGTCCCTGCCCCGGGCTCCACAGGCAGCCCTGGTCCCTGGTCCAGCCTCGCCACAGAGGATCAGAGGCAGCTGGACGGGGAGGTCACACGACAGGATCTGAAAGGGCCACGGGCTGCAGTTTGGTCCCCAGGGGGCCGTGCCCTGTGGCCAGTGAGTCCTTCCAGCGGGGAATTCTGCCCCAAATGGACGGGCTGGTGGGCCCGCCCCTTCCGCAGGTGGAAAGTCCTCGGAAGCCTGGAATGACGGCAGCCAGGACGGCCATTTCTCCTGGGTAATTTTTTAAAAATGGAAACCAGTTTCCGGTGTCGGGACCTCCATGGGATGAGCCAAAGACGCCGACGAAGGCTGCAGGGTCCGAGCAGGAGTGTTTCCAGCCCCACACGGCACACGCTGGCCTGGGGACAGAGTTCCCGGGGTGTGTTCACTTGGTAGCGCCAGGAGGCGGGGGTGTTAGAAAGGAGGTCCCTCCCTCCCCATCTGTGGCTGCAGAACAACCGCGCCACAGAGATGTCCCCGTCAAATCCCGAACCTATAAAGGAAAGGGGGATTTCCCAGACCTACGAATGTGACCGTATATGGCAAAGGAGCCTCGCAGCTGGGATGAAGGTCAGGCTCTAGAGACGGAGAGGTTACCCTGGTTCTTGGGGGGGGCACTGTAATCTTGGGGGCCCTGTGAGAGGGAGGCAGGGAGGTGGGAGTCTGAGATGTGAGAGCAGAAGAAGCCGGACACAGATCTGCAGTCGCTAAGCTGCCTCGTGGGAGGTAGAGGAATGCAGCAGCCTTGGATGGAGAAGAGGCGAGGCCGCTCTAACCTTGGCCTTCAGGACTGTCGGACCCTAACTTTCTGCAACAACAGGAACCTGGTCCTCCAACACAAGACTCACGATTGTTCTTCCAAGCGCCAGGGAGCAACCTACCAGCTCCGAAGCCACACCTGGCCCGAGCCTCGGAAGGAGGCGAGATGTGGAAGCGGACGCAGCACAGCAGCGGGCAAGCCTGGGCCAGCGCAGACCCATGCCGCCTCCAGCAGACCCACGCCGCCCCCAGCAGCGCACACGGCAATGCTGGGAGGTGGACCAGCTCGCAGGCCCCCACAGCCATGTCAGCACACACCATCTCCCCCTCCCCTTTTAAAGACACTCAGTACTGCTATATATGTACATGTTTAAAACATATTTTTATTGATCTCAGAGAGGGAGAGGGAGAAATAGAAACATCAATGATGAGAATCATCGATTGGCTGTAGCATAGAGATGTCCTGCACGCTCCACACTGGGGACCGAGCCAGCAACCTGGGCACGTGCCCTGACCAGGTTGGAATCAAACCATGACCTCCTGATTCATAGGTTGATGCTCAATCACTGAGCCACGCTGACCGGGCTGTTATATATTTTTTTATTAAAATGTGGTCCATTAGTTAACACTAGAGACCTCGTAACTTATTGGTTTTCCCTCCCAGAGTAACTGGCATTTGAAAAAGGACATGCCCCAGAAGACCCTAAAACAGTGGTTCTCAACCTTCTGGCCCTTTAAATATAGTTCCCCATGTTGTGACCCAACCATAAAATTATTTTCGTTGCTACTTCATAACTGTCATGTTGCTACTGTTAGGAATCGTCATGTAAATATCTGATATGCAGGATGGTCTTAGGCGACCCCTGTGAAAGGGTCATTCAACCGCCACAAAGGTCGCGACCCACAGGTTGAGAACCGCTGCCTTAAAGAACACATCTCAGCCAGCTCGTGCAGGGAGAAGGCCACACGATGAAGGCAGAGATCAGGGGATGCATCGACAGCCACGGAACCCCGAAGATTGCCGGCAACCACCAGAAGCCGGGGAGAGGCCCGGGGCAGACGCCCCTCGCAGCCTCGGAAGGCACCGACCTGCCCACACCTGGATCTCAGACCTCTGGCCTGCGGACTGAGACAGTAAACGCCGGTGGAGGCACCGTTCGTGGTACCTGGTCATCATCTGGGTACAACTGTCTGAGACAGATGCGGGGCAGGCAGCTGGAATGAGCGGAACGGGCGGCCTTCAAGGCTTTCGCACTGAGAGGGCGCGGGACGGGACCTGCCCCGACCCTGCCAGGGTGAGCTGGCCTGCAGGTGAGGGCGGGTGGGCGAGGTGCATGCGGGCCTGTGGGAGGCAGAGGTCACAGGCAGGGAAGAGACCTGGGTTCCAGCCTCAGCATGGACACCCACGTTAACGAAGAGTAGAGCTAAGCTCTCCCACCACGCACTCTGCAAGCAGCTCAGAGTCCCCAGGGCCCGGCCGCCCCACCATCCCGGCCCAGAGCAGCCACCAGCATCTGGGAAGCACTGAGTGGTGAGTCACCTCTGGGGCTGTCCTAGAAACCAAGTCTTTTTTTTTTTTTAAATATATTTTATTGGGTTTTCACAGAGAGGAAAGGAGAGAGATAGAGAGTTAGAAACATCGATGAGAAAGAAACATCGACCAGCTGCCTCCTGCACACTCCCCACTGGGGATGTGCCCACAACCAAGGTACATGCCCTTGACCGGAATCGAACCTGGGACCCCTGAGTCCGCAGGCTGATGCTCTATCCACTGAGCCAAACCGGTTTAGGCTAGAAACCAAGTCTTAAAGGAGTTTGTGGGCGGCCGCGCCCCTTCCCTTGCCCTTGCGGCCTCCTGGGCAGAAAGGACTGGAGGTCAAGGGAGGTCAAGGGGGAAGGGCGAGAGGGCAGGAATCCTCGCCTAACAAAAGCCAATCATCTGCCACCTGGCAGCCTTGGCTCTGAGCTTCCAGAGAGCTGGCCTGCTTTCTTTAACAGGAGAAGAAAAAAGGGGGTGCTCAGGTGTGTCTCCCTTGGGAGGCTGCCCAGGAGCAGGTATGGGGTGGGGGGGCGGTGGCTGGGAAATGGAAAGGCAGTTTCTTTCACCGGTGAGACCGGTATTACCTGCGCGCCAAGCTCTAGGCTGGCCATCAGGTCAGATCGCACTGATGCCCGGCCCGTGATGGGGCACAGCGGCCAGTTGCTTCATCAGGACCAGGAGACGGATGAAGCCTGGAGTGGCTGTGCGCCCTCTTTCCCGGGGAGACTGAGCAGCTAGGTCCTGGGCAGCTCCGCGGAAAGCAACCCACAGGCCAAGGGCCACTCCAGCATCAGGGAGGACTGGGCAGCTCGGCCTCGGAGCTGCGGGCCAGAACTCCTGGCTGAGCTGCTCGGGCTGCTGACAACTGGTCTGGCAGCCTGGACACGGCCCCTCACCTCTCGGGTTTCGGTTCCCCACTGTCAAAAGGGGAAGAGCATCTTGCTCTTGCCCAACCCGGTCTCTTGGGCCAGAGATGCTGATGGGTGAGTTCCCAGAGAAGAGACAGCTCTTGAGAGAGGCAGCCTGGGAGGGGGGAGGTGAATGACAAGAATGAGGGGGCAGAGCGGAGTGGGAGATAGGGGGGCAGGGGGAGAGGCGGCAAGGACAGAGGAGCCATTGTGTGGATCAGAACTGGGGCCAGCAGGCTTTGCCCTTCACCTCCTCCCACTGGGTCCCCAGGCCGCAGAGCGAGCCCGCCCCCGACTCCAGGGGCTCCAGCCTGGGGTGCCGGGAGGAGAGCGATCCTGTCTCATCGCAGACTCAGGCACACCGTGTCTTCCCATTCCAGAGCCTGCTTCCCATCTGACCCCAAGGTTTACAGGCGGCGGCTCCCCAGGTGATGGCAGTGCCCTCCCGAGAGAGGGAGGGAGAAGAAAGGGGAGGTGCCCGGCCCGACCCGCAACCGCCTTCCTTCCAAGGCCGAGATGTCCCGGAGCCCCAACCCGCGTCCCGAGACCTCCAGGCGCCAAAGCCCAGACTCCGACCCCTACTCGGGGCGGGGGGTCGGGGGAGAGGGCACAGGGGAGGCGG
>NW_006285613.1:1949633-1950183 GCF_000327345.1 Myotis davidii
CGTCCGGGCAGAGCCGGGCCATTGAAGGTGCGCGCGGCTACCCCGGCCATTCTGGAGCTGGGGTTGGGGACCCAGCCACCAGGATGGCTCGCCCCAAACTTCGTGCCCCACGGTGTCAAGTTCTGGGATTTTTACGTCGCTGGACTCCCCTCCCCCTGCAGCCCCGGGGGAGGGGGTGTGAGGTGACTGGTCCGACGGAGGGAGCCGCGGGGCTCTGACTCATCCGTCGGGCCGGAACCCGAGGCCCCGGGAAGAGACGGCCACCAGGATGGCTCGCCCCAAACTTCGTGCCCCACGGTGTCAAGTTCTGGGATTTTTACGTCGCTGGACTCCCCTCCCCCTGCAGCCCCGGGGGAGGGGGTGTGAGGTGACTGGTCCGACGGAGGGAGCCGCGGGGCTCTGACTCATCCGTCGGGCCGGAACCCGAGGCCCCGGGAAGAGACCCTTCGGCACAGCGGCTGGCAGCTCAGTCCCAGGACGCGTCCTGGGTGTCACCGGGTCTTGGCTCGCTGGACCCGTCCAAACACTAAGTCCCCAACCCCCGAGCCCT
>NW_006285613.1:1950422-1950908 GCF_000327345.1 Myotis davidii
GGCAGGAGCGACCGCCGCGGGCAGCGCCCCGACAGCGCCGGGGAGCCCTAGGCAGCCGGAGCCGCGGGTCGAGGTCATGGATCCAGGTTTGTGGGGGCAGGGTGGGGAAGAGCTTTAGGGGGATCCCTTCACTCCCTAGCCGGGAAGGATGCCCATTCAGCTGGACAAAAGGGGGGGGCTGGGGTCGCTGGAGAGAAACGCTGTCCCTGGTGAGGCCGGAGACTGGCAGAGCCGGAACCCAGGACAGAGATGTCAGGGGTGCCCTGCTCCCCCTGGAGCTCCCTGCTGGAGGCCGCTGCCTCTGGCTCCCCTCTCCTGCATCCGGTACCCGGGTATTTCAGGCGCCCGTTTCCATCCGGTACCCCAGCTGTGACCCCGCGCCCCCTAGTGGCCGGTTGGGGACGCGGCCTGTTCAGGCTTGTTTTTTGCAGCCGGTGGTCCCCGGAACCTGCTCCCGCGGCCCTGCCGGGTGCTGGTGCTGCTGAA
>NW_006285613.1:1951177-1954394 GCF_000327345.1 Myotis davidii
GGGAGACGGGCTGATGCACGAGGTGAGGCCCGCACCTGGGGGCTGGCGTGGGGGCGGGGCGGGGTGTTCCCAGGCTGATCCAGGCTGCGGCCGCTGTGCTCCCCCACAGGTGGTGAACGGGCTCATGGAGCGGCCCGACTGGGAGACCGCCATCCGGAAGCCCCTGTGTAGCCTCCCCGCCGGTTCGGGCAATGCACTGGCAGCTTCTGTGAACCATTATGCCGGGTGAGAACGCAGGGCCAGCGTGGGCCTCAGTTTCCCCTCAGTGCGGGCCCACTGCCTGGTTTTCTAGAAAATCTCATCTTCGAGGGTAACTTCCATTCCCTCTTTGCCCGAGCGCCCACCCTCAGTTCTGGGGCCCTGTCGTGGCTGCCTCTTCCCGCTCCCCACTTCCTGGGAGGAGGTCTGCAGAGGATGCATGAGCCCCTTTCCCCTTGCAGCTACGAGCAGGTGACCAACGAAGAGCTCCTGAACAACTGCACGCTGCTGCTGTGCCGCCGGCGGCTGGCGCCCATGAGCCTGCTGTCCCTGCGCATGGAGTCGGGGCTGCGGGTCTTCTCCGTGCTCAGCCTGGCCTGGGGCTTCATTGCCGACGTGGACATCGAAAGCGAGAAGTTTCGGCGCCTGGGGGAGATGCGCTTCACTGTGGGCACCCTCCTGCGCCTGGCAGCCCTGCGGGTCTACCGGGGCCAGCTGGCCTACCTCCCCGCAGAAAGGGTGGCCTCCAAGGTGCCCGCCTCTCCTGCCCTGGATCGGCAGGACTGGCAGGGCCCCGTGGACACCCACCTCGTGCCCCTGGAGGAGCCGGTGCCCGCTCACTGGACTGTGGTGCCCGAGCAGGACTTCGTGCTGGTGCTGGCGCTGCTGCACTCGCACCTGGGCAGCGAGATGTTTGCGGCCCCCATGGGCCACCGAGCGGCCGGCGCCATGCACCTGTTCTACGTGCGGGCAGGCGTGTCTCGGGCCATGCTGCTGCGCCTCTTCCTGGCCATGGAGAAGGGCAGGCACATGGAGTGCGACTGTCCCTACTTGGTGTATGTGCCCGTGCTGGCCTTCCGCCTGGAGCCCAAGGACGGGAAGGGGATGTTTGCTGTGGACGGGGAGTTGATGGTCAGCGAGGCGGTGCAGGGCCAGGTGCACCCAAACTACATCTGGATGGTCAGTGAGCCTTCATCCCGTCTGGAGCCGCAGCCGCCGCCACCCAGCCAGCAGCCTCCGCGTGTGCTGCCTCCAGAAGATCCCATATGACCCTCGCCTGGCTGTGCCTTACTCTGTCTACTTAGTCATCTGAGCTCAGGGCACTTCCTCCCTCCCTCCCCCAGGCCTGGAGGGCCAGTCCCAGCTCCCACGGGGGAGGAGGACTCCTGTGGGTAGAGGCTGTGCTTCAGAAGGACCTTCTCTGCCCGCCAAAGGCCAGGCTGAGGCCCTGGGCCAGGAGCCCAGCTGGTTTACCCATTGTGGAGGCCACCCTATTGTTCTGGGAGCCCCACCCCATGAATCAAATCCAAATAAAGTGGCATCGCCAGCCTGCTGGTCTGATCCGATGGGCGGGGGAGAGAGTGGGGTCTTGCTCCGGTCGGACTCTAGTGTTTAATGTGAACGAGGCCCAGTGGTGCCTCCTGGATTGGGCAGTCTGTGCTGGTGGGCACAGGTCGAGAGCGGGTCCAGGTATTTTTGCAGGGAGTAAGGCCCAGCCCCAAAGCCGATTATACCTGCTTTGCAGCCAGGGAGCTCAGACACCCGACGTGGGGAGCCAGGCTCGGAGCTGGCGTGCCATTCTTACCGAGGACCACACAGCCAGCCAGTCTCCACCAAAAGCGAAAATGCCTCAAGGAAGGGGCACTGGGGAAACAAGGACCAGAACCTAAAGGGGCAGGCACCTGTTCCCTTCTTAAAGGAGCCTGTCATCTCTCCACAGAGGGCTGTAGGCTGTGCAGCCTCCTCTGCCCTACTGTGCCCTATCCTTGTGGGCACTGTTGGGCAGCAGTTAAAAGGAAGCAGCAGGGAGGGGCAGATGCCAGTCTCCCAACTGGCAGCCATTCTGGCTCATGGCCCGGCAGGTGCTCCCATGCCAGCTCCCAGCACCTGGAAGGTGGCCCACTTCCTGAAACGGGCTCTTCAACAAACACAGCCCTGCCCAGGGGCAGGCATACTGACCCTCCAAAACCTGAGCTCCTTGGGTGACTCCTGGGAACGCAGAAGGCACCGCAGCACCAGGGCAGGGCCAGGGCCAGGGTCTCCTTCCCCGGGGAGGGGGTAAGGTGCCCGGAGGGAAGAAAGGCGACAGAGCCCACACGAATGGCAGAGGCAGGTTTAATGTGCCACCTTGTACACTGTAATGAGCCAAACCAAAAAATGCAAGTAAAAAAAAAGGTTTAATCACACAGCACTTTATACAGATCGTAAGCAGCAGGCATTCACATCGCCACACGGACGGTGCACTGAGGCACGGCCCCCGGCCGCTGGGTGTTCCTCACAGGACGCCGGCCGGCTCCAGTGCCCGGCCCGGCTGGCTCCCCGCTTCCCCGCGGCTGCTGCCTGCCGGGTGGGAATGGCACAGCTCGGTGAGGGGCAGCTGGCGGCAGACAAGACGCATCATGCTTTGGCTTCTTTTTTGCTTGTTTTGTGTTTCTAATAAGAGTTAATATCTTTACTTTTGAAATTTATTTTCTTTCAACCTTAAATATTACATACATACACCAAAAATTACATACCTGCAACGCGCTCAACAGCGTCTCTTAACCTGGAGCTTCACATTATCAAAAGCTTAGAAAACGTGTAAACCTCTGGGCCCGTCGGCGAGGGAGACCCACGCCTGCCCCCTCCCCAGACTGGGCCTGTGGAGTCTAAGCGAAGGGCTGACGGGGCCGCCTCCTCACGGGAGAGAGGGTGGCTCCGTGTACGAGCTACAGGCCACCTCCCCGCATGAGCATTTGGTAGTGGGAGAGGCAGAGTCCGTGGGAGAGGTCCCAGCGCGGCCCAGGCCCTGGATGTGCTGCTGCTCCCGCCCCTGGGGTCCTGGGACAGGCCTGAGCGGGGAGCGGACATCGGCTTCAGTTCAAGCAGGCGAGGCCGTGAAGCCAGAACTGCCCCCAGCCACGTGGGCAGGAAGAGCAAGGCACCTACAGCCGTTTCTTTCCCAGCAGCTCCCAGTCCTCACTGCGTCAGCATGTGAGCCGCCACCTCGCCTGGGTGTCACCCCCAGCCCCCGTCTGCC
>NW_006285613.1:1954463-1955653 GCF_000327345.1 Myotis davidii
GGCCAGAGCGGAGCCAGGCGTCAGTGACAGCGGCTACAAGGCCCAGCGGAGTGTGGTGCTGGGGGCCAGGGGGGACCTAGAGGCCGTGGCCTGGGACATGGGGAAGCTACAATGGCACTGAAGATGGAAGGGACGGGGAGATGGCCGGAGCAACCCACACTTCATGCAAGGCACGGCCGCTCGTCCTGCTGCTCTGCAAAGCTCTGGGCCCCAGAGCCTGGCCCTTGGAAAACTCCACCTCGACCTGAGAGGGAGACTGCAAGGAGACGGGTGCCGACATCCCGCCTGGGGCGAGAGTGGAAAGTCAGCAACAGGGTCCAGATGCTTTGCTCAGGGCTCGCCTGTTGGAAGATTGCTTCTGAGTAGAAATGGCAGCATCTCAAGAAATTCCTTGCACGTCAGCATCAAACTCACCGGGGGGTTGGGGGGGGTGCCAGGGGACAGGAGAGGGCGGGAAGCGGGGAGGGCCTGGGGGAGGGAGTGAGCAGGTGCTGGCCTCTCCCACCACGATCCTCCTTCCTGGGGCTGGCGCTACTTGTCGTCTGTGCTCTCAGGCATGCCTGCCTCGATCAGAGCGGCCCGGAACTGGGCCAGGACGCCCCGGATGCTCTTGATGAACCCCTTGGAAAGCGGGAAGAGGGGAAAGCCGATGTCAGGGTAGCCACTCTTCTCGGGCAAGAAGCTCCGGTAGCTCTTTCTCCGCTTCTTTGGTTTGACACTGGGGGGCACTGAGGCGTCTGGCGCTGCCTCCGAGGCCTGGTCTGTGTGGTCCCTGCTGGCGGCAGCCGGGCCCTGGGCGCCACCCTCTGAGTCTGAGCCCGGGGAGGCCTCTCCAGGGGCTAGCCCGCCGTCCTCCGCTTCCTCCCGGCCGCTGTCCGAGAGCTCGGCCACGCCAGGCGGCCCTGCAGAGCCGCTGTCCTTGGAGATGCCGTTGGGCAGCGCCTGGGCCTGCTCCAGCAGGGCGTGCGTCTCCAGCCAGGACTCGATGCGGTTCACCAGCCGCCAGCCACCGGTGCGGAAGTGCTGCCGGATCTCCTGCTCGAAGACCTCGGCGGGCCGCCGCACCAGCTGGGTCATGGACTGCACCACACGGATCAGCGCCATCTCGTTGTAGCAGCGGCTGTTCTCGTAGCCCTCCTGCAGGCCCCGGTCGCTGTCGAAGCCGGCTTCGTTGTAGTACGGCTCGTTCA
>NW_006285613.1:1955831-1961937 GCF_000327345.1 Myotis davidii
GGATCAGCCCTGCCAGGGGGAAGCCCGTCAGGACCGGCAGACCTCAATCCCCGAGCGGGCGGCCAGCGCCGTGCCCTCCAGCCCGCCCATCACCACCGGAGCCCCAGCCACGGTACCTTGGATGGAGATGAGCACCTGGAGAAGGCTGGATTTGCTCGTCCACCTCTCTGTCCCCTGAAACACACGGACGGTCACCTCTGTCCCAGACACCCCTCCGACGGCCTGTCCCCCATCCCGACGGGTGCTGGCATGGTACTGACCTTTCCGATCCAGGTGCCCAGGAGGCTGACACACACCTTCCCATTGTCATACAGGTTGGGGTTCAGACGGCCACTGCACTGGGAGAGGTAGCAGAAGTGGGGGGGCACGGCCGGGTAGATGTTGGGGAGCTGGATGTCAAACAGGTAGAGGCCGTCCTCATAGGGGGTGCGAGTGGGGCCCTTGATCAGGGCTGAGAAGAGGTCCTAGAGGAGGGAGGCGTGGCTGGCAGGGGCTCTGCACATGGGTCTCCAGAGCGCGTGCGGGCAGAGCAGCACCTGCGACTCCCCAAGGCCGGCGGCGAGACGCCAATGCAAACCCTCTGTACAGACCCACCCAGTGTCTTTTAGCTCCTGGCATAAAGGGAATTTTCCAGGTTTTACTTCTCTTTAACCATGATTTCAGAAGGCTTCCGCAAACACCGGCCCTGACCCAGGCCCAACAAGGCAAGAACACTGACAACCATCAGGGTGAAGGAGCGCCGCGGATGGCGGGGGCCAGAGGGACGGGGATGGGAACTCCAGGAGGACATGTGGGGAGAGCCACACAGACACCGAGGTCTGGGTCCGTGGCCCTGCTGGTGAGGGACGGACCATGAGTGCTCTCTCGGGGCCACCGTGGGCCTCAGGTTCCTGCACTGCGTCCCTTCCCCTCTGAGGGAGATTTGGGAAAAAACAGAACAAAACAACAACAAAGAAATACTATTCCCTTCTCCCTCAGCAGAGGTTGGAATTTTCAAAAAGATGTTTCCTGAGAGCCAAGAACCAAGCCCCCCCTGAACAGCACCCTCTGTGGTCTCTCTTTTGGGCCGAGCTGGGGCCTCGGTCAGACTCCAGCTCATGTCTCAGGGCGCCTGGCACACAGAGGGCCCAGCAGAGGTCTGCTGAGTAAGACAGGGGGGAGCAGGGAGGGTCTTGCCCTTCCTGGAATAAAGGAGGAAGCAATGACACAGCAGGCAGCATGACTCAAACCCCAGGCCCCGCCACCAGGGCAGAGAGGAGCGTGTGATGTCACATGAAGGCTACTCTGTGGCTAAAAAGGGAGGGACTAGACCAATATGAACCTGCGTAGGTCTCGAAATGACCCTGCTAAGCGAGAAAAGCAAGTTACAGGTGCTGTGCACAACGCCACGCTGTTTATGTAAAACAGATCGCACAAAACAGCTTGTGTTTATGATGGTGCATGAGAATGTAAAAACAAGAAACATCGTCCGAAAGGAAATGCACCGAACTCCTCAAGTCAGGACCCCGGAGGGCCGGGTGGGGAGTGGCCAAAGGCAACCTCAGCTCTTTCTGCAATGGGCTAATGTTTTCAGAAGGAAGTCTGGGCCCTGGCTTGTGTGGCTCAGTGGATAGAGCGTTGGCCTGAGGACTGAAGGGTCCCAGGTTCGATTCTGGTCGGGGGCACTTCCGGTTTCAGGCTCGGTCCCTAGTGGGGGCGTGCGGGAGACAGCCGGTCAATAGTTCTCTCTCATCAGTTATGTTTCTGTCTCTCTCTCCCTCTCCCTTCCTGAGGTCAATGAAGATATGCTTAAAAAAAAAGAAGACGGGACTCGGGTAACAATGATATAATTTAAGACGAACTTTAACACAGAGGGAGGAGAGAAGAGCCACCTGGTTGGACTTTGCCCCGACCTGACTGAGCCTGCTTCCCGCCTTATCACAGGTGTGGGTGGCCTCAGTGCCATCAGGCCCGAAGGCCAGGGCCCACACCGCCCACGGGCTACTTGCCATCCTGTCCTCGAAAGTCTTGACTGCAATGCCGTCGGGCAGCGAGGTGGCCAGCAGCGCCATCTCCTTGCGCACTGCGCTGAAGAACTTCTTGGCCTCTGGGGGCTGGAACTCAATTTTCTTAAAAGAGTGATTCGCTAGAGAGGCAAAGAGACCGTGCAACCCCTGATGCGAGGCCTGAGCACCCCATCTAGAAGGGCAGCTGCCGTGTGTGCTCCTCAGACAGGTGAGCAGCCCACCGTCCGTCCCCACTCTCTCCGCCCCCCCCCACTCTCCCGCCTCCCCTCCCGTCTCTCCTCCCACCAGGACCAGTGGCCACACAGGGAAGTGTCTGTCCCCCGGGCCCTGGAGCAGCAGAGGGGCTGGGTGGGGACTAGGCTCTGCCCCAGACCTGCAAACACCAAAGGGGGAACTCACAGGGCGCGCACTCCAGCACCGAGAAGACCTCGCCCTTGGCGCTGGTGAAGGTGACGCCAGGCTTGCCGCCGCACTGCTGGCAGAGCACCGGCGTCTCGCTGGGCCACTCGGCCTTCATGGGAGACTGCGCCTCGGGCTTGTCCTCCTTGCGCTCGGTGTCCGGCAGGGCCTCCATCTTCTCCTCCTCCGCGATGGCCACGTTGTCCAGGGTCTTCTTGAGGTTTTCCTGCAGCTTCTTGATGTCGTCCAGAAACTTCTTCTCCCGCGTGGGCTTCTCGGGCTCCGCCGTCGGGGAGGTGGGGGAGCCCGTCAGCAGCTGCTCCACCGTCATGTTCTTGAGGCTCTCCAGGATCTTGATGGCTTCCTTCAGCTCCCGGAAGCTCTTGGGGGGCCCGTCCTTGCCGGCCTTCTCTATCAGCCCGGCCACCGGGGCGGCCATGGCCACAGCCCCCTGAATGGCGGCTGTGGCAGCCTCTTCGCTGATCACCACGCCCTTGTCCTCCTCGGGGGCTGCCGGCTGTTCGGTGGGTGGGATGGGAGGCTCTTCTATCTTGGGGTGCTCGTCTTCCACCAGCCCATTGTCCGTCTCCCAGCTGTCACTGTCGTCCTCCCACTCATCGGAGGAGGCCCCACTGGTGCTGCCTTCCACTGAGTCGTAGTCCGACTCCTCGATCTCAGACTCGATGTTGTACAGGTGCTGGGAACAGACGGCACCTCTGAGAGCTCTGCCGGCACCAGGGGCCGTGGCCGCCCGCTCCACCCGTCCCCTTCCTACGCTGGACTCTGCAGGTCGCTCTGTGCTAGGGGAGGTGCCTTTACCTGCTCCATCCCAGCAACAGCAACTGGAGCCCCAGCCAATAGACTGCTCCTCCCACTGTGGGCTCAGTCAGCCCCACCCCCAGAGGACTCGGGCCCCAGGCTGTGTGGCTACACTGGGAGCTGGGAACATGCCGGAGGAAGGGGCATCCGGGACAGCTGGCCTGGGTCACATGTGTTCCCAGCCCGGAAGGAGGGGAGAGCTGGGCCTGAGGACGGCTTGACCAAGGAGGTGAAGGAATGGCACCGAGAACAGCGCTGAGCTCAGAACCCCAGCAGGTGCTGGGCCAGGTGGCTCTTCTTCCTTAGTTCTGGGAAGGTTTCCCTGCCACCCTCAGGAAGGAACCTGCATCTTCTCAGCACAGGGAGATGGGGACCCAGGCCCATCAGGGAGGTCTGTGACGTCTACATGCACCTGGGGGCTGCCAGGTGGGGTGAGACCACAGAGCTGGGCGAGTAATGCTGCCCTCCCTCTCAAGCTTCCCGTGGAACTGTTACCCACAAGGAAACGCCTCACCAGGAGGATGAAGGCCTAGCCCCTGGTCCCTGAGCGGAGAGGGCAGGCCAGGCTTCCAGCCCCGCCGCCGCAGCTGAGCGGTCTGGGCCTGGCAGGGCCGTACCTGGGGCAGGATGATGGTCTTGGAGTTGTCGGCCCACACCACCTCCACCTTGCTGCTGACGTCCACACGGGCCACCTGGCCAACCGATGGCTGCTGGGCAAAAGGGGCAGGGTCAAGGGTGCAGCCCTACAGGAGGGGCGAGGCCAGCACCTCTGAAAGGGAGTGCCAGCAGTGGGTGGCAAGGGTGAGGCCGTAAAAGTAGGAGGGAAGTGGGCACCATCTGGAAGAGGCCAGTGAGCAGCTCAAGCACGGGGCCCTCTTGCTCAAACACCTCCAACGTGCCCTGCCAAGCACACCCCAGCCGCCCCCTCCCTCTCGCAGCATGCCGGTCTCCCAGGCGTCCTGTCCTTCCCAGATGGCTTCCAGCCTCAGGCCTTTTGCCCCTCCTGCCCGACCATACCCACCATCCCACCTGTTCTCCAAGGCCCAGCTCGGATGCCACCTCCCAGCCGGGCCGGGGTTCCTGCAGCGCTCATCAGGCTCCCGCGCTCAGGACAAGGAGAGGGCTTCCCTAGCGACCTGACAGGTGGGGGCAGGCGCTCCTGGTGCCGGTGCGGGGGTGGAGGGGCAGCTTGGGATGAGCCAGAGGACTGGAGGTCTGGTCTCCCAGAGCCACCTGGTGGCACCACCAGGCACTGCAGCTGCTGCACAGGAGGCACAGCTATGGGAGATTGAACTTGGGGTGCATACCTCATCCTCCTTGGGAGGAACTCCGTCCTCAGTGTTGCCGATGCGGATGACGATGTCGGTTGTGCGGAACCGGAAGTCAGGGTGGTCAGCGATGTCATAAACGCTCACGTCTTCCTCTTCACCAATCAGCTGGGCACAGGGTGGGTTTTCGTGAGCCCAGGGCCCTGCGCCCAGCCCACCAGAGCCCCCCGAGGAGGACGCAGGTCTGCACACTCACCTCCACGTCGTCCCCACTCGGCCGCAGCTTGAACCACTTCACCACGCAGGTGCGGCCCACGTGGTCCCCAGACTGCACCACACCGTAGACAGCGGGGTCTGGGCAGCTCTGGACTAGGGAACCAGAGAGCACACGACTCAGGAGCCTGGGTGGTGTCACCTCCTACCCTCATCCACCCACTACGTGTCAAGCCCAGCAGGGCCCAGAGCCCACGTGTTCCCTGGCTCGGTCAAGAGAAGTCGGAGAAGGCTCCCCGAGTCCTCCAAAGAGCAGCCACTCTCACAGGGGAGTCTCCTGACCTGCGCCCGCTTGCCCGTTTCCCAGGCCCTGAGAAGGAATGGCCGCCTGGAGCCGGCACTACCTCGCTTGTCCACCACGAAGTCCCCGGGGCAGAACTCGTTGTTGTCCAGGTGGTGCACCGGGAAGAGGTCGTTGGAGCGGATGTTGCACTCCACGGAGCCGTCCTGCCACATCACGTCTGCTGAGGTCATCGTGGTCACCACCTCCACCGCCACCCTGCAGTGGGGCCAGTGAGCCAGGCCACCCAAAGGCCTTGGAGAAAGGGCAGGCACCCTTCCGCCCTCCCTCTCCCTTGTGGGCTTGGTGGCCTGGAACTTCATTCAGACAAGCAGGGCAGGCCAGCGGGTGCTCACCTAGAGCCTCCATGGCCTATGACCTCCCTGAGAACATCCCGTTTGGAGAGCTCAAGTGAATGGTCAAGGCCGCCACCCCACCCTCTTACTCTCAGATCTCCCCTTCCCACCCGGGCCAACCCCAGGCACCGACATCATCTCAGCTGGGGACCACGAGCCTCTACAGCAGGGGTGGGGGACATTCGGCTCGAGGGTCATATAAGGCCCAGGAAACCATTCGGTCTGGCCCTGCCGAGGCGTTAGGGTGAGTTAATTAAATGTTTGACCAAATGCAGCAGCTGATCTTTAAGTTGGTAATTAAGGCCCTTGGATGATGTCATAAGTATTCAAGTTGCCCTTGGCAGGGAAAAGGGTCCGCACCCTTGCTTTATAGGGTTGCAGACGCTGTGTGTGAGCCCGAGTGTGCACATGGGGGGTTAAGGGGATGGTCCCAGGCTGGACACTCAGCCAGGAGGGAGGGGGCCCTGCCCTTTGGATGTACCTGTCGCCCGGCTTGAAGTCACGGGTGATTTTATTCTTCTTCCTCTTGTGTTTTCGCTTTAAGTTCTTGATAGACAAGGGGATGCTCTTTTTGCGATTCGTGCCACTGCCGCTCTGGGAGGAGGTGGTGGAGCTGGCGGAGGAGGTGACCGAGCTGGTGTCGTCCGTGTCCTCAGCAGCCTCGTCGTCGGCGTCCTGCTTGGCGGAGTGCAGCCTGTCGTCTCC
>NW_006285613.1:1962031-1963195 GCF_000327345.1 Myotis davidii
TCGTCCTGCACCCCGGGGCTGGCGGACCCGTCAGGCGTCTCCTCGGGGCTGGCGGACCCCGTTTCACTCTTGGCTTTGGTCCCCCCCCTCTTGCCTGGCTCCTCCGCAGAATGGTCCCTGGAGCACTGGGCGTCGGGGGAGCAGGACATGATCCTCACGACCTGCTTCTTCAACAGGCGCTTCACCTGCGAGGCAGAGCAGGAGGAGCTGTAGCCAGCCTGGCGTGCCCTGCCCCGCAGAGTGGGACGCCCCGGCAGGCTGACCCCAGGCAGCATGGTCAGGGGAATGACAGCGACGTACTCCTACGTGGCCTGCAAAGGTCACCAGGACTGCCCCCCAGGACCTGAAGCACAGGCCGTCCTGCCGGGCTGTGGAAACAGCTCAAGGCCAGTTCCTCAATGCCCACCAGCCCGGCCTGCGGACATACCTTCTTGGCCATCGAGCCCTCCCCCTGGGCGCAGCGCTGCTCTGGGCATTCACAGGTGATCTTGGCCAGCTCGACCTTGGCCGGGAAGACAAACAGGCAGCGCTCCCCCAGCTGCCGCTGCGCATGGTCAAAGCACCCAAGACGCTTCACCCTGGGGGGAGAGGCGGGGCTGGGCCAACAGCTCTCGGCCCCCACCTGCACTGTGGCCCGGAGACTCGCTCAGGGCCCGCCCCAGGGTTTGTGAGGGGGAGGCACGCTGGAGCCGCTCACCTGCCCAGGTTCTCCTGGGTGATGACAGAGGGTGGGGGGCTGACGCTGTCCGTGCCCCCTGGACAGAAGCTCTTGGTAATCCATGTGACTTTCAGTTCCACAACCTGCACCTGAGCGGTGAGCGAGCAGGGCCGTAGGCAGCAGGCTCTGACACTCTCCCTTTAAGCAGCTGCCAGAGCCCACCTGACCTCCAGGGCAGGAGTCGGGCTTCAGTGTTCACCAGTACGACACCCAGAGCAGGCCCCACCTGTGACTAAGGCCCCACCCTGGGATCCCGGTCACCTCCTCACCTCTTCAGGGCCCAGTGGACCTGCCACTCCCCACTCCCCGCCTTGCTCAGCCTGGGTTCCCCTATCCTCCAAGCCCCTTCAGAGAGCAGGGTCCCGAGGCCAGCAGGCTCAGCGCTCAGAGCAGGCAAGGACGGGGCGGGCTGCTCAGCCCCAGGTCCCCCCCACCTCCCCGCCGGC
>NW_006285613.1:1963227-1966585 GCF_000327345.1 Myotis davidii
CTCTTCCACCACCACCCGGAACTTGCTCTTGGTGCTGAGCACGGGCTTGACCCCCGATAGCCACTGGACGCTGGAGAAGATCTTGGCGGGGCCAATGAGCACCTGGCCCGGGTAGAAGCCGTAGGAATCGTCGAAGAAGAGACCCTGCAGGGTTTGGAGCCAGAGGAAAGTGCTGGTGAGCAGCGCCTCCTCGAGGAGGGTGCTTCCCGCGCCACCTTCAGCCCCACGCCCCGCCTGCCCCCTCGCCCAACACCGGCCCCAGCGAGGCCCCAGGGTCCCTAAGACAAACCCAAGGCTCCAGAGCAGCACAAGCTCGGCCACTCCAATGCCGCTGGTCGGGAGGACATTCGGGGACTATGGCTCTAGGGGGCGCCCACCCTGTGCGATCGGCACTGCGCCCAGCACACTCCTTTACGGTCGGTCGGTCGTAAACTCCTGCTCTAAAAGGACTTGCTGCACTAACACATACACACCAGACAAAACCACCGAGGTTTTAAAAGGGTGACACAGACGTCAACAGAACATAAAGAGAAGTCCTCATCCTTTCTGCCCTTTTCCAGGAAATCACCGTGCCCAGAAGCGTTTAGCCTGGGCCAGCTACAGCTCTGTGCCATGAAGTCCTTTTCCCGCCCAGCCCAGAGGAACAAGGAACATGAGGCACCCCCCACCCTCCGCAACACGTACTGAGTCGCTGACGTGTGGGCAGACGTCGTAGAGCTTGGCACCGTCTTCTGTGTTCATGGAGCACCTGGAACAGTGAACATGGGCGTGGTGACCACGCGGCACAGTGACCGAGCCTCAGGGGAGGCCTGGCAGCCGGGACCAGGGGATGCTGATCAGTGTCGGAAAGAGCTATCCCCACGCGTCCGTGTGACACACGCCCTAAGATGTCACAATTCCTCCTCCGTCCACAGCTCAGCCTCTGGCCTGGTACAAATAATTCTCCTAAAACACACAAAACCCTAACCCGCTCTCTGAGTGCCAAGCACCATTCAAATGTCTAACTGAAGCCCCAGCTCCCAGCAGATACCCTAAGTGATGGTGCTTCTCTCCCCAAACCAAGACGGGCCAAGACCAGAAACTGAGGGGGCTCTAGGCTCTGGCGGAGGAGGCCCGGCCAGGTCAGGCCCTGAATGGCCTCGGCATCTGCCGCACCGGCCCTGGGGGAGCGCACCTGGCCCCATTGGACAGGGGCCGTGAGGAAGCCCGCCCTGGGGGAGCGTACCTGGCCCCCATTGGTCAGGGGCCGAGAGGAAGCCCGCCCTGGGGGAGCGCACCTGGCCCCATTGGTCAGGGGCCGAGAGGAAGCCCGCCCTGGGGGAGCGTACCTGGCCCCATTGGACAGCTTCAGGATGATCTGGTTCTTCAGGTCGTAGACCTTCCCCAGCCAGCAGTCATAGGCGATGTAGTCCCCATACATGAAGGGCTGTGGAAAGGACACGGGGTGAGAGGCAGCAGGCGACACGACACTGGTGTCCAGGGCACCATCCTCTCTGTGCTCCATGAGACGGGAGGAAGGGTCTACACAGCTTACTGCCCGGAGGTGGACTGGTCAGTCCTGGCCTAGTAACTGCAGCAGCCCGCAGGCTTCCCCAGGTTCTAGGCTGCACCCAGCTCCCCTTCCTAGTGTGAGGACTGCCAGTGCTGACCGGGAAACTTGTACAGAGACGTGGCGCCCGAGGATACAGGGCTCTGGAACGGAGTCGGCTGAGGAGGGCAGTTACGTGCACAAGGATGGGAAGTGGCTTAAGCAAATACATGTCCTGAGGCTGCCAAGAGCCAAGTTTCAACCAACTCATGTTCAGTTGCACACAGAACAGGTGTTGACACATCTAGACATGCACGCACACACGTACGCCCGAGCTCTGTCCCGAACACATGCACATCTCGGTTCTGAACCTGGTTTTCTGCCCTGAACGAACCAGGGCTCCTTGGAGAAGTGACTGACTCTGAGGCTGGACCAGAAAAATACAGGATGGAAAGTAAAAAGGAACCAGAAAAATGACAGTCAAAAGGTCACAGACGCCAGCTTGAAGGGGCATCTACTGGCCAAACCTGGGATCATTTAAGCAACAAAACCAGTAACGGTGGGAATGGCTCCTGACCAGCGGGATAAGCAGGAGCCTCGGGCCCACGCTGAGGTAACAGTGGACGGATAAATAAATGAGCGGAAGGTTTGTTGCCTTAAAATGCTCTTCCACATGGCAGAGGCCACTGTCCAAGGGGGGTGGGGGGTGGGGGGGACACGGGAAAGCCACAGAATCACCCAGCGGCCAGCAGAGTGCTGCCAGGACAGGCGGGACTGCTAACGGAGGCTGAGGCTGGCAGGCTGGGGTCTGACGTGTGACAAGTTATTGACACAATCCCAGCACATCTCCCCACAACACAGAATTACTTGTAAAGAGGTAAATGGTGACTTGGTGGTGGGGAGGTGTGACAGACACCTAGGTGACCAGGGGTCACGGTGACCTTCGCCGTGGTGCCACCGCTGGACACTGTGGGCCAAGGAAGAGCTCGGTGGCATTTCTGGGGCAGCCCTGCCAAGGATGCAGCGCTGAGGCTGGTCCCGAGGCAACCTCAGAAGCTCCATGCTGAGGGTCAAGCGATGGGCGTACGGGATGCGCAAGACAAAGCAAGGCTGGGTGCGGTCCAGGCTGGAGGAGGTCCAAGAGGTGACCACGAAATGCAGGGTGTGTTCCTGAGTGGGATTCTGGATCAGGACGGGGAAGGCTGCAGGACAACTGAACAGTCTGTGGACTGGGCAGCGACGCACCGAGTCCCTGACCGGGGGACACACACACTGTAGCATTCGGGGGCCACTGGCATCCTGACGAGGAAAAGGCTCAGGGGAGGGGAGGAGATGTGGGGGAGGGACAGGTGGGGGGCAAATGGAGTAGAACATTAAGAGCGGAGGAGCCTGGTGATGCAGGGGCTACAAGAACTTACAACTTTCTGGGAAGTTTGAAATAAATGTTAAAAATAAATTATTGAAAAGCAGCTTGTTTAAAGGAAAGAGAAGAGTTAGAGGAGAAAGGAAACTAGGCCAAGAGAGCCACACCTGCAACTGCGCTGGGGCTGGAGACACAGGGCGAGCCCTGACCTCGCGTCTGAATGGCTTCGAGACAGGAGCACAGGAGGGCTCCGGGGGAGCGGGAGGCCCTGGGCCTGGCCGGCTCGCCTGGAAGGGGAACCAGAGAGCGAGAGGGAGGGAGAGGCGGAGGCTCACCCAGATGTGCTGCAGGTCCTTGCTGTTGACGGGGTAAATGATGCAGTTGGTGCCGATGAGCTTGACGGCGCAGTCGATGCTGACGTCGATCACGGTGCCGCACTGGCTGTCCTGGGGGGAGAGGCACAGGCT
>NW_006285613.1:1966753-1970693 GCF_000327345.1 Myotis davidii
CGCATGTGCCGGACCACGTCCCGGGGCACCACGGAGCGGTCCTCCAGTTTCAGCTGGACGAGAAAACACGTGTGAGTGGCCTCCAGAGTCACCCCAGGACACACCTCCGCCCAGCATCCCAGGAAAGCTGACACACGACAGCCCAGAGCACAAGTCCCAAGCACTCAGATTTCATGAACCCCAGGAGCACCCCCTCACTGCACCCAGGGCTGGGGACAGAACTCCAGGCACTAACTCCCCCACCACGAGGCTGACGGAGGTCATGTGGATCAGTGTGGCGAAGGGACAGATCACGGAAGGCACCATTTAAAGTAGAGATTTAAGAGCCTGCTCTACACAGAGAAACATTTCCTAGGAGGGAATCCTTTCTGTACTTTCTGCCAGTGGCTGCCCTCACCCTGCGATGAAGGCCGAGGGGGTGGGCGAGCGTGATGCCAGCTGTGCGAGTCACCCTGAAGCCGCTATCAGCCGACGCCACCTTCTAATCCGGGCTATCCTTGCTGGCCAGCTGCAGCCTGCCCTTATCTCTCTGCGGCGGTCCTGCCGGCTGCTGAGTAACGGGACAGCCGGCTGCGGGAGCCTGGCCAACTGCGCAGCGAACACCGGCGGCAGCCGCCCCCTCCCAGGGGACAGCCAGGGCTCCGGAGAGCTGCCTGTCCTCTGCCGGGCACCGGGCCCCTCCACAGCCAGGTGGGAGTCGGTGCCCCACCAGGCCAGCCAGTCTTCTTTGCTGGTCCCCATCCTGGGGCCACGCTCTGTAGTTCCTCATCGGGTCTGGTAATGGGGGGTCCCTGTGCCCATCTCCTTTGGACAGGCACCCGCAAGACCTCACACCACAGGGTGGTGAGCTGTTTCCTCAAACAGCCCTCTCCACTCTCAAGCCTGGGCACGGAAAGGCGAGGTCCATGGAAGAACAGACACTGGACCAGGGTCACCGCAATGCTGGCGATGATGACTAAAGCCAATTCCACTGTAACTAGACAGTGACTTACAGAAAGGGAGCGACGGCCCCGCCATCAATGAAAGTCCAAGGACTTTCCTACAGGGAACATAAGCCCCTGACCCATATGAGACCCCGGGGCAGACACGTAGACATGCCAGCTCTGAAACCTCAGGCAAATCACGCGTGTACACGTGTATAAAGTGAGCCGACAGCAGCCCTCCTGGAGTGGTGGGGGGACTAAGCAGGGAGGGAAAGCACCGAAGGTCACGGTGCTGGCACAGGAGGTGCTCAGCAGACACGGGCTGTGAGCGCTGCCCGACTCCGTGCCCCGGGCACAGCTCTTCTCCTTCTGCTCGAAGATCCCAGGAGGCTGGGAGGGCGCGTGGAGCTGCTAAGGGTGGTGGAGTGCCGGTGCTGCTCTAAGTCAGGGGACGCCCTCCCCTGTGACCCTCTGTCCGGAACATGGCATTTTCTGTGGGCCCCACCCTATCTCAAACCTCGGCTCTCATTTTAGACTTCAAAAAACCACAATTGCAGGGCTTTCCAAGTTGCCATAGAAACCAGAAGTTGCAGCCCCAGGAAATTCGATGGGAGAAACCACGCAGGCGGCGTTGGGTGGGAGGGAACGCCATCCTTGGTGCAGCCGGCACGGGACCCCTGAACAGGATGCAGGTGAGTCTAGAGGTCGTGTCCCCACCTGGGCAGTGTGTTGGTCCCCGAGAAAGCTTCCAGGACGGGGGGAGAGGGGCACAGGCACAGGCCCTACTCACTGCACACTCACGGGCCCGGGTGGGAACAGCACAGCCAGTGGGCGCTGGCGCACTGCGAGGCCAGGGGGCTTTCTCCTGCCCCCTCTGCTGCAATGCTCCCGGACCGGGCGCCTGGTGGCCGGCACCAGCCCCGGGGCTCTCCTGACCGGAGCCTGGCCCTCTGCCGTGTGACTCCACTCCCCAGGAAGCTCCCCTCCCAGGGCAGGGAGAGGAAAGGGGTGCGGTGGCCTCTGTCCTGGCGACATTCCCTGCCCTCGGCAATTCCAGAAAACGAGCAAATGGTGTCTGGAAGGGTCACCAACGTCCCCTCCATCCCTGTGTCCCTGTCCTGGCACTGCCCTTCTCCACAGAGCCGCCCTCCCATCGTGTGCCTCTCACTGAGAGGCCCTTCCACGTGTCCTCCTTTCCTCTCCCTCCTCCCGTCTCGTGCTCCCTGCACCCTGATCTGGAAGGGACGGCTGTGCTCCTGGGGCCAGTCGGGAGTCCTCTGCCTCTAGGCGGCAGCACCGGCGCTTGCTCCTCTCCAGGCGTTTGCTGGGCGCTGTGTGTTAGCCTGTGAGACCCTCCGCCCATGTCCGTGTGTAAGCACAGAGAGCCATGGAGTAGTGCACTGTCAGTGCCCTTCCCATCTCACAGAGACTTAAACTGAGACGGAGAGACAAGGAGGGATTGTGCACGGCCCCGCAGCTCGAGAGGTGGAGTGAGCTCAGGCCGCGGGCTGCGGGTGAGAGCAGAGGGACCGCATTTCTGCGGCCACACTTTCTGACAGCCAGTCTCCTGGCTATGAAGGCAGTAAAAGCTCTCTCCACGGCGGGCCTGTGGAGGCTGCTGCGGTGGCCTGACTGCGGTGTCGTCCCTGGCTGGGGTTTCGCCCAGTTACATCAAGGAGAACGACATCGCTTCTCATCAGCAGTCGGTCTGGAGCCAAAACAAAAGCCCACTGCCCTGGCTGCTGTGTTTCAGTTGGTTGAGTGTCGTCCCAGACACTGGAAGGCACTGAAAGGTACTGAAAGGTCGCTGGTTCGAATCCCGGTCAGGGCACATACCCTCCCTTCCCCTCGCTCTAACAAATCAATAAAAACATATTAAAAAATAACAACAACAAACAAAGACCCAAGATCTATACGCTTACGCACAGACACTGTGGGGTGGAGAACTTTGAACGCTTTCGGACTTAAAGCGCCAGCACACTGGATTCAGGGCAGTGAGGCGGGAGTGGCAGGAAGGGCGCTGGTTGTGGCTGGAGCTGGGCTCCTCTCCCCGCCTCTCCCTCAGCCGTTTCCAGTTCCGACTGGACTGGGGACATGACTGTGAGGCCCCTCGCGTAGGCCGGTGTCAGGACGTTCTTAGAGCAGCTGGCATCATGTGGCTGTGCCCTGACAGCCAGCGATCGGCACCTGCCACCTGAGGACAGAGGATTTGCCAGCAAATCACAAACAGCCTTGTGCTTGGGGGGAGGGAGGGCAGCGGGAAATGGCTGAGCAGAAGAAAAGGCAAGCGTTTTCTAGTTAGGTGCCCCTAACTAGAACCTTCTGTCAATCATGTGCCTCAGAGACCATTCAACAGAAGCGCCTCGAAAACTAAAGACGGAGGCCAATCAACTCAATAGTTGTTGAGTGCTTTCCGTAAACTCAGAATGAGAAAGGAAGATGACATAGGAATGTGCCTTGGCTTGACCGGAGGCCCAAATAAAATACCTGAGGACACTGATACACAAGCGAAGACACTGCTGAGCTGGGTCGCGGGACACAAATTCCTGCCTCTGCATGGCAGTGGGGGGAGGCAGGTGGGGGAAGGCAGGTGGGGGAAGGCAGTGGGAAAGGCAGGTGGGGGAAGGCAGGGGGGGGAAGGCAGGTGGGGGAAGGCAGGTGGGGGAAGGCAGGTGGAGGAAGGCGGGAAGGGCCCACTGCACAGACGCAGGAAAGCGGCAGCAATAGGACCTCCCAACCCCCTCTGCTGTAGGTGAGAACTGGCCAGGCCTCTGTATTCTCCACCTCCAGGGCCACCCAGGGACCGGCCGGGTCCTGTTCCCAGAGCCCACTCCCTGCCCGCACACTGCAGACCAGGAGCCTGCGGTGCAGCAGGACTGCATCACTGCCAGACAGCTGCAATGGCCGGGAGGACAGAGAAGGGGACTGAGCCCAGCTGCCTGCTGAGTGAGGGAGGCCTGGGAGCCGCGCTGGCGGAAGGCCAGCTGGAGCCAGGGCCGCAGCTCTGTGGATGCCGC
>NW_006285613.1:1970740-1973524 GCF_000327345.1 Myotis davidii
CTACGAAGGACCAGACTGCCAGCTCCAGAGCTCACTCCCTGCCACACCTCCAGGCCCCTGCGGTGCCGGGAAGCAGGGTAACTGGTGGACAGGGCCCCGGCCTCCTGGCAGTCGGTTCTGCAGTTCGGCTTGGAGCTTCCTCCCTTCCAGGCTCCTC
Organism: Myotis davidii; assembly: GCF_000327345.1. Lineage (NCBI taxonomy): Eukaryota > Metazoa > Chordata > Mammalia > Chiroptera > Vespertilionidae > Myotis > Myotis davidii. Next base: position 1,970,898 of record NW_006285613.1, read on the forward strand.
TAGGGCCCCAGGAAGAACTTCAGCCAGAACTCGTCCTCACAGACCTGGAGGAGGCCGCAGGCCTGAAGCAAGGGAGGGAAACTGACCAAGCGACAGCACCCGCTTCTGGGTCAGCAACGGCAAGGGGGCTCGCTGACCACACCTGCAGCCTCTGAGGACCAAGTGGTGGAGCTGGCCCCACGGAAACTGAGGGGACGGTCTAGGGATCTACCTGGCAGTGCTGGAACAGCAGGGTTATGAAGAAAAACGAGGCAGCCCTGACAGGTTCGTTGTGGGGAGAAGGACCGGGTTTCTTAGACACGCACGGAGCCATCGCACGGCAGACCTGATGACTGGACAGACCCCGTCGGCAGGAACCGGACAACTATCAAGTGTAGCCACCGCCGGGACAGTCACGCAGGACCAGGTGTGAGGGCCGCTTTTATTGGAACCCTCAGGTCTCTCTTAAAAAACAGATTCCTGATTTTTTAACCAACCCGCTGAATGACTCTCTAGATAAACCAGAATCTGTTTCTTAACATTCCTGGGCAAGTCTAACAACCGCCCGGGTCACAACTGTTCCACGTGAACCAGTAAGTTTCCCTTCCTTCTAGAGTGAAACAGACCCCAACTACTTAGGGCATTTGTTTTTAATTTTAGAAGAATTTACAGACATAAATCTGGGGCTCAAGATACAGAAGCAAGGTGGTTTAACAAGTGAGAGCTGACTGGCACCGCCTTCAGCATCCCTGACACACGCCTGGAACAGATGCACACGCACCAGGTCCGCAAAGTGATGTGGCCCTGACTTTGGCTGGCTCTGCTCGGGTGGTCCAGCCCCCGGGCGCGGCCAGGTCCCAGACAGACGTCAAGGACAAAGCCGCAGACTCTGGGATAGCTTGTAGCACCTCGCTGACCGAGAGGCAAGGGACCTGACCCAGGCCGGCCGCTGCCAAGCTGGCAAAGGCCAGAGTCTGCCAGCACGCACCGCGGACACCTGGGGACACCTTCCAGGCAGAAGGCAGCTCCCGGGCCACGCTGTGACCACGAGAACCTGGTGTGTAAGAGCTGGTTCCTGGGTGGGCACAAGCTGGTGCTTAAAATCTGGCTCTCCCAGCACCTACCAGCTCCAGGTCTGAGAAAGACGTGCCCTGGCAGGAAGCGCCTGTCCTTGCCTGCTCCCACTCCTGCAGGATGGCCCCCAGGACCTCGGTTTACAGATGCTCCCACCCCCTCCTTCACCTTCCTGCTGCGAACCCTCAGAAAAATGACACAATCTTCCAAATGACGTCATCTTTGGTCGGCAAAGAGCTGAGGGCTCACCCGTCCCCCAGCGGCCCGTGATGCCCACCTCACCTCCTCCCAGCGCATCTCGGCTCCTCCGTCCACGCGCCCAGCCCTGAGGATCGATCAGGAGCCACTCCCTGCAAACGCATCCTACCTCCTGAAGCAGACTCATTCGGAGAGGGCTCACTCAGCACTCTATTTTTAAAAATGCAAATACGGTGGAAGAGACTGTAAAAATAACACGCCAGCGCCCTGATCCAAGGCCGACTCCTTCCGCAGGGCCAGGTTCTCACTGAAGTAGGGGTGGAGTGGGGACCAGGGGCCGGTCCTCCTATGGGTTCTGTCATACTTGTGAGCTGAGGGCAGAGAAGACTACAGACCCCAGCAGGCGGGCAGGCAGGCCAGGGACTCCCCCGAGAGGACGCAGGTGTGGAGGACGGCGTCGACAGATGGCAACGTCCCAAGGGCTCTGCTATGGTCTGGTCCTTCCTTTAAGGGCCAACCAAGCCACGGGAGGGTGAAGGCAAGCCTGCACGATGGTTCTGGGGTCTAAGCGCCAGGATCCGAGCGGCAGTTCTCGTGCCTCCCACCCGGGCCTCCTGAACGCTTCCGCGATTACGTGAGAGGTCACGCCCTCAGAGCAGTGCCCGCTGTCCTGCAAGGGCTCAGGCACAGGAGCTGTTAAGGGAACTCGGGGAGGGTGAGACAGGAGCGCCTGACAGTAACCTGGCTTTTCGGGCCTGAGCTCGTGCGCCTCTGCTCTATCAGGGCGGGCAGGCAGGGCTGTCCTGTAGAGAAGCCTGGGCTTTGACATTTACCATTTATTCATTATATGCTGCTCCCTGATCAACTGCTGGCCATCCCTCCACACACTCGTGTGACAAACAAACCAAACACCGACTGCGCTGGCCGGCACCGTTTCCGGCGTCTTGCCCACCCCTCCATGGGCTCTCCTTTCTCCTGGGTTTAGGTTCCTTTTTCCTCAAGTGCAGCTGAGGCCCGTGAGCGAATAAACTGTTTCTTCTTTCATGCCTTTTATTGCCATTTTAACTTTTTATTTTTAAATAATTATAGATTCGCAAGAAGTTGCAAATGGCTTTACTTTGTTCTCACTATTGAATGACGACTTACGCTGGTTCCTGAAACAACTGCTTTTCCTTGGCTGACGGCTCACCCCATCCTGGTCTGGCTTCTACTGTTACTACTTAGACATCTTAGACGAGATCGGGCGCGTTCAGGGTGGTATGGCCGTAGACTACTTAGACATCTTAGGAGCATGTCTTCTTCAGCTGCCTCTAAGATGCTGTTCTCCCTTTGGGAGCGCCATTAGGCCTGGGCGCTCTCACCCCAGCCTCCGCACT
>NW_006285613.1:1973536-1980481 GCF_000327345.1 Myotis davidii
CATCCTTCATCTGTGCATCTACTTAACTTCTTCAGATCTATTTCCTGGTTCACATAATTCTCTCGTGAGGTGTGTCTACTTTGCTGTTTAACATTTCCACTGGGTGTTTTTTTTTTACTATATTGTATTGATTTTTTACAGAGAAGAAGGGAGAGGGATAGTTAGAAACATCGATGAGAGAGATCAATCAGCTGCCTCCTGCACACCCCCCCACTGGGGACGTGCCCGCAACGAAGGTACATGCCCCTGACAGGAATCGAACCTGGGACCCTTGAGTCCACAGACTGACGCTCCATCCGCTGAGCCAAACTGGTTCGGCTCCACTGGGTTTTTAAGTCAATGATTAGATCCTTCATTCAAGAGGTTTTATTTGGTTGTTTATAAATAAATAGCCCCTTCTGCCCTGGCCGGGCGTGGCTTAGTTGGTCGAATCCCTTCTATCAGGAAATAGCCCTTTGAGGGGATTTGTATTTCAATTCTATACTTTGCAGGTTCGTTAAAATCCAAATCTCTATTATTTTAGGGCCTCATCAGGGGTCCAACAAACACCCCCAGAGCGGTCACATCAGGCCTGCTCTGCTCTGGCTTTAAAGCCCCTCCCTGAGTTTCTCCCTGCCCCCTTTCCTTCCTGCAAGCTCAGCATGTATTCAAAATCTGTGCTGAGTTTACGTAGCATTTCCAAGTGCTGCAGTAGGAGTGGGTCTACATTTGCTCAGTCTACCCTGTGAGACTGGAAATCCACTCCACTGCCTGCTGGCTGCCCATGAGGCTGAAAAATTCCACGCATCCTCATTCCCAAACTTTTTGTATGCGACCTGTTTTCTCTCTCTGGAAGCTTTATTCCCAGTGTTCTGGAATTATACCATGCGCCAGTTAGAACTTTTTCCATTCACCATCCTGGAACCCTGTGATCACCAATTCTGGAAAGATTTCTGATTTCTTTGACAGATTTCGGTCCTTTATTTCCCCTCTCTCTCGCTATAGATTGCCTAGATGTCAGAAATTTTTGTTCTGTTTCCTCAGGGTCTTTGTCAACTATCCACCCCGACCCCCCAATATTGTTACTTTCCAACAATTCTTTCGTGTTCTGATTTTTAGAGCATCTTGTTTTATTTCATTGACATAACATTGGCTTATTCCTCTGAGGACATTCACCTCTTGTTTGAGGGCTTGTTCTGTCTGCAGCACCAATACGTTTCCTGTGATGCTGGCCTCTAGCCTTCATTCATGTTGTGAGTCTCCTGCATACGTCCCGTGACCCCTGGCTGTCCATTCCTACTTCAAAGAGGTGGATAAGGCATCTCTGTGGTGCTGGGACAGCTCTGCGCACACACGTGCACCAATGCCATGCCCCCAGTCCTGACACCCTCTGTGCTTATGTAAGACGTACCCACTGGGGACACTGGATGAAGGGCACTGGGGACACTCCGTACCATTTTTGCAACTTCTTGCGAATCTATAATTATTTCAAAATAAAAAGTTAAAATGGCAATAAAAGTTGATAGAAGCTTTGTGAACAGAGGCTTTGGGCTATGGAGGGTCGCACTGGCTTCTGCTCTGAGGGGCTGTCCGATGGCAGCAGCTGCAGGTCTGTCTCTGACACTTCACTTTTCCCAGAGGGGCCTCCTCCAGCCCTGCCTCGCGCTGGGTCGCAGCTTGCTGGGTGCAGGCGGGGGTAAGGCTGGGACCCGCCCCCTTTCACAAATCCCTCTTTCAGGTCCGTGTGGTGCCCTTTGCCTGAGGCACTTCAGTCCGGAGTCTTTGTGGTCCGCTTCTCCAGAGCAGACAACTCTGTTCCCTCTGGGCAGAGGGGATGGGTAATCTCTGGTTTGCAGGAATGAAGAGGCAACTTGGGGAGTTCACTTTTTCCCTGTGTAGACTCTCACCTAATCCCTGTCTTTAGGCCCAAACCTCACTGCGGTGGGGGCAACAGACAGTAGGTGCCTCCCATCCATCCCCGAGGGTCTCTGCAGCACCAGTGGTCCAGCGGGCTCCGCTCTGCGTGGCCTCCGCCCACTTTCCACCTTCCCAAACTTGCAATCCTTTGTCTATTATTGTCTTCCCTCCCATTCTTTGTCCTCTGGCTTCATATTTTAAAATCAATGTTTCACTGTGATTTCAGCAGCGTGTCTGGAGGAGGTGGAGGAAGTGAGTGTGTTTCTCTAAAGGACGCCAGCCAGAGGTCTCAGCCTAACGTTGCCCATACAACCATGGGACACATTTGAAGATGGAGAGATGACAGTAAGTCAACAAAAAAACAAGAAATCACAAATTCGCCCTGACCAGTTTGGCTCAGTGGATGATAGAGCGTCGGACTGCGGACTGAAGGGTCCCAGGTTCAATTCCAGTGAAGGGCATGTACCTTGGTTGCGGGCACATCCCCAGTAGGGGGTGTGCAGGAGGCAGCTGATTGATGTTTCTCTCTCATCGACGTTTCTAACTCTCTATCCCTCTCCCTTCTTCTCTGTAAAAAAATCAATAAAATATATATTTAAAAAAAAAGAAACCACAAATTCAAGGCTCAGAAGTGCTTAGTTTCGATTTTCAGCTACTTCGTTTGGAGGCCAGCTTGTGTTCCACGGCTCCCAGAGCTGCTATTCCAAGCGCTGAAGTGGTGGGGGGGGGGGGCACAGCTCCAGCAGAAACGCCCGCGAGCATCGGAAAGGGCCCCCTATCTGCTCCTGCAAATGGCTTTGGCTTCCAGTGTCAAAGGAACATAAAATTCCATCGGCTGCTGTGATGGAGCCATGGCGGTAGGAACTGATCCAGGCCAAGGCTGGGCTCTGGGAGGAAGCCTGCTAGTGTCATGCGGCAGGCGTGGGTGAGCAACACTTTACACACTTTCAAAGTTAAATTAGATTCTTAAATGCTAAACTAAAAGCAATCACCGAGAAAGTCACACAACATAAATAGCAGCGCATGTGCCCCTCAGCAGACAGCCTGCTTAGGAGGGAGGGTCTGTGCAGCCACGGTAGCCAGGAGGCACTCCCAGCGCGCAGGCCTCCGCTGCCCAGCACACAGGAGCCTTGCCCTCCTCTCCCACAGCCACGTCTCAACCCGCCAAACGGATACAGAAGCGACTCAGTTACCCAAGTCCACTCGTGTCCATCACCAAGCATCTCATCGTCCTACTGCAGAAGAAATGCCACCGTCCAGACCACGAGAGAGGCAGAGAAAACAGAGGGGCTGGGCTCTGCCCTGGAAAGCTGACATGGTGGCCGCATACTCTGGTGACTGGCAAATATTTGAAAGCTGCCCCACTCACTGTCCATGAGGACCTATGGCACCCCCTTTCGATTCCAGGGTGAGTGTGGAGCCCCAACTGCACAACAATTAGAGCTTGGCTCCTGCAGAGGTTTAATTTAAAGCCCTAACGCATACTTCAACAGGAAGGAGGCTACATCCCAACATAAAGCGAGACGCCTGGCACAGACCCAATGACAGCACAGGGCACCCACCACAGGAGGTGGCGCCCACCTGCCAGGCTCTGAAGGACAGGGAGAAGACCCAAGGGCAGGGCCTACGAGGCAAGCCAACAAAGAACCCAGTTAGAAAACAGGAGTTACCTGAATAGACATTTCCCGAAAGAAGATACACAAATGGCTAACGAGCCCATGAACAAGCTCTCGGCATCGCTGGTCACCGGAAAGCGCACCTCACGTCACAGCGAGGCCCTCGCACCCACTGGGGCGGCTACAAGCAAAAGACCGACAACAAGCGGAGCGGGGAGGGCGGGGGAACGAAGCCTCGTGCCCTCGTGCCGGCCGGCGGGAACGGGAAGGGGTGGGGCCGCTCGGGAGAAGGCTGGCAGTTGCTCAAAAGGTTCACACAGAGCGACCCTCTTACCCCCAAGTCCACTCCTGGGAGCCATGCCCAAGAGAACGGCAAACACATGTCCGCACACAAACCGCTCGAAGCAGCCTTATTCAACATAGCGCCCGAGTGGGACCACCCGTGCCCATGACCTCATGAGAGGAGAAACAAAACACGGCATCTCCACGCCACGGCGTATGTATTGCCCGGCCACGAAAAGGGATAGAGGACGGACACTGCTCCAACGTGAAGGGGCCCTGAAAGCACGCTCGGCGGAAGAAGCCACACAGCACACGTTTCCATTTCTACGGAAAGTCCAGGACAGGCAAACCCCTGGCGACAGGAAGTGGTTACAGGGGCTGGGAGGAGGGGAAAGGCCGTATGACTGCTAATGGGCTAGGGCAAGGGTGGGCAAACTTTTTGACTCGAGGGCCACAATGGGTTCTTAAACTGGACCGGAGGCCGGAACAAAAGCATGGATGGAGTGTTTGTGTGAACTAATATAAATTCAAAGTAAACATCATTCCATAAAAGGGTGCGGTCTTTTTTTTTTTTAGTTTTATTCATTTCAAACGGGCCAGATCCGGCCCGCGGGCCGTAGTTTGCCCACGGCTGGGCTAGGGTCTCTCTGGGGGTGATGATATGTTCTAACCCTAGAGTGCTGGTGGGTGCACAGATCTTTGAATATACTAAAAACCACTTTCACTGTCTACTTTAAAGGGGGGATGTTATGGTGTGTGAGTTAACCTCAATAAAGCTGTCTGGCTTCTTTTTTTAAGGCGACTCGGGTTAAGCTGCAATTAATGGCTGCCTGGTCCCCAGGTACTGAGTAGGAGGTTTTCTTAGGTGTATGTCCTGAATCACAGTGTAAATCAGACTTCATTGTTCAGGCTGAACACCAGAACCTGTCTCCCGTGTAACTGAGTCACCAGAAAACTGAAATCAGCACTACTGAGAGCCTCTACGACTCAGAAATCAGATGGTGACTTTTCTTCCCTAAAGTCTTAGATTCTTTGACCCTTTGTGGCTTCCGTCAATCTTAAGCTCAATCACTGAGCAGCTCGGGCCTTAGTTCCTTGACTATAACATAAGGGGGTCAAACCCAATCACCCCAGCCCCACCTCCCTGGGCCTAGACACACCACAGCCCAGGACACAGCCAGCACCACTCATCCGGGGCTGCTCCGAGCGCTCAGCAGCTGCAGGTCCCTCCCAGTCCCACGTTACAGCACAGAACACGAGCTCAACTGCCCCTACGCGAGGATGTGCCGATCCCGTCGGGACACGCACACGTGCCTGTCCGCTGCTCCGCGACAGCCATTAGCCCGCCTGATAGCTAAGGCTCAGGGAGGGCTGCCGAGGTTTTGAAGTTACTACCAGAACTCTGGTGGCTCCTGCAAATGAAACTGGGGCTTTCCTCAGGCCCGGAAGGAGAGCTGGGTGGTGAACTGGGGAGCTTTTCTAGCTGCATTCCAGCCTCGGTCCTGGAGCCTGGGCCAGGAGCGTGTCTGTTTCTGCTGGGCGTCGACACCAGGGACAACTGCATTTCGACCACGAGGGACACAGCCCTTGCCCCGCTCTCACCTCGCCCAGTGAGCTCGCACTCTGCTGGGGGCTTCGGGAGGGAAGTTGCTAAAACAGTAAACTACAATATGGTGTATTTTGATTAATCTGCTCTTCTTAGCATTAGGATGCCCGCATGTCCTGGTCCTGGGGTGATTAACATAGTGCTCTCAAAAAAGCCCGGCTGGGGCAGTAAATCCACTACCTGAGGGGGCACGGCAGCTGGCAAGGGGCCCACTCCACTCCAGCACAGACCACGGGGGTCTGGGAAAGGCTCAGGCTACTGTGTGGGTGAGCAGGAAGGTCGGCCTTCACTGAAATGCTTCCCACGACGCTACATGTGAGCTACATGCAACGAAAGCTGCTACAGAGCTTTGTTTTTCAAGAAGCTTCCAATCCAGGGAGAGAGCACGCAAGAGTGCCACCTAAGTGCGGGCAGGGTCAGAGGCAGGGAACAGCCCCCTGAACTGGCACACCGATTCACTGGAGTCAACTGAAGAGGCAGGAGGCGAAGCAAGAAACGTAGGCGAGGAGCCCTGAAGGCCACGCGAAGGCATGACAAGAGGCACGGTGGGGAGGTCGGGTGTGGGGCGACCGCTGGGCTGAAGGAGGGCCTCGGGCAGGGAGACCAGGAGAGACCCGCCCAGGCACAGGCCGGCAGAGAGCAGACCCATGTTGTAGGAAGAAAATATGGAGGATGTAAAGGCATTTTGAACAAAGATTTTATGTCAAATTAGATTAGAAGCCTGGCACCAAAGGCACACAACAAAAGAAAAAAAAAAGTCATTTAGACTTCATGAAAACTTTCCTAGTCAGGGCACATGCTGGGGTTTAGGGCTCAGCCCCCAGTAGGGGTGTGCAGGAGGCAGCCAGTCGATGGGTCTCATAATTGATGTTTCTCTCTCTCTCTCCCTCTCCCTTCCTCTCTGAAATCAGTAAGGACATATTTTTTAAAAGACACTATCAACAGACTATAAAGGACACCCACAGAATGGGAGAGAAAATTTGTGAATCAATTACCTAGTAAACGATTAATATCCAGAATATGGAGAGAATTCCTAAAACTCAACAATCAAAAGACCAAACAACTCAGTTAAAAAATGGGCGAAGCACTTAAAGAGACATTTCTCCGAAGATATACAAGTGACCAACAAGCATGTGGAAAGATGTCCAACATCACTAATTATTGGGGAAATGCAAATCAAAACTATAGCGAGATACACCTCACACCCATTAGGATCGCTACTATCAAAAAAACAGAAAATAACAAATGTCGATGAGGATGTGGACAAAATAGAACCCTTGTGCACTGTTGGTGGGAATGTAAAATGGTACAGCTGCTGTGGAAAACTGTGGCAGTTCTACAAAAAAACTGAAATAGCAGCCACTATGGAAGACAGTATGGAGTTTCCTCAAAAAACTACAAATGGAACTCCCATTTGACCCTGTGATCCCACTTCTAGGAGTATATCCCAAGAAACCAGAAACACCAATCAGAAAGGATATATGCACCCCTATGTTCATAGCAGCACAATTCACCATAGCTAAGATCTGGAAACAGCCTAAGTGC
>NW_006285613.1:1980601-1989684 GCF_000327345.1 Myotis davidii
CTAGCTCTCTATCTCTCTCCCTTCCTCTCTGTAAACCTTTGTAATAAAAAATTTAAAAAAAAAAAAGAAAAAAAACTGAAATAGATTGATCACATGATCCAGCAACTGCACTTCTGGGGATAAACGCAAAAGCATTCATAACAAGATCTTTTTTTTAAATATTCTTATTGATTTCAGAAAGGAAGGGAGAGGGAGAGATAGAAACATCAATGATGAGAGAGAATCATTGATCGGCTGCCTCCTGCACACTCCCTACTGGGGATTGAGCCTGCAACTCCAGTACGTGCCCTTGACTGGAATCGAACCTGGGACCCTTCAGTCCGCAGGCCAAGGCTCTATCCACTGAGCCACACCAGCTAAGGCCATGACAAGATCTTGAGGAGGCATTTGCGTATCCGTGTTCATAATAGCACTATGCACAATAACTCAACATGGAAGCAACCCAAGTATGCAGCGACAGATGAATGGAGAAGCAAAAAGCAGTATATACACACCGCAGAACACTACTCAGCCTTAAAAAGGAAGGAAGTTCCGATACAAGCTACAACATGGACGAAGCTTGAGGGGACTGCATGAAATGAGCCAGTAATAAAAATACCAATACTGTACAATTCCACTCATATGAAGTACCTGGAAGAATAAAAATCACAAACTAAGTAGAATGGTGGTTGCCGGGGCTGGCGTGGAGGAGAATGGGGAGGAGGTGGTTACTGTTTCGTGGGCATGAGTTTCAGTTTTACAAGACAAAGTTTTGGAGGTGGGTGGCGGTGATGGTTGCACAACATTATGAATGCATTTAATGCGGTGGTAAATTTTATGTTATGTGTATTTTACCACAATAAAAATATACTTTATTCTATTATTTTAATTTTTTTTTAATCCTTACTCAAGGATATTTTTATTGATTCTAAAGAGAGAGGAAGGGAGAGAGAGAAACATCGATGTGAGTGAGAAACACGGATCGGTTGCCTCCCATATGTGCCCTGACAGATACCTAACCCGCAACCTTTGGTGTATGGGGCAATGCTCCAACCAACTTAGCCTAGTCCCCAGTTAGGGGAAAAGATAATTTTTAAAAAGAGAAAAACGTGCCGAAACCGGTTTGGCTCAGTGGATAGAGTGTCGGCCTGCGGACTGAAAGGTCCCAGGTTCGATTCCGGTCAAGGGCATGTACCTGGGTTGCGGGCACATCCCCAGTAGGAGATGTGCAGGAGGCAGCTGATCGATGTTTCTCTCTCATCGATGTTTCTAACTCTCTATCTCTCTCCCTTCCTCTCTGTAAAAAATCAATAAAATATATTTTTTTTAAAAAGAGAGAGAGAGAAACGTAAGACTGGGGGCCAGGGAGCCGATTTTAAATGATGGCAAATGTTCTGAGTTTAGAAGACGACGCTTGAATGCGCAGAGGTGAGCATCAGCACGCCTGCTCCACTCCCGCTACCACTCCCGCTGGCTCAGGAGAGCACACACGCACATGCACCACGCACAGACAAAGCAGGTGCAGCAGCATGTCAGCGGCTGACTCGTGATGGCTGGTAATCAGCAATCACTGGCCAAGTCTTTTAACTTTTCTCTCCGTTTGAAAATGTCTCCCAATAAAGTTAGAGAAATTTTTTAAGAGTTCCGCAGACTTGAGGATGGGAGAGCCATCACACTCCTCAGCTGGTACACCCCAAAGTCTGCGGTTCCAGAGGCCACGGCGGAGCTCTCGAATAAAAGCTGGGAGTGGATGGAGGGGCGGCCCGTCTAAATGCAGGTACCAGCTGGGCCACAGGAGCGGAGCAGCACGGGGGGTGGGGGGGGAGCGCGGACCTCTGGAAATGTCTGAGAGAGGGGTAAGAGGAAAAAGACAAAAGGCAAAAGAGAAAAACCCAGGACAGTAAATGGAACCCAATGGAATAAGGTTTCCCTTTCAAGAGAGGATCAACCATATCAATGAGGCCGATGGGCCAAAGGGACAAAAACGGAGAAGTTGGGAATGCAGGGCCAGGAACGCATGAGTCTTTCGTGACCTTCAGGAGAGCCGGCTCATGCCAGAGGGTGAGAGGCCAGATGGGGTGTGCAGGTCACGAGGATGCGGAGGCAGACCCCGTCCCCACCAGCAGGTTGCTGGGACCCTCCTTCCCACCATGCACAGCGGGAGCGGGGAGAGATGCTCTTTGGCTTGCAGATGATATCACCAACCTGAGGGCCCTCGGACTCCCTCAAGTAATTAACAGCCGGAGCAGGCAAGCAGGGGCTTTCAGAAGGAGCACATCAGGTCCTGATGTTCCCGAGCCACACGAAGGACACAGATGTGTCCGTGGTCCTTCCCATCACACCCTGGGGGGGAGCCGGCGCAGTCCTCTGGACGTGCCCATCCCTGGCTCCCCCGGCCCTCCTCCCAGCACATCTCCCGCGGAAAGGGTCGGAACTGAAGCAAGGAGAAGCTGGGCACAGGCCTGAGGAGCTCTCCCGGCAGGATGCAAATACAGAGGCTCCTTCCTAAGCGTTCTGCCGCTTCCAGGAGCTGTGGATTTCAACTTCATTGTGGGGAGGAGTGGCGGCCCTCCCCCACCCCCCGTTTTTTTAGCACTGCTCAGTATCTCAGATTTAAACTTTTTAATTGTCATAGTTAAAATGCATCTTCTCCATTTATAGCTATGCTGCTCGTTTAGACCCAGGATGACCTGGTAGGTGTCTTCATCCTTTGAGCTACAGAAAAGTACAGGTTTCGGTCTCTCAAAATATGCAAACAAACAGAAAACCCCACAACCAAATAGTCAACAAGATTTAAGCCAAAAAGGACATTCATTCCAGTACCTTCTGCCTCACTGAATACTTCTGAACAGAATAGCATTTGCTTCCATGTTTAAGCCACAAAAACCTGCACATCACAATCCTGCTTCAAAAGAACGCCACGAACCTGTGGGTAACGCTGACCGGCAGATCCACTCCGCACAGCCAGCCTGGTGGAGGAGCGTGAGGACATGACACCGCCGCCGCAGAGCCCGCTGCAGAGCCGAACAAGGGCACGCGGCCTTGGCGCAGGCAAATCCAGAGGGTTGACCATGACCACGTTCCATTCCACTCTGAACTGCACAGCATTTCGGTAAGCACTTGCTCCTTCCTGTCCGTCACATGTCAGGTGGCCCCTAGCAGGGCCCGAGACTGGTGGAAATGTCAGACACAGGCCATTGGCCATGTGCGTCCCGCTCAGTGAGCTGTGAACGTGGATGCGGCGGCATTACAACCACCACCATCTCAGGACTTGGCCAGTGGAGCCTCGAGGAGGATACAGTCACAAGAGCAGAATCCTAGTAAATATTAGCGACAGCATCTTGTCAGCAGAAAGAGCACTGTATGCGCAGGGTCTGCCTCTGAGTGTCCATGTCAATTAGCACCTCCCACCCCCATCCAGAAACAGGCTAATCTCTGAAAGCTTCTACCAATCAGAACAGGAGCATAGACCCTGTCCTCTCCGGCTAAAACTACTGGATGGCCCTTTAAGAGAACCCACTCATCACAGAAATGGCCCTAAATCCAACTCTGAGGGGACCATGGGGCAGTGACACCGACATGGGCCAGCTATGATGGCCATTCACGCTGCACACGCCAACCACAGCCCCAGGGCCCCACTAGATTCCATTTATTTCCCCCCTGCCTGTGGGTAAAATAAATAGTAAGAAAGGGAGGAAAGTTCTTCATGAGAGAACAAGAAAATGAAAGAGAGAAAAGCAGGGATCATAGTGAAGCGGGGATGGGGAGAGCAGAAAAAGGCCTTTCATGTCCTAACGCAAAATGAGGTGGAGAGCGCACACAGTCAAGTTCAGGGCAACGGCAGGGACAGGAACTGGACCTGGGCAGGACGCAGCCTCTCTCCAAGGCGTCCTTCTGAACCTGCCTCATGACTCAGCATTCCCAGCGGGAGGGTGACAACAGCCGCCAGGGAGGGGACAGGAGGTCTGTGGAGGCAGGAAGTACATTGAATTTCCTAACCCTGGCCATCTCCAAGACGGCACAGAACAAATGCCACTTCCTGGGACTTCTGTGCTCCAGCAGGTGGAGGTGGGGAGGGACAAACCAGTGTTGGAATGGATCAGACTCACAAGAGGGTGCACTCACCCAACATCTGGGGCATCTGCAGAAATAACATGTATTTTTGACAGGCATCTTGAAAATGGCTGAGGGGCCAGGGAATGAAAACGAGAACAGAAAGCAGCACAGCGCAGGCGCAAATGCGGTGCTTCTCCCAGACTGCGCGGCCTGAGCCCTCCCTGCCGGCACTGGTCCGCCTTCCTCCATCCCCACGCCGTCCCCCAGCCCCTTCTCCCTCCTCACCTGAGGGACTCCTCCCGCACTGTGATTTTAACTGTGCAAAGCCCGGATGATTCACGCCAACCACAGGGTTTGTGACTCAGGCTTGATCAGGGTATTCAGACACTGTAATGATCTATAAATCCTCAACTTATACACTGTCAGGTGAGGGCAAACTATCTTTACTTCAATTTGTATTCAGGTCACTCCACTTATTAGCAGTGTGACGCTGGAGAAGTTACTTAACCTCTCTGGTCCTTCGTTTCCTCCTCAGAAACATGAGAATAGTCGGACCTAATTCCCAGGGTTGTTGTGGATATTGAGTAATACACACAAGCACGTGAGCACCTGGCACACTGTATGTTGGTTCTTATTATCTTAAAATACAAAAGCAATACTCTACCATCCTTATAATTCACAACCTCGTCACCTGTCATTTGGGAATCTCAGGAGATGCCTTCTGGCTGCTGGGAAACATGCATACTCCTTATCCATCCCCTCCCCTCCCCGAGGCAGGGGACTTAGCAGGTGTTACTGTAAATGTGCATGATGAGCTTCTTATAAGGTAACAGAGGAGTGAAGTTCATGAGCATCTATGGAAGAGGCGTAATAAAGAACTCAAATCTGTAATCCTCCAGGTCACAAGCAACACCACGGAGAGGAACTGATGCCTCTGGTGTAGCACCGCCCTGTGACACCCGGAAGTGATCCCCTGGAGGGCGGGGCTGGTTCTGGTTGATGGACATCAGGATGACAGCTGCTAATAGCCAAGTGGCTGCCCCAGGCCCCACCCACCCACACTTCTGGTTATTCCACCTGCGCAGGCTCGTTTATGGGGCTAGAAAAATCTCGTGTTTTATAGCAGAGAAAACGAAGCAGTGAGTACGTCAAGGTCATTCAGAGTAGGTGACAGCCAGGAAGAGCACCCAAGGGTTTTGACTTCCAATCACAGGACACAAACACCCGTCCCTCATCTGATGAAAGTGCCCTTGAGTCAGGCAACAAGCGAGACAGAGGCACCATGAAGGCATCGAGTCCCAGGAGCTCGGAGGGGGAAACCAAAGGACAAAGAATAAAATCACAGAGCCGCTCTAAGAGCTGATATGCGCTGTGATCCTATCGGAATAAAACACAATTAGGTGCACTTAGTGCTGCAGCTTGGGTAACCTCACATACCTTCTTCGGATTATTTCATTAAGAGCAATTGCGTCTAATGGGTCCGGCACCTGAGCAGATGGGGCAACCTTCACAGGCTGTGATGCTACACCTAAAGAGCTTTCCCATGGGGACGCTGGCCTGAGTAGGAGCCAAAAATAAAGCGGAAAGCCAATTCCTGAGGGGCCTGTCATCAGAGATGTTTTACACACGCACAGCAGGGTGATTAGGACACAGCTCTAACTTACAGACATTAAATCTCTAACCAGCTGAGACCCTAAACGTTATGGCAACTGAGCACACAAGAGGGGGAGAGCTAAAGCATGAACAGGACGCCCCTGTTCCACACAGTCTTCCTCACAGGGGCGGGGCCGCTGTGCCCACCCCCGCCAGGTGAAGGCCAGAAAGACCCACCCAGGCTGGCCAGGGCTCAGGAAGGCCAAGAGGCTGTAGGCATTGGCTTCAGTCAGAAACTTGACTGAAGGGATCCCCACTGTGCCTCTGGTGCATGCGCACTGGCGGGCGTGGAAAAAAGACCCTGCTGGTAGTGGGGAGGAGCAAGTCCCGGCAAGGAGATGTGTGGGCAAATGGGAAAAGTTTCCAGCGGATATATCAGCTACCACGCGGAGGGGTCAGGGGAGTGAGCAAGTCCTACACAGGCTTACCCTTGGCTGCTGGAACCTCAGGAACTAATCATAAATTCCGCAGTTTTAAGGCAAAACTACATATTTTATTTCTGTTGATTAGCACGTTAAGCGCCCAGCCTGTGTTGACTTCTGTACGGGAAGTATAGTGTCAGTCACCGTGTTCAATTTATGGAAATGGCCAGGAAGGCGAGGACTCATGGGCCAGCCTCTTCACCACTCTTTTTGAAATTTGTTTATCAAAAAGAGTTAAGAGACTTTAAGAGACTAATATTAAGTCTTTATTCATTGCCCACCAAATTAACATGAAAATTACAAAAATGGCCCTAGCCAGTTTGGCTCAGTGAATGAAGTGTTGGCCTGCGGACCAAAGGGTCCGGGTTCGATTCCGGTCAAGGGCACCGCACATACCTTGGTTGCAGGCTCCACCCCAGGCCGGGCCCTGGTCAGGGCTTGTACAGGAGGCAACCAATCAATGTGTTTCTCTCACATCGATGTTTCTCTGTCCTTCCCTCTCTCTCCTACTCTCCCTAAAAAATCAATGGAAAATATCCTCGAGTGAGGATTAAGAACAAAACAAAGTACAAAAATGCTCCCCAGCCTACTACTCCACATGAAAAGAGCACTATTTTAAAAAGTCCAGCAGGTGCCCTGCTGCCGCGGCTCAGCTGGTTGAGTGTCACCCTGTGCACCAAAAGATCACCAGTTCGATTCCTGGTCAGGGCACATGCCCAGGTTGTGGGCTCAATCCCTGGTCGGGATGCATGCAGGAGGCAGCCGATAGATGTTTCTCTCTCACATCAGTGTTTCTCTCTCTCGCTCTCTTTCTCTGTCAAATCAATAAAAACATATTACACACACAACAACAATTCTAATAGGTGACAATTTAAAAAAGAAATGTTTCCAAAGACTGTCACTACATTATTCTACCAATAACTGGGTTCTCAAACCTCATAACCACATTAGTGCTGTGGGAGACATCAGAACCTAAATGCTGTCTCGGTCTCATGGTCTCTCCTTCACAGCACGCTGCCACCTCGATGGATTTAGTATAAGGAGTGGGAGGCGAGAGGAAAATCTTCCTAAACCACAGTGCCCCAGGCAAGGACCCACCCTACCACCCTAGTCCGTAGCCAGAAGCAAAACCGGAGACACCGTCAGCTCACCAGGGCCATCTGCGGCTCCTGGTAACAGAGAGCTGACCGACCAGGAGAAATGTCCTCCCAACACAAACCCATTCCCACGTCCTAGCGGAAGGGCGGGGCCTGCCATCCGTGCCTCCACTTCCTAGAATCCCTCCTTGGCTTTTGCTTAAGCCCAGAAGCAACAGACACGTCGCCACTGGCGTCAAAAAAATGTCAACCGTTCAACACAAGTCACAAGAAGGCAGCTTCAACACGAATCTAAGCTGGTGCCTTCAAGTCATTTTCTGTTTAGTTCCAAAATTGAAATTTTAAGTCAAATTTTGTACAACTACACGTGGTGGGGGAGAGGCAGAGGGAACACAACTGTAACCAAAGTTCACCACCAAAATCAAGACGTACAGGAGCCACTGGTGAGCATGGCAGCCCCGGGTGGTGAGCGGCCCGCTTCCCTGAGCCCCGTCACACGAGGTGCACACCAGTCGCCAACCTCTAGAGAAGACGGTTAGGCAGAAACATTTTATTTAAAAGCCCCTGCAAAGACACTGGCAACCATCTGCTGGTAAGACAGTGCACAAACAGTACCTTGAGCAAAAATCTCTTCCCGACAAAACAATGCTGGTGGTTGTGTTTAACAAGCAGGCTGCTGCAAAAAGTACTATTTCCAGAGACTTTTACACGGGGACTTACCATCTTCCCTGATTTGCATTTCTCTGAGGGGCAGCCGGGGTCCTGTGTGTGGATTTGTGTCTCTGGTGCACGCGCACCAGCGAAGGTGGAAAAAGACCCTGCTGGTATCAGCAGTCACTTCTGCCACTAGGAACTGGATCGATACCAGGCTCTTTCTCCCCAAACCCTCGTGCCAGACCCCCTGGGTCATGTGGCAGAAGCCCCATTCTTGCCCCCTCTGTCTCCTGGTGTGTGAAAACCAGATTAACTTCTGACCTGCCCGCCCCCAGCTCAAACAACCTGGTCCTGATTCTTGCTCAGAAATGTTTTCTTGAAGGGGAGGAGGAAGAGGGCATGAAGAAGGGGGTGAAAGATACAGGGTTGCATGTGTGAATCACTGATAGGAATTCACACTCAGGAAAACAAGACGTGAAAAGCCACCCAACCAACCTTGGGTCAAGGTTTCAGGTTTCTGATGATAAACCCTTTGGGGTTTGGTAAAACTGCAATATTCACCAGCCTCACCGAAATACCGAATGGGTGTCTGATGTCTGCTTAGCCTCAGGTCAAAAAAAAAAAAACACAACAAAAAACACAAAAACAAACGAACAAAAACCCTCCAGGTTTGCAAAGGGTGGAGCTCCCCCCTCCAAGGTTCTGTAGTATTTTCCCCCAAGAAGTCCAACTGCACTTAGGAGTCATCGATCCGGGGCAGCTGTCCCAGCGCCCTCCCTCCCCTCCCCCGCACTATAACGCCAAGGCTCTGATCGGCAGTGATTTCACTCTCAAAGTTCCCGCAGCAATGGAGCGAGGCACCAGGCAAGACAGAGGGGGTTAGGCTCCCTCCCCACGCTAACGCATTCTGCAAGCTGGCGAACTTCTGGGGGTTTTCTGTCGCCCGGGCTTTTCACCTGCATCTCTGCCTTGGAATGCCCACCCCCCTCCCCGCACCGGCCCGGCAGGGCCTCCGTGTCTGGGCGCACAATGCGGTAGGTGGCTCCTCGGGGTCAGCGGACGCCGCACTGGTGTCATGCCCGGCGCGCCTCGGAGCCCGAGCACCCACAGGGCGACAGGGCAGAGGCCCCACGTCCATAACCTTGAGGCCCACACCGCACCAGAGCGTGGCCTATGGGGAGCCCTTCGCGTGGGAAAGCCCGGCGCCCGGCGGCCCAGGGCT
>NW_006285613.1:1991065-1997955 GCF_000327345.1 Myotis davidii
TGGGGGGGGGGGGTGCAAGTAGGCTGAAGGGAGCAGGGCAATTGAGGCCAGAAATCTTTTTTTAAAAAATATATTTTATTGATTTTAGAGAGGAAGGGAGAGGGAGAGAGAGATAAAAACTCAATGATGAGAGAGAATCATTGGTTGGCTGCCTCCTGCATGCCCCCTACTGGGGATTGAGCCCGCAACCCACGCATGAGCCCCTGGCTGGAATCGAACCTGGGACCCTTCAGTTGGCAGGTTGACGCTCTATCCACGGAGCCAAACCAGCTAGGGCTGGCCAGAAATCTTTGATATCAAAAATCCAAGTGAGCCCTAGCTGGTTTGCTCGGTGGGTAGAGCGTCGGCCTACGGACTGAAAGGTCCCGTGTTCGATTCCGGCCAAGGGCGTGTGCCTTGGTTGCGGGCACATCCCCAATAGGGGGTGTGCAGGAGGCAGCTGATCAATGTTCCTCTTTCATTGATGTTTCTAAATCTCTATCCCTCCCCCTCCGCTCTGTGAAAAATCAATAAAATATATTTTTAAAAAGGGAAAAAACAGAGTGGACTACCAACGGGCTGCCTCCTGCACACCCCCACCACGCACCCTGCCAGGAATGGAACCAGCAGCCACAGACCACGGTAGCATTTCATTCCTTTTTGCAGCCGAATAATATTCCACGTGTCGATGGACCACATTTTGTTAATCCACGCATCTGCCCATGTACTTTCGGGTGGTTTTACTTTGGGGCTGTTAGGAAGAATGCTGCGGTGAGGATGTGCGTACACGTTTTTGTTGAACATACATTTTCATTTCTCTTAGGCGCTTACCTGGAGTGGAACTGCTGAGTCACGTGATAACTCTCTGCCTAACTCTTTGAGGAACGTCCAGGCTGCTGTGCAGAGCGGCTGCCCGTTTTACATTCCCACCAGCAGGGAAGGAGGGCTCCAATTTCTCCGCACCCTCGTCAGCACGCACTTCCTGTTGTTTTGAGGGCAGCCATCCTAGGGGGAGTGAAGTGCTATCTCGCCGTGGCTTCCATTTGCGTTCCCGGTGACTAACGGTGTTGAGCATCTTGCCATGTGCTTCTGGGCCATGCCACGGCGCGCTGACGTGGCCCTACGTGCCGCCATCGTCAGGGAGCCGAGATGAGGTTGCTAGGAGCTACCGCCCGGTCGCTAGGGGACGCTGGAGATGTTGCGGGAGCCTGGGGTAAAGGAAGGACTCCACGCGGGAGGGGCGGGGCCAGAAGGGATAAAAGCGGAGGGAGAGGGAAGGGGTGGGGCCCGGATGGAGGAAGTAGAGTGGTCGCCGGGGGAAAAGGGCGGGGCGGAGGTGGGGCGGAGGTGAGGTGGGTGCTGTCAACAACAGCTAATGAGCTCCCTGGGCGTCTCCAGCCTCCTGCCAGGGACACGGAAAGAGCAAGACAGTCCCGGCCCTCTAGGTGTTTACAATCTAGTTGGGGAGACAAAACATACACATTAAATAGCTACAAAGTGACTCCATGTCAGCGTGTAAGCAAAGCTTTAATAGGTGTGTAGAGAGTGTATCTAGATCTAGAATATATTGTATTAGGAAATTCCATGCAAAGCTTGGAAGGGGATGACTCCTTAGGGACTGATCAAGACGTTGGTGAAGGAGGCCCCAGAGGAAGATCGGAAAAGATCAGCAGGTATTAGTGATTCCTGCGGTTTGCCTTCCAATCCACCTAGGTGAGTCCAAAGCTCCATGAGGCTGTCTATGCATGGCGAGAGGTAAGACAGCCAGATAGTTAAGAGCGGGAGTCACAGATTCTAATTTTTGGCATTGACACTAATCTTACAAAGGTAGACAAGCTGATAAACCTCTTTTCACCTTAATTTTGTCATCTGTAAAACAGAGGTGATAATAGCAGTATCTGTCTCATCAGATGACTGGGAGAATTAAATGAAATAGAACAATGCCTGGCATATAGTTCCCTCAATAGAGTTTAACTATTATTTTAATATTTCAACCCACCTACACTAAAATTCTACATCAGCAGAACTGTTATACTTATGGTCTGCTTCATATTGCCATTTTAAAATATAAAAAGTAATTATACTAATTTAGGTCACAAGGTAGTAACTGGCAAATGCAAATTGGACCCTGGGTTGCCTGACTCCAAGCTTTTCTAATTCCCATGTTTATTGGAGAATGGGGGGGGGGGGGGAAGTAGGCTGAAGGGAGCAGGGCAATTGAGGCCAGAAATCTTTTTTTAAAAAATATATTTTATTGATTTTAGAGAGGAAGGGAGAGGGAGAGAGAGATAAAAACTCAATGATGAGAGAGAATCATTGGTTGGCTGATTTTTTAAAAAATCCAAGTGAGGCCCTATCTGGTTTGGCTTAGTGGATAGAGCGTCGGCCTGCAGACAGAAGGGTCCCTGTTTCGATTCTGGTCAAGGCACATAACTCGGTTGCAAGCTCAATCTCCACCCAGTTGGGGTATGTGCAGGAGGCAACCAATCGATGTGTCTCTCTCACACTGATGTTTCTCCCTCTGTCTCTCCCGCTCCCTTCCCCTCCCTCTGAAAATCCAAGGAAAAAATATCTCCAGGTGAGTATTAACCAAAAAGATAAATAACATGTATTTAGTGGGGGAAAAAAACAATTAAAAAATCCAAGTGAGTTTTGCATTCTACATCAGCTTATGCCTGTGCTTGTTATAATATAAAAAGAACGTCCTTCCCTCCCTAATCGTTGAGTAAAATTGGCACTCCAGGAAGATGTGCCATGTTTATTCCGCAGCTTCTTGTAATAATGGCTAATAATAGCGGCCGCGTATTGAACGGCAGCTTAATGCCAGGTACCACTCTAAATGCTTTACACAGACTGTCCGCCTGTGAGGGAGGAAGTATGAGCCCTCCTTTGGAGAAGCAGCATGCCACACTGTGCTGTTCCCCACCCCCAGGAACCTGGTAGGTTGTAGGTCAGAGTCCTTGATTTCAAATGCTGATTTCTCCCTTCCTAAACCCCTTTCAAGAATGTGGATCATGTTCTATTTTTAAAATATATTTATTTGTTTTGATTTCAGAGAGAAGAAGGGATAGGGAGAGAGAGATAGAAACATTGGTGAGGAGAGAGAATCATTGATCGGCTGCCACCTGCACACTCCACACTGGGGATGGAGCCCTCAAGCCAGGCATGTGCCCTGAGCAGGAATTGAACCGTGACCTCCTGGTTCATAAGTCGACACTCAACCACTGAGCCACACAAGCCAGGCGATCATGTTGCATTTAATGTGTGTAACCCTGATACCCAGTACAGTGCCTGGCACAGTGTTTGTGCTCAATTATGTACCATATTGACGGGTGTCAAAGGCCTGAGATTTCTGTTCCTCCATTTGGTCCCCCCCCGCCCCGACCATACACCCACGGAGCTGCCGTGCTATCTCTAAGCCCTTTCTCTCACCCCATTTTGAGCTACATCTGAGCTCTTTTAGAGAGAGGGGCTCAGCACCTGTCCCCCCACCTCATGGTGTCCTTCTGCGACCTCATTCAGACCTGAGTTGCTCTGGACATGGTTGGAGGCTCGATTGCTTCTTAGACTCTGAGCCCCCAGCCATAGTCTCTGCGCACCCAGGCTGGAAAGTGGGGTGAGCCTGGATGGGAGCATCTGCTTAGTTTTGATTTTCATAATTGTTAGATAAAAAAAAAACAACAAAAAAAAACTTCATTCCCCACTAGAGACACCCCTTCCTCTTGTGGCCCCAACAGCCAGCCCTTCTTGGGGACTGTAGATGCTTCTCAGGAGAATTTCGCTTATTTACGAAGGTGCCTGCCAGAAGCTGAGCCAGCCTGGCCACTCCCCTGGAGAAGGAACTGGCAAAGGAACTGGCGTGGCTCAGGAGGCAGCAGAG
The DNA here is from genome assembly GCF_000327345.1 of Myotis davidii. NCBI lineage: Eukaryota > Metazoa > Chordata > Mammalia > Chiroptera > Vespertilionidae > Myotis > Myotis davidii. The sequence continues at coordinate 1,994,925 of NW_006285613.1, forward strand.
CTGGCAGCCAAGTGAACTCATCTAGGGGAAGCAGGCCCTGTCTTGTCCCTATCTTAACCCGCCACTCAGCCACCTCTCCAGGCCCACACTGCGCACGGCCCCACACTGCCCCCTGTGGGAGCCCCAGCCTGCGTGGCCTCTCCCAGCCTCCCTGTGCCAGCCAACCCAGATGGGCCCAGAGATCTCCCACCTTGAAGCCGAAGCTTGGGGGCTCTAGGGTGCCTTTAGCACCTGGGGCTTCGGCTGAAAAGGAGGGGAGGGAGGGGAGCTTCCCCGAGAGCCTCCCCCCTCAGTGTCTGGCTGGAGGAATGCCTCGCCTGAGTCTCCCGCTGTGGGTTGCTCAAGAATCATGGGCCTATGACGCCTTCCAAGTGCCCCATCCCTCCGCTGTCCTCCCACTTACCTGGTAATACCTGGATGACTGTATTTCTTAGCCTCTATTAAGACCATTTAAAAAAAATTTTTTTTATTGATTTCAGAGAGAAAGGGAGAGGGAGAGAGAGACAGAAACATCAATGATGAGATAGAATCATTGATCAGCTGCCTCCTGCACCCAACTGCGGATTGAGCCCACAACCTGGGCATGTGCCCTTGCCTGGAATCGAACCCGGGACCCTTCAGTCCATAGGCCAACGCTCTATCCACTGAGCCAAACCAGCCCGGGCCCCTTTTTTTTTTTTTTTTTTACTCCTGTCTCTCCCATGGGGCTGTGAACTTGAGGACAGGGACTGTGTCTTCTTCCCCGTTGTAATCCCAGCAGCTAGCACAGCTCTGACTCACAGTAGGTCCTCAAAAGATATTTGTTGAGTGATTGACCGCCACAAGCCAGCCTCTCCCCGTGGCCCTCAGCGCGTCAGGTCTCCGGCTCACCTCGGTCTCTCCTCGAGTCCCCAGCTCCCCGTCTCCTTCAGATACGAAAACACCCCCCGCATGCCCGCTCACATGGCACATGCGCCCACACTCCTCCTGCCCACACAGTGCTCTCCCCTTAGCCTTTAACGTCGGGATCTGTGCCGCCCGTCACAGTGGCCTCTAACCACACGCAACTCTTGAGCACTAGACATGTGTCTGGTCTGAAGTGACATGTGCTGTTCGTGTAAACTGCACACTGAATGTTGAAGACTTGGTGCAATATATGTATATATATGTACATACATAAGTTATTGTTGAAGTGACAATATTTTTTACATATTAGGTTAAATAAAATCTGTGACTAAAATCAAGTTCACCTCTTTCTTTGTAGCTACTAGAAAACTGAAGCTCACATCATCTTCCTGTTGGATGGACAGAGTGAGTCCAGTGGCTCCGGGAGCCGGAGGTGCCTTCTGCCTCCAGAAGGTGGCGATCCCTTCTTGCCTGTGACATCATGCCGGAAGGTCTAGAACAGCGGTTCTCAACCTGTGGGTCGCGACCCCTTGGGGGGGTCGAATGATCCTTTCACAGGAGTTGCCTAAGAACATTGGAAAACACATATATAATTACATGTTGTTTTTATGATGAATCACTATGCTTTTATTATGTTTAATTTGTAGCAATGAAATTGGGGGTCACCACAACGTGAGGAACAGTATTAAAGGTTTGCAGCATTAGGAAGGTTGAGAACCACTGGTCTAGAAGGTTCCTGAGGAAACTTTTCTGCACTGTGACAGACATTGAACCCCGAATTAGTTTGGGCCCCACTCAGCCCAGCAGTGAACCAGCCAATCTGTGCAAAGGAGGCTTCAAAGACCCCCCAGAAAGTCCCGCAGCTGAGCGCCCTCTCCACGGGAGGGTCAGCATGCGGCTGGGAGACCCCTGCGAGCGGCACGATGCCTCACTTGCAGCGCGGTCTCTGTTTGCCAGGGGTCGGTCGCCTTTGGGGAGATGGGCGGGCAGTGGGTGCTGTGGGGCACAGCCCCCCTTCTCCTCCAGGTCTGACAGCTCTGTCCCCCAGTTGCCGGGCGCTGGCTACCAAGGCTCAGAGCTGCCTCCCTGTCCAAGGACTGCCCTTGGCTGAAAAAAGATGCCTCCCCCCCTTTAATGATGGTCTGCATGAGAAACAAAGCCGTCCTCGAGCCTCCATTCAGGACCTGGGGGAAGGGCCCCTCCTGGGGCGGCTGAAGGCTCCGCTACACTCACGTCCTCAGCTTCACCTCTCCCTCCGCCGGGTCTGCGGACCTTGCCCCCGCAGGTGTTGGCCTGAGCGCACTCCCACCCAAGGTCTCCACGCAGAACTCAGAGTCGGAAAGTCTATTCCTGGGGAATCTCGCCCTTAACAACAGCTGGTGCCAGGTGTCCTCCCCAGAACTTAGAGATCAGAGGCTGTGCGGTGACGCAGGTGTTAGGAGCCTCTGAAGCTCCCAGGTGGTTCCAACACGCAGCCGGTGTGAGAACAGACAGCTGGTTTGAAGCCAGGGGGGCTGAGTCGGTGGCAGCAATGGCCAGTGGCCTCAAACCAGGATGTACATTACAGGGGTCTGGAGGCCAAGGGATCGCCCCACCCGAGGCCCAGACACGCATCTCCTCCCCGCCCCCCACCTTCCACCTCACCCCCTGCCAGGGTGCCCGGCTCTTCCTGACTCACTGTCCTTTCCCCGGCCTGTGCCGACCGTCCCGTCCTCAGACCTCACAAATCTGGTTTCCAGATAAAATGCAGGACACTCATGAGATCAGAATTTTGCGTAAACAGTGCATTAGTGTAAGCACGTCCCAAATAGCGCACTGGGCATACTTTAAAAAGTGATTTGTTGCTCACCTGAAATTCAGATCTTTATTTGCTAAGTCTAGCAGCCATACCCACAACCTACATCTCCTGCAGCCACTGTTGGTCGGGTGGATTTGATTACGGGCCCGGGGGGGGGCACCCTGGTGGTGTCGGGGTGCTTGGGTGCTCTGGAATGCCTCAGCTGATTATCACTCGCCAAGCCTGGGACTAGGGACAAGTTCTGTTACTCCCGCTGTCCGAGCGCTGGCTTCCAGTTGACCCGAGGGGCGTGATCACCTGCCCCACCTCTGCTGCCCTGCGGTCTAGCCATGTTTAATATACTGTTTC
>NW_006285613.1:1997993-1999080 GCF_000327345.1 Myotis davidii
GGGGGCAACAATAGGACCATGTGGCAGTCAATCAAAAGAGAGGTGGACTGAACCGCCTGCCCGCCCTTCTCTGGCGACTCGGGGAGCTCGTGATCGGCCACCAGGGGGCGCAGGGGGGCGCACAGAGTATGTATAAGGTGGACAGAGGCCTTTGCTGGGATCTTGAGGTGGGAGGTGCCCAGCCCAGGTCCTGGACGTGTTCCGGGCACCAGGCCTGAAGGCCCGGCCTGAGGAGGTCTTCTGGTCAACTCTGCGGGGTCTGTTGTGGCCGATGGAGGGGGTGCTGCTGGGCCTCAGTCGGCGGAGGGACCTGGGAGAAGGGGATGAGGGTGGGTGTGTGGAGGCACCGGGCTGGTCTGGGGTCACCTCAGTGTCAGGACCACGTGGGCCAGCAGCAGGGGCAGGGCTGACACCACCGTCCCTCCCAGATCACAGATCACGGATCTTGGGTGAGAACAGGCTCTCCTGGTATGGGTGGGCCGGGGATCAGCATTGCTGGGCGGGTGTAGGAGCCAGGCCCTGATGGGGCAGGAGGGGCATGTGTTGGAAGGACAGGGGTGGGTACTGACAAGGGATGAGCTCAGGTCACAGGAGAGGTGTGAGCTGAAGGGGAGGAAGGGGGGCAGGGGCAGTTTCCGGGACTGAGAGACGGGCCTAGGTGGGGCGGGGGACGCAAGAGCAGGAGGCAGTTTCCTGGAGCAGGAACTCACCCCAGGTGCTGGGAACGATGGCGCCGAGGTCCCTGGCAGTCAAGGACCCTGGGCTGGGTGTCAGACTGGAGCAGTCTCGCGAATATGTAATAGACTTCCAGGGGACACTCAGGTGCAAAAGTGCACAGGGAGGCAGCCTGCTGGGCCTCCACCTCCCCCAGCTGAGCAGCCTTCCACTCCTTACATTTCCAGCCCCCAAAGCCCGCCTCGGGCAGCCACTCCCCCGTGCAACCGCCCCTGCCCTCTGTGGCCTGGGTGAGTCAGTCGCCCGCGGTGCTGGGTGCTGGGTGGGTTTGCTCGCTCTCCTTTCTGGATAACCTTCCATCTTGTGTCTATCCCACAGTCCCTTCTATAGCCGATGGCCTTTGGGTTGCTTT
>NW_006285613.1:1999124-1999385 GCF_000327345.1 Myotis davidii
CATACCCACAACCTACATCTCCTGCAGCCACTGTTGGTCGGGTGGATTTGATTACGGGCCCGGGGGGGGGCACCCTGGTGGTGTCGGGGTGCTTGGGTGCTCTGGAATGCCTCAGCTGATTATCACTCGCCAAGCCTGGGACTAGGGACAAGTTCTGTTACTCCCGCTGTCCGAGCGCTGGCTTCCAGTTGACCCGAGGCCCGTGATCACCTGCCCCACCTCTGCTGCCCTGCGGTCTAGCCATGTTTAATATACTGTTTC
>NW_006285613.1:2000357-2002177 GCF_000327345.1 Myotis davidii
TTGTGTCTATCCCACAGTCCCTTCTATAGCCGATGGCCTTTGGGTTGCTTTCAGAGAATATTCTTGCTCCTTTAGTGTTTGGCGGATACGTGGGGTGGGATCGTGCTCCTGGGGCATGTCCAGCTTTAGTGGGCACTGCCCGAGGCTCCCAGTGGAGGCCGCACCACCGCGGGTGAAGTACCAGGGGGGTGGCGGGCGTGGGAGGCCAGGCGGGGCATCGGGATGGCCAGGGGCGAGAACCCTCAGAGCCTTTCGCTGGTTTGTTTTTGTGACAGCTGGACAGGGCACGAGGAGCGGGGAGCGTGAGGACTGAGCGGCACCTGGGGGTTTGGTGCTCCCGAAAGAGTCCCACTAGGGAACCAGACGTTGGTTACACACGTGACGGGGGGCGGGGGGCGGTAATTCTCACGGGCAGGACATGGAGGGTGTCAGGGATCCAGCCCTCACAGTGGCTTGCCGCAGCCCCCGCTGCAAGGCCCGCCCGCTCCCCGGGCTCATGGGCTCTACCTGCACCCCGGGGCCAGATTTAGGGTCTCCTCCCGTTGCTTGGGTGGACTCTGACTTGGGGCACTGTCTGTGGAGCAGCAGGAGAGCGATGAAGACGGGGACCGGCCATTAGGAAAGCCCTGGGCCCAGCGGGACGGGAGGCAGACCTGGGCTGCCGGCCGCTTCACTGTTCTTCACCCCGTGAAGCGGGTGGTGGTCGTCGCCGGCCCATTCGCCTCGCTGGTGTCCGGCTCCCTATGAAACGGGTTAATCCTCGCTGGGCCGGGCGTGTGTGGATTAAAGATGCTGCTCCCTCCTGCTGGCGAAACTGGGAGGCGGGCGGGGGATTAGAGACCTCTGAGCGCATCATGTGGGGCCGGGCCACCTGCCTCCACAGCCGTGCACCTCAGCACCCAATTTCCCCGGGGCCTGCGCCTGTGCACGCACCGGGGTGACTGGCTCTGCGGGGGGAACGCAGGGCTTTGCCTGGTGGGTGGGACCCCCGCCCCGGCGCCCAGCCTGTGGGGACAGGCGTATCCTGCGTGGGGCTTTGAGACGCGGTGAGGGGAGGTGGAGGCGGAGGCAAGTTTGGAAGCCAGGGGTTTGTTTGTTTGCTGTTAATCCACCTGATATTTTCTGTTGATTTTTAGGGAGAGCGAAAGACAGAGAGAAACATCCATGTGAGAGAAACACATCGATTTGTTGTCTCCTGTGTGCACCTCAACCAGGGCTCAGGCCCAGGGGAGCCTGCAACCAAGGTACGTGCCCTTGACTGGAACCGAACCCGGGACCCTTTGGTCTGCAGGCTGAGGCTCTATCCACTGACCCACACCGGCCAAGGCACCAAAGGTAAGCGGGGGTGGCCTCTTCTAAGAGCTGTACATCTGCAGGGGTCATGGGAGAAAGAAAAGTGAGCGAGGGGGGAGCAGGGGGTTATCTGGCATGCTGCCCATGCTGGCCCTTCCCCATACCCGACTCCCTCTCCTCACCACCCCACGGCCACTGGGTAAAGGTGGGCTCCCCAAGGACCTACTCTGATTAAGGGGCTTTCCCTCTAGGGCTGAGGACTGAGGCTACACCATCCTGTACCCAAAGGACTCTGAGCAAGTAAGACAAGCCTCCCCCCCCCAGCTGCATTAGAGTGGCCCCTGGAGGCTCGTGTCCCTCCTCCCTTGGGCAACACTGTCGGGGTGCCCTGGGCTCCCCTGAGCCCTGCCCACCCCTCCTGCTCTCCTGGGCTCCCATGCCCGGAAGGCAATGAGGCTAGAATCGCAGCGAGGGCTGCTCTGTGGGTACTTCTGGCTTCGAGGAAAGGGTGGGGAGAGCACCCGTGT
>NW_006285613.1:2002476-2002752 GCF_000327345.1 Myotis davidii
TGTGTGTTCCTGTGTGTGTGTTCCGTGTGTGTGTGTGTGTGTGCAGCCCCGAACCCCCTGCTTTCCTGTGGGGACGGCTGGGGTGGACGGGTGGCACAGTGCCCTCTGAGCCACCCACCGGGGCCTCCGCCCGCAGCCTTCATCTCCGTGTCGGGCGTGTGCCCCCTGTATCTCGACGAGCTCCGGCGCTTCCTGACCCTGTGCCCGGAGCTCTCCCTGGGCTGGTTCCACGAGGGCCGCCTTGTGGCCTTCATCATCGGCTCGCTGTGGGACGAG
>NW_006285613.1:2003918-2005550 GCF_000327345.1 Myotis davidii
GAACATGGCCAGTTCTCCCAGCTGAACACGAGATGTGTCCTGCAGGCTGTCCCCACGAGACCCTCTGTACCTGCCGTACTCCAGGTTGTGCCCAAGAAAGGGCAGCCAGTGGGGACAAGCAGTCCTGCCTCAGCCCCCTCCCGTCTCAGAACCGATAGGGCCCTGCAGGAGGCAGGCACGGCGGGCTCAGTACCAGGGCTGTCCTTCACAGGAGCCGTGCAGGGCCCCGTTCTCCTGGGTCCCAGGGAGGTCCCTTCTCACTCTCAGCCCTGGAATGGGGGGAGGGGAGGAGCGTGTAGGGGCTGCCGCTCCCAGCTCCAGGACCCTGGGTCCTCTGCCCACAGTCACCTAGTGGGTGGCTCCCTGCATGGGGAAGGGTTGGGCGAGGCACAGGTACAGTGAACAGAGCTGTCCAGGGAGGCCTGCCCCTTGGCCTAGCCTCACTGCCCCTACAAGCACCACCAACCCCTAAGAATTTAACTCCAACCCCTCAAGGGACCCCCCTCAGGCCCTCCATGGGAGCCCAACCCGGTTTCTGTTCCAACCAAATCCCCCAGGAAGTCCTACAAGATTCCCACGACTCCTTTCTGCCAGCCCCTGCCCCTGAGTTCCTCCCAGCCGACCCCCACCCTCTCCCGCCCCCAAATTAAGGTTCCCGCTTTCACTCTTCCCGAGGCCTCCGGTCAAAAGAAGACGTTCCCTGAAGAGTATCATTTAATACACCCAGACATCATCCATACAAAGTTAGCGTTACTTTAAAAATTAGGACCAAACTGTAAACGGGTAACAGACGCCCTGACTGAGCCGCAGGCAGCCCTGGGAGCGGGTCCTCGGGGTGGCCCAGCCCCCGCCCCGGCTGATGGTGGGGGGCTGCTGTTGTCAGAGGCAGCCCCCTGAGGCAGACACTGACGGGCGGGGTGAGGGGCGGGCGGCACAGCCTCTGCTCGCTGCAAACACGCCAAGGCTCCCTCTCCATCTCCATGCGGCTGCTCTGCCCCAGGCCACGGCCAAAGCCTCTCCCACACCTGGTCACCTGACGGCAGACCCAGCAGCCACTGAGGAAGGGGCTGGCAGGGCAGAGAGGGGAGGAGGAACAGGGAGGGGGTCATGGTGAGGCAGGGGTGGGACGCCTGGCCACATCCTGGTAAGGGCACGTGCACAGTCACGGTGGGAGAGGCCCCAGCATTCAGCAGAGGCTGCGGTGGGAGATGGGGGTCCCGGCACCAGGGTAAGTCGGGGCCTGGGCCCTGAGCTGCATTGAAGCAGGTGCTCAAGGGTGCGCCCCAGCCAGACCAGGAACCCCCAAGGGGCACCTCATCCCCCGGGGAACCCACCTGTGTGACCATCTCTGAACCGGCACCAGGGCCTGGGCGCCCTGTTGGTGGGTCTCTGGAGTGTAAGTGGGGAGCTCTGCAGGCAAGTAGCCCGCCCCAGGCTCGGCCCCGGTGTCCCAGGCTCGGGCCCCATGTCCCAGGCTCGGCCCTCATGCCCCAGGCTCAGCCCCCATGTCCCAGGCTCGGCCCTCATGCCCCAGGCTCAGCCCCCATGTCCCAGGCTCGGCCCTCATGCCCCAGGCTCAGCCCCCATGGCCCAGGCTCTGCCCTCATGCCCCCGGGGCAGCCCCCGTGCCCC
>NW_006285613.1:2005855-2006907 GCF_000327345.1 Myotis davidii
GACCAGCGAGGCGAAGAGGCCGGCGAAGACCAGCAGCGACACCAGGATGAGGGCGCGCTTGCGGTACTTGTCGCTGGTGCCGAAGGTGATGTAGGGCAGGAAGGCGAAGGCCAGCAGCAGGCCGCTGAGGAAGCCGAAGATGTGGGCGATGTTGTCGATCCAGGGCAGCAGGCCGCACACGAACAGGAAGAGCACCACGGCCGCCAGGTTGAGGAAGGCCTTCCAGGGCCGCTCCAGCAGCTGCCAGCTCTGGAACAGCTCCACGAAGAGGCAGGCCAGGAGGCCGAACTGCGACCCCGCCGGGCCCACCTGGGCAGGGAGGGGGCGGCTCACTCCCAGGCACCAGGTGCGCAGGGAGCCCTGGCACCCGAGTCAGCCTGTTGGGGAGCCCGCCCCAGGGTGGGGCCCCAAAGCTCTGGGGCCGCTGGGCCTGGTACCTGGGAGTACAAGGCTGGGCTGCTCACACCACCCTTCTAGCCGAAGGGCACCTTCCCTGTGCCCGGTGCTCCGGGGGAGGGGGAGGGGCCCGACACTGGACAGGGCAGCCGCCTTAGGGCAAACGGGTCAAAAACTGCCATTCCTGCCGGGCTGGTATGGCTCAGTGGTTGAGCACTGACCCATGAACCGAGAGGTCGCTGGTTCGATTCCCGGTCAAAGCACATGCCCAGGGTTTCCGGCTTGATCCCCAGCGTGGGGTGGCAGGAGGCAGCCCATCGATGATGTTTTTCTCTCGTCGATGTTTCTATCTCTCTATCCCTCTCCCTTCCTCCCTCTCTAAAGATCAATAAAAACATTAAAAACAAACAAGAACTATGGTTCCTATGGGTCAAGAACGGTCACACACTGGCAACTTCCTACGGCTCTGCCTTCAGGTCTGTGACCAGGAGGCAGGCGGGGGTCACGAAGAACCGAAGCAGAGAGGAGGAATGGAGTGAGGGCAGCGCGGAAAGCTCTGGAGGTGCCATCTGAGCGTGACTCAGGGACAAGCCCCCTCGCGCCCAGGATTAAGGGATCAGCCAATAAGCCCCCAGCTTAGCAGTCCCTCCCCTGCT
>NW_006285613.1:2007254-2007799 GCF_000327345.1 Myotis davidii
TTCCGTGGGTGGGCATCTCGGCGCCTTACCCGGCGTGGAGGAACAGAGACAGCCAGAGCCTGTAGAACTGGTCCGGGACCTCGGGGTTGAGAAAGGGCAGCAGCCCGCACACCTTGTCCAAGCAGTGCACCTGGGGGCGAGCAGCGGGTCAGTGCCCGGGCCTGGCTGGGTCGGAGGCCCGGGTGTGGGGTGGGCAGAGCCGATACCCACTGCAGGAGGGCACGCGTGAGGCCAGCTGCAGTAGCTGCCAGGCACGGCTCCTCTTTGTGGGGGAGCGGGGTGGGGAGAGCGGGGGGGAAAGAACTATGAATTTATTAGGCCATCTGGAAAACCAGATGGGGCTGAGCCCCAAAGTGACATCAGCCTTTTTTCCCCAATAAATATATTTTTATTGATTTCAGAGAGGAAGGGAGAAGGAGAGAAACATCAATGACGAGAGAGAATCATGGATCGGCTGCCTCCTGCACGCCCCACACTGGGAATGAAGCCCACGACCCGGGCCTGTGCCCTGACCAGGAATTGAACCATGACCTTCGGGTTCACAG
>NW_006285613.1:2007894-2011172 GCF_000327345.1 Myotis davidii
GCCGTGTGCCCTCCCCCCCCCTGCCCCCACCGAGTCCCCACCTCTGCCCGGTACGGGAGGAAGATGGCGCTGGCGAGATTGCCGGTGATGCCGCTGAGGACGAAGATGATGGAGATGCGGTGCCAGCCGGCCAGCTTCTCCAGGTCCCGCAGGATGGTCATTTGGAAGACCACGGACACGAAGCAGTGCACCAGGCTGGGCGGGAGGGCAGGCATCAGCCTCCCCGTCTGCCACGGCTGTTTAAAAAATACTTTTAGGTTTGATTTCAGGAGGAAGGGAGAAGGAGAGAAACATCAATGACGAGAGAGAATCATGGATCGGCTGCCTCCTGCACGCCCCACACTGGGAATGAAGCCCACGACCCGGGCCTGTGCCCTGACCAGGAATTGAACCATGACCTTCGGGTTCACAGGTCGACGCTCAACCACTGAGCCACGCCAGCCGGGCCACGCCCAAAGTCTTGTGCCCAGAGCCCCACTGGGTCCCGCCAGGCCCACCTCACCTGCGAGCAGAGCGTTGCCTCCTCGTGGAAATAGCCGTGCATGAACTCACAGTACTCCCGAGTGGTGATCTCACAGCTGGGGGGAGGGGGGTTGTCAGGGCCCGGAGTACCTGCCCACCTTGCCTGGCGCCAGTGCCTGGCCACAGACGCCCAAAGTCTTGTGCCCAGAGCCCCACTGGGTCCCGCCAGGCCCACCTCACCTGCGAGCAGAGCGTTGCCTCCTCGTGGAAATAGCCGTGCATGAACTCACAGTACTCCCGAGTGGTGATCTCACAGCTGGGGGGAGGGGGGTTGTCAGGGCCCGGAGTACCTGCCCACCTTGCCTGGCGCCAGTGCCTGGCCACAGCCAGCATTGCTAGGGGGAAGGCGGTGCCCCTCTGAGACCCGGCTCTGGGGAAGCGCCCCTTCGTCCTGCTCCGGCCAAAGGCCCCAGCGTGGACGAGGAGGACATGAGCGCAGCGCGCAGGCGGGCGGCTCACCTGCCCTTGGTGCCGATGCAGCAGGGGCGGCCGCGGATCTGGCAGTCAATGTGCAGGAAGCCCGTGCGGTTACTCCTGGCCTGCTCCGTGCAGATCTGCGGGGCACCGACGGGGTGGGTGGTGTGGTGGGAGCCCCTCCCCGCCCTTCCCAGACCACTCTCTGCCCCGGGTACTCACTGGCCACTTGGTAATGTCATCAGGCCAGATGTGGGCACCACTGGAGGCCGGCTCCTCGCAGGTCCTGGAGGGAGAGGCCAGAGAGGGGGCAATATGAGGGGCTGGGGCACCCGCAGCCAGCCACACCCACCACCAACATCCCTGTGGGGGGCACAGACGGTGCGACCCTCAACCCCACCTTCTCAGGCAGCCTTGCCGAGGGCCACCTGGGACTCTACCTGGGGTCCTGGTGGCACACGGCGCCTGACATCCGCTTCTGGCCCAGATCGGACTTGTCCATCGGGGGCCCCATGTCATCCTGCCACTTCACAAAAGTAGCCAAAGTCTCCTGGGGGAGGGAGGGGGCTGGTCAGGCCAGGACGGCCACACCCACCAGAGAGGTCAGGGGACGCACCAGGATCGGGCTCTTCCTGTTTCTCAGGACCCCACCCCTGGGTGACATTCTCCAGACCCGGCTTTCACTGGCTTGGGTTGGGGAGGGCAGCAGCCTTCCAGTGCTGGGCCATGTGCAGGGGTGGAGAGCGGTGTGTACAGGGGTGTGCAGGGCCGTGGACAGGGGTGCATGAGGTTGGGGAGGGCAGAGGAAGGAAGAGGGGTCGTGGTCACTGCCCTTGAAGGGTCCCTCCCCCAGGCCAGGGCAGTGGACGTGGTGTAGGGCCCAGGGGGGATGGCGGCCCCGCCCCCACCGAGCAGTCCTTCCGCTGGGTCTGGATGCAGCCCGAGTGGTCGTTCTGGACGCAGCAGCCCGAGTCCCGCTCCAGGTCTCGCTCCCGCAACACCAGCTGCTCGATCTGCTGGTCCTTCCGGATGCAGGGCGAGAACTTGGCTCCCAGGTGGATCAAGTCAATCTGTGTGTGGGGGGAGGGGGATCGGGGGCGGAGTGAGCTCCCCGCTCTGTTGGGTGTCCCCTAATGAGGGGTTACGGGCAAGCCGACCCCTCCCTGCCCCGCTGGGGAGACAGGGCCCAGGGCTCCTGCTGAGATGCTGGCTGTCCCCTGGGCCCTCACCGAGCTGGGGCCGATCCAGAAGTTCTCCTGCTGCAGGTACTTCACGCTCTCGTACACACCTTTGTTCCTGAGCACCTGGGCAGGGGTGCGAGGAGGTGGAAGGAGGCATCAGGGATTCCGTGCCAGGGCCGGCCCCCAGGAAAGGGCCAACGGGCAAAGCAGTGGCCAATGCACCCTCCCACCTGGGCCAGATTGTTCCTGTGGGAGGCACTCAATGGCCCGCGATGCTGAAGCCACTTGGGGGGCTGAGACCCCAGGATGGAACCCCACTTCTGCAGCCCAACTCACCAGCTGGGTGGTGACGTGCTGGGCGAAGCCCACGGGTGCGATGCCGTACGTGCAGATCACCAGCAGCGTGATGATGATGTGGACGAACGTCAGCCAGTAGGTGAAGTAGGGCCTGGGGCAGAGGCTGGGTCAGCACCCCGACGTTCAGCGCCCCCTGCTCCCCACCCTGCATTTCCACTCATCCTTCACCAGCGGCTTCCAAAATGGACCTCTACATGCCTCTCTCCCAGCTCCCAACCCTTGGGTGGCTTCCCACTCGCTGCCCCTGGATAGAGTCTAACACCAGCCCCTCCCACTGGTGGCAACGCCCTGCTGTGCCCACCCACCTCCCAGGCTTCCTCTCCTCTTGCAGTTCCTGGCAGCCACAGGGCCTTTGCACATGCTGCTGCCTTTGTCAGGGAAGTTCATCCCATTTCTCCTCAGCCAAGTTAACTGTTGCTCATCCTGACCGCACCCCCGGCTGCTCCCTCCCACTCTCCGCCCCACTCCTCAGGACACGACCACACTTGTTATTACTTAGCGTTTTGTAATTTGGGATCGAATCTCTATTGGATCACTGCCAATCGTCCACTCAGTGAGAACTGCCCCTCCCCATTCTCTGGCTTCCCCCAAGGTCTTTGCATGGGTCCCCCCCATCCGGGTCCCCCCCACCCCAGGCCCTCACTCATGGCTGGGGCTGGGGACGCTAACTGCGGGCTGGCGCTCCAAATGGATGCTGCTGACGGACCGCTGCCTGGGAGGCCGGGAAGTGGGGAGTCCCGGTGGAGAAGAGGCCCCTCCCAGCGCTCCCGGAGTGGACGGCCCAGGACGGCGCGGCCCCCGCCA
>NW_006285613.1:2011400-2013312 GCF_000327345.1 Myotis davidii
CTCTCAGCCCGGTGCCACCTCCAAGCGGCCCAGGAGGGACTTGGGGTCTGGGGACACCCCGCCCCAAGATCCCCGGCCTCTGGGGAGTCCTTTCCCAGCTCTGCCACCTCCCTCCTCCTGCAGGAGGGGCTGCCCAGAACTCACAGAGAGACCTGCACCCCGTCGGGGGAGACGGGGGAGGCCGAGCGTGGGATGGCCCGGAAGCAGCTGGCGGAGAGTGGGGGAGACTCAAATACGTCGTCGGGCATGGAGCTCATTTCTTCCTGGGGTGGGGTGGGGTGGCGGACACACAGAGGCAGCGTGAGGCGTCCTGGTCCCCAGTTCTGCCCCCGCCGCTCAAGTCAAAGGCAGGCCAGGCAGGCGCGTCGGGAGGGAAGTGGAAGGTGCATGTGTTGGCCCTGGCCGACTTTTCTGGGGAACATCCTGCCCCACCCCCAGGTCCTCGCTCTGACAGAAAAATGGGGACCTAGGAGCGCCCCAAGGTAGCACATCCATCCCATCAATGGGCCTTTGGATCCCTCGGGGGCTCCTGGCAGGGGATGGTCAGGGCCAGGTCACTCCGCCCAGCTCCCAGGCCACCCTGTCCCCTGCCCCGAGGGCCCGCGCCCCATGCTTGCCTTACTAAAAAACGAGGAGTCAAACGTGTCTGCCCCGTCGACTGCATCCTCCTCCAGGAAGCTGGGGTAGGCGAAGCTGCGCTTGACCACCCGGCACCGCGGCGCAGCGGCATCCAGCACTGAGCGCCCCTGTGCACAGGGCCGAGGCATGGGCATCAGGCCGGGTCGGGCGCCCCCAACACCAAGGGGACCGTCAAGCCCTCCCTCTGGGGATAGCGCCTCGAAGGTGCGATCAGCCCAGAGCACCGAGGGCCGGGAATACGGCACTGGCTTCACAGCCCTGGATGCATCATCCCTCCCCCACGGTTGGCCGCTGTCTTCTCTCTGGCCATCTCCTGTCCTCTGGCTGGGCAGCCAACACCCGCCACTCCCCGTTATTCCCGAGACTCGTGCCATCTCCCTGAGGCCTGGCTCCCCGGCACGGCACACGAGGCCCTGCCCATCTTTCTGATCCCATCTCCTGCCACTGTAACTAAAACCACGTGGACCCACCTGCTGCTCCCCCAAAGGCCACGCCCCCTTCTACCTCTGGGCCTTTGCACCGGCCTTTCCCTCTGTTGAGAATGCTGTTCCTTTCCCTGCTTTCCTGGCTAACTTTTCCTTATTTTTCTGGGCTCGGCTCAAGTGCCTTCCCTGACACCAGCCCTTCTCCTGGGCGAGATGGGGCAGCTCCTGCTCTGGGCGGGCCTCCGCTTATCACACCGAACAGGGCCCTCACCTGGGCTGGGCTCTCCTGGGCAGAGAACTGGCTCATTTCCCTCTGCAGCCCCTCGCCCAGCACCATCAATGGGCCCGGTGAACGGGTGACGAGGGCTGACGGCACATTTCACTTCCTACGTTCACAGCCCATTGGTGCAAAACCAGTTTCCCAAGCCAGAGAGCTGCAGGGGTGCAGGAGGGGATCGGGGCTGGGACGTGGGCCCAGCCGCTGGGCTGCAGGCCCTCCCTCTGCCCAGGGGTCCCAGGCATCCACTGCCCTGGGCACAGAGGGAGGCGCCGAGGTGGGCTCTTGGGGGATGCTGTGGGGAGCGGTTGGGAGAGCGGGCAGAGGCAGGCGGCCTCACCTTGAGGAGGGCAGAGGCAGCTTGAAAACTCATGTGGGCCACAGACATCCTCTTCCGGCGGGGCAGGTGGCCAGAGCGGACGCTGGTGAAGGAGGTGAGCGACAGGACCCCGGGGGTCAGCGGTGGGTGTGGGGCGTGGGGCCGGTCCACCTCGTCCGGGTGGCGGAAGGCCCGGCCTCGGGCCAGCGGGTCCACAATCTGGATGGGAGGGAGGCGGTGAGCAGAGCGGCT
>NW_006285613.1:2013503-2014331 GCF_000327345.1 Myotis davidii
CCCGAACCACTGCGCGGTGCCCCTGCGGACGGAGGGGGCGGTGTGTGTGTGCACGTGCACGGCCGTGAGGCCACGAGGACTAGGACAGGGCACGCGCGTGTGGAGGGGTGACGGGGGCTGACTGTGCCCACATGTGCACAGGGGAGGCGGTGTGAGAGTTGATGGCACACGTGTGCATGCAGCTGTGACAAGAGGTGACCGTGCACGTGTGTAAGGCTGACGAGAGGTGACCTTGAATGTGTGAAGGGAGGTGACAGGTCATGTGCATGTGCAGGGCGTGACCAGAGCTGACCATGCACATGTGTGCCCAGGGGAAGTGATGAGAGTTGATGGCACACGTGTGTATGTAGAGAGTGACAAGGCATGTGTGTAAGGAGTGATGACAGGTGACTGCATGTGTGCAGGGGGTGACAAGGTGAAGGGCACAGGTATGCAGTGTCAGGGGCAGGTCAGCTCCCCCTTGAGCCCCTGGTTCGGTCCCCACGGCCAGAGGAGCAGAGGTGGAGAAGAGTCCAGAGCATGAGGAGCGGGGCTGGGCCGGACCCTGGGAGCCACTCTGAGCGGCAGTGGCCACCCCAGCCCCTCGAACCCCTCGGAATCCACCTGTGACTATGCGAGGCACATGCCCCTGCGCCCCAGCTTCCCACCTGCAACACGAGACTCCCCATCCACCCTGAGGGAGAGGCCGCTCACTAAGGCCAGCCTGTGCCTTCTAGAACGGGACACGGGGACACAGGGACAGGCCGGGCGGGCGGACGGCGTGCTCACTTGCGGATGCTCTGAGACAGGGAGGCCTGGCGGCGGAAGCCGGGGCGCTTCTCGGAGCCC
>NW_006285613.1:2014433-2020188 GCF_000327345.1 Myotis davidii
GCAGCAGAGGGTGGGCGTGCGCACGCGCGGAGCCCGGCTCCCTGCTCCCAACATGAAACCTCTGAGAACAAACCTCAACCCCAACGTACACCCCGGAGCGGCTCTCATCCCGAGGGTCAAATCACCGTTTTCTAATGTTTTTCAGAAAACCCCGGGTGCATTCCCTGCCTCCTCACTCAGCGCTCCCCCGTCACGCCACGGCGCCCGGCCTGCCGCTGTGTGTTTGAAAGCACCCGTGGGTGAGCGGGCGGCACCAACACAGCCCCTTTATGCCCGGCTGCGCGGAGCCCACGCTGTGCCGAGCCGTCTTCAATGAGCTCTTTATGGACTGGGGTCCAGGCGGTTGGAAACATTGATTCATGTCTGTTCTCTCCGAGGGGCAGGCGCCGAGGGCACACGTGCCCCTTCACCCAAGTCCCACCAGACAGCCCACGCCCCCGGGCCGGGCGAGGAGATGGAAACAACCAAGTCCCAGGTGGGACGGCCTAGCCTGTCCCCGGGACAGCAGCTCCCATTTACCGCCGTGAGGCGGCGCTCCTGAGCGCAGGACCCACTCCCTGCGCTGTTTGGGGCCAGACGAGGGGCACAGGCCTAAGTCAGGGGCCACGCGGACAGCAGTGCTGGGGACAGAGCCTCCTCCAGGAAGCGGAACTGCCCGGAAGGTGTCCCCTGGGCACACCTGGCACCTGTGGCGGAGGGGAGCAGCGCCCTCACCTGGGGCAGCATGCTGGCGTGCTCATCAGGGGCCGCGGTCTCGGGCGGCGGGATGGTGATGGACAGGTTGGGCGGCTTCCGGCTCTGCAGGCGGCTGCCGGACACGGAGGAGACTCTCTCGCCATTCTTGTCTGCGGAGGCCATGGTGGGCAGGCAGGCGGGGTGCTGGAAAGGAGATGGGGAGGGGGACATGGGTGTGTCGAGAACCAGAGGGGACGTGGAGACCCAGGCGCCAGGGCGGGCAGCCCCGACTGAGAACAACCTGCCAAAAGCTGGTTCTACCCTAACCCCGGACACAAGTCACAGGGCAGAGACTGAATCTGGCCAAGTGGGGTTCGGCAAGAAGGTCTTTTTCTGAGGCCGGGCGTGGCTCAGTGGTTGAGTGTCAACTTAGGGACCCGGAGGTCACGGTTCGATTCCCGGTCAGGGCACAGGCCTGGGTTGTGGGCTCGATCCCAAGTGGGGGGTGTGCAGGAGGCAGGTGATCAGTGATTCTCATCATTGATGTTTCTCTCTCCCTCTCCCTTCCTCTCTGAAATCAACACAAATGTTTTTTAAAGGTCTATTTCTGTCCCCCTCATTTGCATTCCAAGCCAGTAGGGTCTGGGAAGTCCCCAACTCCCACCTCCGTCCACTTCTGGTCTCTACTCAGGCAAGGAACACAGGCCGAGAGGAGCAGGACACAGGGTGCAGAGCTGCAGAGGTTGTGGCCGCCAGGGGGCCAGGCCCTGCCTTTGTCCCTGGGGCAGGGCCCGGGGGAGGACAGAAGGCTGGGAGCCATCTGGTCACCGGTCCACAGCCAATGGCCCCGCACTGCTGGGAGGGAGGAAGTGGCGGCTCAGCCTAATTCTCAGACTCAAAAGACATCTGTCCCTGTCCCCCACGGTGGCCCGGTTCCTTTTTCAAAGGTTAACTGAAACTGCCACCTGTCTGGTACCTTTTTCTTTTCACGGAGAAAAAATGTTCTATCTTTTTAAAATTTTTATTGATTTTTTACAGAGAGGAAGGGAGAGGGATAGAGAGTTAGAAACATCAATGAGAGAGAAACATCGATCAGCTGCCTCCTGCACACCCACTACTGGGGATGTGCCCGCAACCCAGGTACATGCCCTTGACCAGAATCGAACCTGGGACCCTTCAGTCCACAGGCCGACGCTCTATCCACCGAGCCAAACCGGTCAGAGCAAAAATGTTCGATCTTAATGATACAAGTAATATATGTTCACTGCAAACAAAAAAAGAAAGAGAACTCGGAGGACCACATAGAGCAGAGTGAGCTCGTGGCCCGCCTGTCGCCCGTCCTACAGGAGGAAGCTGCGTGCCTGTCCTTGCAGATCCCTCTGCACGGAGGACAGGACCCACGCACGCACGCACTCCGGCCCTGGGGCAGCACTGCCCGTCGGCCACACAGACAGCTCCTTTCTGGCGACGCGAGGTCTCGCTGGGCGGAATACCCGAGGCTCCCTTAGCTCCAGATTGGTTATGACGCCATGTCACCCCGTGCTCAACGCTGTCCCAGGGTTTCCTGCTCTCACTTGAAACACAGCGCAGCCTCCTCCCCGGGAACTCTGGGCCCTGCGTGGCTGTCCCCACCCAGCCTGCTCCCGCCCACGCAACAGCCGGGACCCCCTCACTGTCTCCCACCTGCCAAGCCCTTCAGGGAGGTGCTGGGGGGTCGTGACCAAAAACACAGGCTGGAGCCGGGCGGCCTGGGCCTGAAGGGCACACAGGCCCGCACTTGACCGCGGGTCACCCATGTCCTCGCCGATGGTGGGGGACTCCCTTCCTTCCTTCTGAGAATCGCATGAGCGCAGCCCACAGGTGGCAACACTACGTATTGTTGGCCATCACGTACACAGCGGGAAGTAGCCAGCACGTGGGTCACCCTCCCGGCCACCCAGCTTCCTACCTTCACAGTGTGGGCTCAGCTCACGGCGCGCTGGGTCTGTCGCCGAGGCCTCCAGAGCATGTTCTAGCCCCTCCTCGCTCTGCAGGGATGTTCGGGGTCAGGCCTCAGCTGCATGGACAGGTGGGCGCATGCGTGTGGAGGTGGAGAGACAGACAGCCGCTCCAGGCCAGCAGGGCAGCTCCCCGGGCTCTCGGCCTAAAGCCTGGAGGAAAGGAAGGGCTGTGTTCAAACCACTGGAAGTGTTCTCCTTGCTATTGTTGGGGTTCGTTCACGTATGGGGGTGACATCCACCCAACATAAAATGAAGCACGGAAAGGGGAATGAGCTCGGCTGGTGTGGCTCAGGGGTGAGCGTCGACCTAGGAACCAGGAGGTCACGGTTCGATTCCTGGGTCGGGGCACAGGCCCGGGTTATGGGCTCCATCCCCAGCAGAGGGCATGCAGGAGGCGGCCGATCAGTGATTCTCTCTCATCATGGATGTTTCTCTCTCCCCCTGTCCCTTCCTCTGTGAAGTAAATGTATTTATTTATTTTTTAAAGAAAAGGGAGTAAGTGGGTGGTACCCACCGTCTCTGAGAAGGGCGGCTACAAATGCTCCCGCATAGCCGGGCAGCAGCGCACTTAGAGGAGAGCCCTGAGGACTGCGGGGCGGGCAGGGTCCGTCCTCAGGGGCACCAGCCTTGCTGGCCTGCCGGGCATCACCCCGCTCTGTCCCCAACACCCCTGTCGGGGGACATCATCATCGCTCCCGTTCGGTGGGTGGGGAACAGAGGCTCAGAGACCCTCAGTAACTCGCCCACACTCACAGTGCCAGGAAGGGGAGCAGTGGGGACGCAGGTGGCTCTGGCTGCAGGGCTTGAGGTCTCCTTGGGAAACGGGTGCCCCCACCCTCGCTAGAGCTGGGGTGCACTCAGGGCGGGAAGGCACCCTGTCGGGGAGACAGTGGAGAGTCCAGGCCACAGGAAATCCTGGTCAGCATCTGAGTACTTTGCAAACTGCAGTCTCTAGACCAGGGGTGGGCAAACTTTTTGACTCGAGGGCCACAATGGGTTCTTAAACTGGACCGGAGGCCGGAACAAAAGCATGGATGGAGTGTTTGTGTGAACTAATACATGTTAACACTGCTGCTGGTGAAGGAGCGGAGGGGAGAGCAAGAGGACCCTCCGCTCTTTCGGCTCCGCGGGCCGGAGAGAACAGCCGAACGGGCCGGATTTCTGAACTCTGGGTGGGGAGGGGCCCTGGGGAGGGACCCGAGGCAGAGCTGGGGCTCCAGACACTTCCCGCTTCTTTCAGGCCCGACCAGCAGACCCAGGCGTCCTCCTTCTCTCCCCAAGCGCTGGGAGGCCTGAGCCCAGGCCCCAGGGCAGCCCAGGGCGTGGAAGTCACAGGCAGGTGGCTCCTCCGTCTCGGGAGCCATGTGATGGAGCCCACCCCGGGGACAGCTCCAAGACGACAGGCTCACCTGGGCCCCGTGTGGCAAGTCCCCCAGCCTGCCTCCTTCGGGACCAGGGGGCAGAGAGAGGGCACGGGGTGAGCTGTCCCGGGAAACAGGCGCCAAGAAGGGAGGCAGGTGGGCAGCAGAGGAAGGCGGGGGTGAGCAGGGCTGCCAGGCCGAGCTCTGGTCAGGCCACCAAACAAGCAGGATCCTTCTGGAACTCAGAGCGACCACACCCCACCAGACACATCCTGGCCCCCCAGCTCCCACCTCCTCTTATCTGAGGCCCGGCACCTGGCATGCCAGGCTCACGCCTACCTACCAGCTGCTTTAAGGAAAGTAAAATGTCACTTCCTCCAGGAGGCCTTCCCTGCCACCACCAGACAGAATCAACCCACTTCTCGCCGGCTTCCACAGCACCTGCAGGTCTGCCTACGTGTCTGTCCCCACGGCCCTGAGCAGCACGGCCTGACAGGCAGACAGCCTGAGAGCAGGTGCGAGGGGCACAGGCAAGGCGGCAGGTGGTCAGTCCACAGCCACCCTGGGCAGGAACGGTCACCCCGAGCCCTGCAGCCAGCCCAGGACGCGGCCTCCTCAGGAAGCTCCACTGAGTGCCTGGGCCCCGCCCGCTGTGACCCGGCCGAGGATGGAGGATGCTGTCCCAGATTGAGTCCCCGGTGGACGGCTCGTCCCCAACCCCAGCACAGCCCAGACTCCCAGCCAGCCCTCCCATCCCAAGGCCATACCACCCCCGGTTGGGACCCTTGGCCCAGGACCCGCTGTGCTGCTGGCATCAGTGCCAACCTAAAGGGGGAGGGTAGGGAGGGAGGAGGCAGGCCCAATCCAAGGCTGAAGGACTGGAGGATGGGGCTGCCCCGGCAATCCTGGGGGTTCTGAGAAGTGGCCCGCCCTAGGGAGCAGAGGCAGGGGTGGGGCGCGTTTTCTGGGGAGGAGTGTGGTACCTAGGGGAGCCACGTACCCATCTTCACAGAGCAGTGCCCAGTCCTGGCCTGTGAGCCCCTCCAGCCCCAGGAGTGAGGGTCAGGGGGCGGCAGTGCAGGGGTGGTCACCCCCACTCTGGGCCCTGCAGAGCCCGAGTCTAGGGCGTGGAGGAGCTGGGGCTGCAGAGCTCAGGCAGAACAAGGGCTGGAGCTCTGGGAGCGCCCCGCCCACCACTTATCTCCTGCGCCCCAGAAGTGCTTGCTCACTGCAGGAAATTGTGACATCCTGGGACCAGGCTTCCTCCGGGCCCAGTCACATCCGGGGCTCTCAGGCCCCTGCCACGGTGGGGAGGAGGGAGGTCTGAGGGCCTGTCCGCCTGGCCCAGCCGCTGCCACCTGCGTAAGCCGGGCCCGGACTTGGTGGGGCCTCCCCAGAAAGGTCCTCAGCCCAGAGTCGTGAGGAGACTCCTAAGGAGCCTGGGGAGAGGGAGGGGGCTTAGGGTGGGGTCCAGCATGGGGCTGGGGGTACAACACTCCAATCATCATGGGTTGAGGCACCCCCCCCCACCTCCCGCCCGGCAGCCTAGGCCGCTGAGCAGCGGCCAGGACCCAGCGCTGAGCTGCAGCCTCAGAAGCCGGTTTCCCCACTCAGGGCGGGGCTGGGCACTGCCAGGGACGCTCTGTCCAGACACATCGCCAGGGCACAGTCTCCCAGGGAGGTCCCCGCCAGCACCCCGGGCAGCCAGGCATGGTGCTG
>NW_006285613.1:2020212-2023857 GCF_000327345.1 Myotis davidii
GTCTGGCTCCAGCCCCCGCCCCCTGGCTCTACCTGCCAGCCACCAACCCACACTAGCAGGTTCCAAAAGACACCTCGGTCTTGCTAAAGGTGGGTGGGGTCTCCATCACCCCGAGGCTCTGAGGGCTTTGGGAGCCAGGGCAGGGAGCCAGCAGCAGCTGGACCCCAGGCAGGTGATGGACAGGAGGGCTCCAACCCTCACCTGCCTGTGGCCACAAATGGGGAGGGAGGGGCCCTCGGACAAGGGGCGAGCAGGCCCCTCCAGAGAGGAAAGAGGCAGGCCATGGACGTCTAGGCGAGCAGGAAGCTGGGGGCCGCCTGCAGGGAGGAGTGACTTCCAGCTGCCCCAGAGGCTGGGCTGCCCTGCAGGCCCCCCGCTGACTCACAGGATGGGGGGGGCCCCCTGCGAGGAAGTGGCCGGTCTCCCTGCTTCCCAGCCACAGAAACCAAAACGCGATTTTCCCTCCCACAGCCCTTCTGGGAACCCGTCGTTTTTAGAAAGCTGCGAAGAGAAAGAGGAAGCGGTCCCCACGCGCCACTGTGCAACCCGCAGCGAGCCCCTGCCTCTGACCCACCGCGCCCAGGAGCAGCTCACGGCACGGCTGTCCTACCCTGGTGTCCCTCCACGCGTCCCCACGCTGCCTGCACAGCCGACACCCCTGCACACCTCCCTGCCCAGCAAGAGGAGTGGGGACAGGATTTGGGAAGAGGAAGGGGAGGAAAGAAACTGTCCCAGTTGGTGGCTGAAACCCGATCATCAAAGTCAGACAGGCGGGGAGGAAGGGGACTCCCTCCTCTTGGCAGGCACCCACTTCCCCAGAGGTGCCAGCAGCGCGCGGACACGCACATACATACACACACGTGCACATACATACACACACACGCACACCACCCTGCATGGGCATGGAGAGGGAAAATGGAAACACCTGCCATCTGTGCCAGACCCACGTCCCCCGGGGACCGGTCCCGCTCACCGACACCTGCCCAGAGAGCACCCTAGGTCACCCCATCACCTGAAGGGCTTTGCTCAAACTCAGCTCGGAAGAGACGACCTGGAGAGGCAGCCTCAGGTGCTTGGTGACCCACCAGCCTTTTCCCATCAGACCCAGGTTCTGGGCACCCCGAGACCCAGTTAGAGTGGCTTGGGTGGCGTGGCCGACCATAGACACGGGAAGCGGTGTTGGGTTCCAGGGTGCTGCCAAGGGCGGAGTGTGCGTGTGTGGGGGTGGGGAGGGGGCTGCCCCGTTCTCGAGCAGAGGAGACCCCAAGAGCGCTCTGCACACCCATCGCTATCTCAGGATCACGCACCCACCCCCCACCGTGGGGCTGGCAGAGGCGTGAATGCCCACCTGAGCCACGTGTGCCCGCGTCCTCAGGTGATTCAGCGGCCGGTAACACGGGGCGGGCACCATTGGAAATGAGAGTGCGCCTGGTGTGCCTAAGTGGACACAGTGCTGGGCCCACCATGGTGCCCACCCAGATGGCCCTCTGGGACTCTCTGGACTCCCTGACACCCAGGTGTGACTAGGCTGTTCCCAGACACGACCCATCTCAGTACCCAGCACGGGGCTGTCTGTGTTTGCAATGGAGGAGTCCACCCATCTTCCAACCTCCCCACTATGGCCTGGCTCCAGACTGTGAAAACACTGTCCAAATGGGCAGACAGTCTTAGGCTCAGCCCTAAATGCTGTGTGATCTTGGACAAGCCACTTACCATCTCTGAGCTCAGTGTGTATATGTTTAACATGCTAAGCATCCCGCAGGTGCCCTGGTCACCATGAGCTAGGCATAACCAGCAACCTTCCAGTGCACAGGACGATGCTCAACCAACTGAACCACACAGGCCAGGGCAGCGAGGCCATATTTCACAGAGAGGTGAGCCCCTGGTCCAGATCACTGAGCCAGAGGTCGGGCTTTGAGCTGCCCGGGCCCTGCACTGGGACACACTCAGGACAGGGTACCCATGCCCCTCAGCAGGGCAAACACTTTTCCGCTCGTAAATAGTCATTAAAGAGCTAATAAACCCAGAGCTAATAAGATTTCCCAGAACTCTGCCCTGGGGCTTGCTGGTTCCCTGGGCTGCTGGGGCATCCGGGCACTTGACACAGGCCCATCCAGGCCACTCACACCAGAGGGACTTCAAAACCTACCTACTCATCACTCCCCCCACCCCTTCCTTTGAGGCAGCATGGGTTGAGGAATGAGGGCTGGGGAGCTGGGGAGGCGGGGGTGGGGGGAAGCTGGAGACAGGTCTCAAACCCCGCCTTGACCGCCTACTGTGCTGGGAAACTTTGGGCAAGTTACCACATCTGAGCCTCAGTTTTCTCTGCTGTGAAGTGGGATGATGCGCCCGCCCCAGAAATGCAGTAGAGATGACATGAGATCATGCATGTACCGCGCCTGGTACCCTGTGGATGGCCAGTGACTGGAATTCTGGCTGACCTCTGCCACCATCCCTCATTTGATCTCTATAGCTGAGCCAAGAGCCCCGAGGTAACAGATCTCTACTTGACAGGTGGGGAAACTGGGGCTCAGAGAGGTTAAGTCACCTGTCCAAGGTCCCACAGTTAGGAGGTGGTGGGGCTGTGATCCCCTCACATTCTGTAGCCTCCTGTCACCCAAGAACCGGTGAGACAATGTGGCAGAACAACAGGCGCGGTGGTGAGGTGAGAGCAGCCCTGGTCTGGGAGCTCTGGGAGCTCAGGGCCTTTGAGTGCCGAGCCGCTCCCACCCCCTCAAGCAGAAATGACATCACCCGCCTTCTCCTCTGTGAAAGGGCTCTCACAGCCTCTCACCCGTCCTATCTCATTATCTTCCTTGGCTGATAAAGTCTGACCCTAGTTCCCAGTCCTGCTCCAGCAGATCCCCCACCTGCGCTTCCAGGCCTTTGAGGGCCAGGGGAGAGGCATGATGGGGGGGCACCCCGCCAGGGAAAAGAGGCTTCTTGTCAGGGGTCAGGGGTCAGGGGCAGGACCACCTAAGGATGCTCCACGCATGGGCTCCGGGGCCACAGGTGGGAAGCAGAAAAAACCAAGGTGGTGGGCAGCTTGCCCTGCACTGGGCCCTGGAGCTGAGCTGAGTGTCTCCGCCTCCATGACATTCTCTCCCTCACCCCCCCACCCCCCACGCCGCCAACACCATCATGACACACAGGCTGGCAGGCGGGGAAGCCCCGGGCAGGGTGGCAGTTCATGCCTGGCCTAGATCGAAACCCATCCTCAGTGCCCTTGGTCTGCATGGCACCCCCGCCCTCCCACCCAGACTGGCCACTTCTACAGAACAGCACCAGCACTGCCATCCTGGCCCATGTTCCCAGCCAGTCCCCCCACAGCCCCCAAGGCACAGGCTCATCACTATCCGTCTGTGCCACCAGCTCCGAAGAGCAGCCCTGGTCCCGTTATCTCGACGGCTCCCTCGCCAGGTCCCAGTGTGGCTGGGCACCTGCCCGAGGCTTTCCTGCGAACCACCGCTGGAATCCTCACTGCCACCCTCCCATGGACTACTGCTACCCACTGTACAGCTGGGGAAACTGAGGTACCTATTGAAGTGACCCCACCCTGCTGACCACACTCTCCTAGACTCCTGCCCATCGCTTCCTACCACCCTCCAGGCCAGCGTCTCCATCTGCCCACCCTGCTCCAACCAC
>NW_006285613.1:2023891-2027211 GCF_000327345.1 Myotis davidii
AACATCCTTCCTGCCAGCAGCTTTGGAATTGCAAATGACCGGCCCCTGGGGGACCCCAGAGGGGATGGGGATGGCAGCTCTCTGTGCAACGTCCCTGAAGAGGACAAGAAAAGGTGAGTTTTTCTTTCCGCCCGTCTAGCTCACACTGGGAGGCCACAGTCACTTCATGGCCATTGGGGAAGCCCTCGGTTTCCCTCAAGAGGGGCAGGCAGGGCTCCTCCTCCTGGCCCATGTCCTGCGAGCTGCCTCCCTGGCAGCCTCGCCGCCCGGTCACCAGGCCAGGTCAGCCTGCGCTCTGGGAGGCGCTGACATCCCGCCGGCCCTCCCCCAGCCTGGCTCAGCAGGACGGGAAACTGGGAGCAGACGCGTGAGCTCACGCTGGAAATCCCCAAGGGTGGCCAGGACAACACGAGGCCTGCTCCAAAGTGGGTGGCCCAGGGAGCCGCGGGGCTGTGCAGGGAGGAGAGGCAGCGGGAGAGGACATCTCCCCTCACGTCCCCACTGCTCACCCCGACCCAGAGGGAAGCGCCGGGTCACTTGGAAGTGAGCAGGTCCATACACGCTCAGACACACCCGACCTCTTCCCGCTCCGTCTGGAGTCTAGTCTGGGGCTGAGTTTACACAGCAGGTGGACAGGAGCCCTGCGGAGCAGCCACGGCGGTGCCCGGGCTCTGACCACAGTTAAAGCACCGCTACTGGCCCAGAGCCAGACTCGGACCTCGGGGCCTCTGCAAGGGATTTGGGGGTGATCTGTCCCTCCTCTTAGAGCAGTGGTTCTCAACCTTCTGGCCCTTTAAATACAGTTCCTCATGTTGTGACCCAACCATAAAATTATTTTCGTTGCTACTTCATAACTGTCATGTTGCTACTGTGATGAATCGTCATGTAAATATCTGATATGCAGAATGGTCTTAGGCGACCCCTGTGAAAGGGTCATTCGACCGCCAAAAGGGTCGCGACCCACAGGTTGAGAACCGCTGTCTTAGAGGCAGAGAGTCCAGCCCCATCCTGGGCAGAGTGTGTAAATGGCCAGGCAGGGCTGCAGCTCAGAAATGAGTCACCGGGTGGTCCGTTTACAGGCCTGCGGCACAGGAGTTAGGACCGGGCCTGGGAAAGGGCGGCCAGGTTCAAGGCTGCGCTCCATCGCTTGCTTCCCGAACAGCTTGGTGCAGGTCTGAGGGCTGCCTGAGCCTCGAGAGGCACAGGACAGATGGGGCCACTACTGCCATGTCTTCATTTTACTAAAGAGATTGGAGTCTCACTCTGGCCTTTTAAAGTTAAAAGACCATAAATAAATAAATAAAGTTAACACACCAAAAACAACCACCACCACCATAATAAAAAAAACTCCACCAAAAACGCAGAAGTCAAACCAGAAACTGCCACCTGCCACCAGGGGCGGTTCCAGGGTCCAGGAGTGAACGAGGCAAGAGGCCATGAATACTGCCAGGAACTGGGAAGAGGGCAGCGAGGGCAGTGGGGTGGCGTGGCCTGGCACCTGGACATGGGCGGCTGCTTCATCCCATCCTGCCCTGGGAATGCCCCCTGCCCCGACCCCTGGAGCACATTCCTGGAGCCCAACTCAAACAACTCAGTCATCCCTGCCGGGCGGGTGGCCCCCTGCCTGTGGCTGATGGCCGCCATCTCTCACTGTGGCTCCGCTGACACCACGAGTGGGGAGGGCCTTGCTCTCCTGGCCCGGCCTCTGGTCTAACCACAGTGGAACCTTTTACTGCTGGAGGGAAGCAGACTGGGGAGCCTCGAGCAATCAGGAGCCTTGATATACCCCTTGGGTGTTACGTTCCCAGCAGCGTAAATACTGGGAGAGTTAGGTGTGAGTTCAGAAGGGAAAATGCCAGCAGGTCAATGGCATCAGGCTTCCATGCCTGAGTCAGCAACTCAGCTTCGGGGGAAAATCTGCAAACAGAGCTCAAACCCGGGGCATGGGAGCTCCTGTGTGGGGGAGGCTGCCCTAGGGGTGACGTCCTTCAGGCCCACTCCCGGCCCCTGGTCTCAGCTCCTCCCAACAGCACCCAGACCTACTTCCTGCAGGGCCCATGGTTTGAGCAGGAAGAGGCAGGCTTCTGGCACCAAAGGCAGCCTCCTGCGAGGGGAATAACTGCCCTCCTTACCTCGCATCTCATTTAGGTTTATTCCAAGTTCTTCCCCAAACCTCCCGGGAAACCGAGGCAGGGAGGGGAAGACAATGAGAAGTACAGGCATACCTCGAAGTACTGCAGGTTGGGTCCCAGAACACTGCACTGAAGCCAGCTGTGATCTTTTCCCTGGTGGAGGGTCTTAGCTTCAATGTGTAAAAAAACACACCTCTTTGGGACGAAATAAAACGAGGCATGCCTGTTACTGGATGGACCAGGTGCTGCGGGACGATTTCTCAACCCCTCATAGGACTAGGCCTTTTTGAGTCACATGATTCTTTGTCACGGGGTCTGTGGGATGTCCAGCTGCATCCCTGGCCTCTACCCACTAGATGTCCAAGAGCAACAACACTCACCCCCTCCCCCTGAGCTGTGAGGACCACGGCGTTTTTGAGAAATTGCCCAATATCCCCCGGCTGGTAAAATGGCTGAGAGCCACAGCTTCACTTTCCACTTCTCCCCCTGTCCTATCCAGACAGTGACAGAAACATAACACAGACGCTGGGCTCACTTTTACCAGCAAATGTCACACACGGGGCCACCTGGGAAACAGCAGGCAGTGCAGGGCGGGGTCAGTCCCGCAAGCCTCACCCTTCCGACACTCCAATCCCACACCTGCTCCGTAGTCTTTCACGCAGGTTTGGCAGGGGCTGAGGCCGGGGCGCCCCTCCGCCCTGGGGTGGGGCACATTTGCCCCCGAGGGGACTCATCCCTCTCTAATCTAACCCTAAAAGAGGGCACCAACCTTTGCAAGGCCCTCAGTCCAGAAGTCAAGACCCCCGTGCCCATTTTCTGAGCTCCGGTCCAGCCTGGCAGAGCGCGCCCACCCTCCCACACCTGCTTGCACCTCGGCGCCGGCTGCTCGCCCCAGAGGGAGGGGCGGGAAGGATCTGGGTCGAAGGCGCGAGTGCGCGGTGCTGCCCCGGGGCGGTCCCTTCTCTCCCACCAGGGGCTTTAAACTTCTGCCCCCACATCAGGGGACCCTTGGCCCAGGGATCCCTAAGGCGTCGAGTCCGAGCTGAGCCCCAAAGGCTCGCAGACCTGGTCCCGCAGCCCCGTCCGAGTCCAGCACCGACCTCTGGCGCCCGGCTTGGCCCACGTGGGGCCCGAGA
The DNA here is from genome assembly GCF_000327345.1 of Myotis davidii. Classification (NCBI taxonomy): domain Eukaryota; kingdom Metazoa; phylum Chordata; class Mammalia; order Chiroptera; family Vespertilionidae; genus Myotis; species Myotis davidii. The sequence goes on from NW_006285613.1 coordinate 2,027,160, forward strand.
GCTCCGCAGGGCGGGCACCCTCGCCAGCCGCGCACCGCCGCCCAAGGGCGGG
>NW_006285613.1:2027471-2027796 GCF_000327345.1 Myotis davidii
GGCGTCTCCCGGGCGTCGTCCTCCCCTCATAATCGTATAAAGCGCATCATCTAGGTCTGAACTGCCACCTTCACGTCGCGCCCAGGAAAACCCCCTCCCATAACAGCCGCGTCCCGTCTCCCCTCCGTCCAGTGCCCCATTCCCAGGCCAAATGGGCCTGCTCCCCGGAACCTCTTAGCCCTCGCCTTTTCCTTGAAACCCCGAATCCTGCTCCCGCCCCCGGACGCTTCTCTGATCCGATCTCGGCCACTGCTCCGGCGCAGCTGCAGAGAGCGGACGCGCCCTCCTCCGCATCCTCCGGGCGAAGGCCGGGTCTCGCCCAACT
>NW_006285613.1:2028262-2037993 GCF_000327345.1 Myotis davidii
TTCTTCCCAGAGGCCCTGAGTTCAGATCCCGCCCCTGCCACTTGCCACCTGGGTGGCCTCCCTTCCTGCTCCGGGAACTGAGGGTAACAACAGAAGGGCACCGGCTCCAGCATCACTGGAGCGGCGGCTGCGGTTACTATTGCTATTGTTACTGTCATCACCTGCGGCCTGCCGGCTCTCCGCATGGGAAACCCGGCTCCTGACCTTCCTCTGCTCCAAGTGTCTCCCCCAGCCCTGCTGCTCCAGGCGGGGGCACTGCTCTCCTCTCCCCGCCTCACCCCCCACCGTGCCTGGGAAACCCGGCTCCTGACCTTCCTCTGCCGCAAATGTCTCCCCCAGCCCTGCTGCTCCCCTTTCCCCCCCCTCACCCCCCACCGCATCTGCCCAGCAGCCAGGGCCCAGAGGCAGGAACCGGACCTGACCAACTCCCTGCAGCTGGCTGGGTGCAGCAGGAGGCAGGGGTGCATGGTGCGGGCTGACCCCCACTCGCCCCAGGTCACCCTTGGCCTGGGTCAGGAACACCTAGTCTAGCCTCCAGCACATTTGCCAGACACCTGAGCTGTGGTCCCCCGGGCGCCCCGGGAGGGGAGGGATTCGCGCTGGCGGTCCATGTGAGGGCTTTGTCCCACAGACACGTGGCACCGGCTCAGCCATGAAGGGGCGCCCTTGGCTGCAATGAGAAGCACCTGCCGCGCAGGGAAGGGTGTTAAATGCACCAGGGGTGTAATTTGCGGTGATGACTCCCAGCGGTTAAAAGCAGGGCGGCCCCGCTCTCTGTGCTGCGTGCAACGCTCCCAAGAGGCAGGAAGTGAAGAGACCCAGGTGTGTGTTCCGTGTAGTTCCATTGACTTACGTTTAAAGGAACATGCGAATGTGTGCGGGCAGAGCCACCAAGACTCTCTGGAGGTGTATTTGTGGAGTAACCCTGCGTGGTGGGGGCTGTGGGGTTGAGAGGAGGGAGACAGAGCCTTGCCTTTTATTCCACAAAATGTGTGTGCGGCCCTAACTGGTTTGGCTCAGTGGATAGAGCGTCGGCCTGTGGACTGAAGGGTCCCAGGTTCGATTCCGGTCAAGGGCATGTGCCTTGGTTGCGGGCACATCCCCAGTGGGGAGTGTGCAGGAGGCAGCTGATCGATGTTTGTTTCTAACTCTCTATCCCTCCCCCTTCCTCTCTAATCAATAAATTTTTTTTTTTAAAAAACGGCAGAATCAAGTTGAAAGAAGAAATTATCAGCAAACTTGAAGATAGGACAGTTAAAATTATTGCATCTAAGAAACAGAAAAAAGATGAAAGGAAAGTAAATAGAGCCTAAGGGACCTGTTGGCACAAGAAGAAGCAAACCAACATATGCATTGTGGGAGTGCCAGAGAAGAAGGGAGAAAGAACCCCATGACTCTTCAGTCCTCAGGTCGACATTCTATCCACTGAGCCACAGCGGCTAGGGATGAACTTCCATCTTGAATGGGCCTGAAGGTGTAGGGAGGGTCTTGACAGTTGGGGCTGAGGAAGGGGGTTGCAGGGGGAAGAACAGAGACGCAGGAGCAAGGAAGCTCTGGTTGTGGGAGGGCAAGTTCTGGGCCTGGGTTTGGTGGCATCACAGGATTTTTTTTGGGGGGGGGGGCGACAAGCCTGGGAGGCAGGTGGCCTGTGCTGGAGGCTCGAGCTGCGCTATCCTATCCGTTAAGGTGTTTCTATTTTATCCAGCAAACAATGGGGAGTTTTCCGGCCGGAAAATCGCACCAATATTTTCCGCTCGTGCCGCCCACTGTGAAAAGGGCCTCCTCAGACCTGATTACACGTTTCAATCTTGATCGCAGTTGCCAGGTAGGCAGGGCGGCCTCGCAGAGGAGGGAACGGGAGTTGTGGACCAAAGACCAGACCCTCGGAGTTTTAACACAAGAAGCCTTCGCTCTGTAGGAAGGCGGGGGCGGAGGGGGGGCGGGGGCAGTGCCCCAGCACCACATGGCGATCCCGAGGCCCCTCGTGACACTCAGAACAAGAAATGAGGCATCGTGACCCTCGGGAGAAGAGGGAAAGGGGAACTTGAAGCCGTAAGTTAGCAAAGAGAGAGAGAGAGAGAGAGAGAGGACTTGGATAACATAACTTTGAAGTAAAATATTAGGGGGCGCATTGTTAGCTGAGATTTAAAAGTTTTAGAGATGAAATGGCATTCCACGGAGTGGGGGGCTGCTGATGTTTTGTCGGGGCTCAGAGAGGTTTAGGGCTGTGCCCAAGGCCACAAGCTGGTGGAGCACAGCGCGGCTGCTGGACCCAAAGCCACGCTCTTCACCGCCACCAGGGACCCGGCGGCTTCAGAAGGGTCCATCTGGCTGTGCTTGGGACTCCCCGGTTTGGGCGAAGGGAGCGGGGAGACCAATGAAGAGGCTACTCCAAAGGTGCGGGGAATGGGACACGCGAGGGACCGGGGAGCAGAGTGGAGGAAGGCATCCTGTCTCTAGAATTTGGCCAACACAAGCCCCCAGATGTCCTCTCCATCCGTCCGCCCTCAGGGCTCAGGGGGCAAAGTCAGGGAAGATTCTGTCGGAGGGGTTTGGGGAGAAGGGAACGAACATCTTGGGGGGGGGGGCGCGGTGCTCAGCGCTGCTATTGATGGTGCATAGTCACCACCTAGTGGCTGTCAGGGGTACTGCACCAAGGAACCCTCCCCCAGGAGGAGAAGCCACAATTCCTCTTGCTCCCTCTCCGCCCTCTTTCTCGCCAGAAAACCTGGCAGCCCTGCCCGTGGGTGACTGGCAGAGGCCTCGGGCCCTGGCGTGAGGGGGCTCTGAGTGCGAGGTGAGATGTCAAAGCCCAGGCAGCTCTTGTCCCTGGCGTCCCGCCTGCTTTCAGAACAGCGTGCCCAGGAAGGGGCGCCCGTGACACAGCTGTGTGGGTGCTCATTGCTCCCGGGAACTGCCCGCCGCCCCAGGGAAACCCAGTGTCCAGGCTGATGGGCTCAGACCCCTGGGGCTCAGGGCACAGACTTCTCAGCTCTGTCTTCTCCTGTGCCCTTCCCTGCCCCACGGCGGCCTTGAAGTCTCAGCCTGCTCCTCACACGCGTGCTGTTCTCAACCCTTTCTCAGCCTTCCTCTGGGTCATGCTAGTCTGAGCCAAGGCTGGGCCATTCCGACTGGCCATTGGGAATAGACTTGGAATGTTATTCCAGAGCCCACGTCACCTCCTACTTCGCAGCGGGGCTCATCCTGCAGACCCCGGAGCGCTGCTGCTGCTGCATCTCCCCTTCCCCCTGCCCCCCTCCCAGGACCTGAGGCCTGGGGGACAGGGCACTGGCTTTGGTGGCAAACACTCAGGTATGCCCAACTTGCCACTGTTTGACCTGTGACATTAGGCAGTTTACCTCACCTTGAGTGTCAAGGCCTCCCCAGAAAGACACCCCCCGCCCCGGAAACCCCACCCAGAAGCCATAAACAAAAGATCACAACAACGTGAAGACATGAAAGCGGCAAAGTCGGTGCCAAAAAGACGCCCAGGACAGAGCTAAGCGAATGAGAGTTAAAAGCTAAGCAAACTTCCAATGAATGGCATCAAAGGGTCAATATCTAGAAACTGAAAAAAGAGGTCCTGCTTACATCACCTTTAAAATGACAAGCCCGGCCCGGCCAGCGTGGCTCGGCTGGTTGGAGTGTCCTCGGCCTGTGCACCACAAGGTTGAGGATTCGGTTCCCGGTCAGGGCGCATACTCAGGTTGTGGGTTCGACCCCCGGTGGGTGCATTCGGGAATCAACCCATCGAAGCTTCACTCTCACATTGATGTTTCTCTCTCCCTCTTCCTTCTTCTCTCTAAAAATCAATGAAAAATCTTAAAAAAAAATAAATTACACAGAATTAATCTTTTAAAGTATGTCCTTGGGTGAGGATAAAGGGAAAAATTACAAAATAATCTAAGAGAAAATTGGATAAAGACTAAGAACAAATAGTTCACAGAAAAATAAGTGAAAACAGTCCCTGGATATAGGAGATGAGTATAAAAAAGTACAGTAGTTAGGAGAAGGCAACAGAGCTGTGAGCGCCTGGCGAGAGGGGCTGAAGGACCAGGGCCGCCTGGAGAAGCGGCTGGCTGCGGGCCTGGGCGGGGAAGTGTGTGGGGAGCCGGGGACTTCTCGTTGGTGGCAGAGAGCAGGGAGGCTGTGACAAATGAATGGGGTCACGTCAAAAAGACACAGGGACCAGCTGGAAAGCGCTCCCGTTGGCCAAATTGAACAATCTGAGCATCAACAAGAAAAATGAGTGTAGGTCATGGAAAAACCTTGCAATCATGAAAGTCCCGTGTTTCTCAGGAACATCCAGAGAAACCCCGGGCACCCCCGAGCCATTTATTAAACCAGGACCTTCCTTTGGAAAGTGGTGGCTAAAGGGAAAGACTGGAGCCTGGATCCTGCCTTCCCAGTGGGACGTGCCTTTCAAGGGAACCCAGGGGCCCTACTTGGGCCTAAGGCCTTGCGCTCAAGGAACCGAATCCTTCACCTTTTGGAGCACAGGACGATGCTCCAACCAACTGAGCCACACTGGCCAGGGCTAGTCTGTTATGGGGCGCGGCTACAGCGTTTGGACAGGTTCAAGCCTTGGACTGAGGAGAGGGCACAGTCCTCTCATGGCCACGTGCAATCCCAGCGTGGATGGCAGAGCCCTCCCAGCACAGTTATAGCCAACTGCTGTAGCTGTGAGCTTCAACCTGTGGTCCGGACACGTGGCCCATGTGCCTGAGTGATCGAGTTCAGGTGCATGTTGTTGAGTAGGGTTGAAACCCACAAGAATGTTGTAAACATCTTGATCACGCCCTTACTTTGCCTCGTGGCATCTGCTATAAAATAAAGACACGGCTGGTGGGTGCGGGCGCTGTCCACCTGAGGGGCAGCGTCCCACCGAGACCCAGCTTTCATTCTCTTGTCTGTCTTTTCTAAGCCTCTCATCGTCCCCACTCAGGGTCACTGAACCAGGCTGAGCTGGCATGAGTATGCCATGGCCGTGCCGGCTCCCCACAGTTTGTAATTTTTAAAATATATATATTTATTGATTTCACAGAGGAAGGGAGAAGGAGAGAGAGAGAGAAACATCAGTGATGAGCGAGAATCATGGACCGGCTGCCTCCTGCAGGCCCCCTACTAGGGATTGAGCCTGCAACCCAGGCATGATCCTTGACCTCCTGGTTCATAGGTCGATGCTCAACCACTGAGCACACTGGTCAGGCTGCTCTGTGATTTTAGAGTTGATGTGTGGGACCTCTTTTTTAGTTTCTAGCTCCTGACCTTGGATTACACTTGCGTCTGCGCTTTACAGAAGAGCACGCCGTGTTAGTGAGGCTGCCTAGCAAGTCGCCCCCACACTTGGCTTCTTGAAACAGACCGTTTGTTTATTATCTCACAGTCTCTGTGGGTCAGGGATTCCGCGGGGCTCAGGGTTTAGCTGCATCCATCATCGAGGTGTTGGCTGGGCCTGTGAATGCTTATCTCCAGGCCCAGTCGGGGGAGGATCCACTCCCAAGTTCATTGGCAGGTTCAGTTCCCTGCTGACTCCTGTCCAGAGGCAGGGCCCGCATCAGGGGCTGGGACCTCGGGGGCTGGGACCTGGAGAGTAGCATGGAGCCCTGCTGTTTGTTTGATACTTTAATATATAGTATTGATTTCAAAGAGGAAGGGAGAGGGAGAGAAACATCGATGATGAGAGAGAGCCATTGCTTGGCTGCCTCCTGCACGCCCCCTACTGGGGATCGAGCCAGCAACCAGGCCTGTGCCCTTGACAGGAATTGAACCCGGGACCCTTCAGTCTGCAGGCCGATGCTCTATCCACTGAGCCACACCAGCCAGGGCTGTTTAGTACTTTTTTAAAAATTGATTTCAGCCCGGCCGGCACGGCTCAGTGTTTGGACACTGACCATAAACCAGGAGGTCAGGGTTCGATTCCCGGTCAGGGCACATGCGTGAGTGGAGGGCTCAGTCCCCAATGTGGGGTGTGCAGGAGGCAGCCAATCGATGATTCTCTCTCATCGATGTTTCTATCTCTCTCTCCCTCTCCCTTTGTTGCTGAAATCAATAAAAATATATTTTAAAAATATTGCTATATATATATTTTTTTAAATCATGAGTTTTGTGGGCATTTGACTTTTATTTTTTTAAATATATTTTTATTGATTTTTTAAAAATATTGCATTAAAATATGATTTCTCTTGCGTCTTGAAGTTTTTGGTGCTCCCTTCAGTTTTGCCCCTGAGGCGAGTGCCTCACTGCCCCCGCCCTGGGCCCTGCTTTGACAGGTGAGACCCACGTCCTCATGGAGAAGATGGCAGAGAACCCCAACGTGCAGTGTCAGGTCACGGTCAGAGCCATAGGAAACAAACCGAGATAAAGAAAGAGGGACGGGCTGCCCTGCTGGACAGGTGGTCAGGGAAGGCTTCTGAGGAGGTGATGTGTGAGCGGAGACCCGAGTGAAGGGAGGGAGCCACGAGAGGATGCAGGGGAAGAGCACCTGGGTGACGGGAACAGCAAATGCAAAGGCCCTGGGGCAGGAAGGAGAAGCTGAGGAACAGCCGGGAGGCAGGAGGGGCTGGAGCACAGAGTGGGGGTGGGGGCAGTGGGAAATGAGGCTGGCGCGATAGGCCCTGGTCCAGCCCAGGACTCTGCATTCAGCCTGTGACCGTGGGAAACGGCGGGAAGGGGCCACGTGACCTGACTCCCTCGTAAAAGCCTCCTCTGGGCTGAGTGGGGAATAGAATGCAGGGGCCTGGGAGCTGCGGGCCCGGAGGAGGCGCTGCCGTTGCCTGGGAGAGATGGTGGCCTCCTTCTGGGTCGTTGCAAATTGGGGGCCAGCCAGGAGGCCCTGGGAAGGCGTCAGGCCCACATGGAGCCGCCCCGGCGTCCGCTGCTATTGTCCCTGCGTGACCTCGACATCAGCCGCGGGCTCCTGCGATCTCCCGGCTCCTGCCTGCAGGCCAAGGAGTCTGCTGAAACCGCTATGTGCCCGTGACCCCGACTTAATGTCAAAGGTGACATCGACGCCGGGTGTCACGTGTGGGCGCCCAGGGCAGGGCCGCTAGTGTTTCCACCAAAACCCCACCAGTGGTTACGGCTGTTTGGTGGTGGGTGGGAGGGCGGTGGGGCTTGCAGAGAATTTTTATTCTCTCTGTGTTTTTCTTTTCCCCTCAGCTTCGCTGCGACGAGCATACATCGCTTTTGCACTCGCCGAGCCCCTGCGCTATCTTTAAGGCCGGGTGTGAAGACGCAGAGCGTATGGCATGTTCAATGCGGACAAGAGGCGCCTGGAAGACAGGCCGAGGGGGAGGGGTTACCGGTGACTTCTCGCCTACGTTTTCTGAAATGCAGGGAACACTTTTTGCTTTCACATCACAACATGGTTGTTTTTCACAATGAACCGTGTTGCATGGTCTGCCTGTGGACTTAGACAAGGTCAAGGGCTCCCTTGCCCACCTGCCCTGGGAGGCCCCTCCCCTCCCCCCATGCCTGCCCTCCCCCGCACCTTCATGTCTCTTCCCAGCTGCAGAAAAGTCCTGGAGGGCGGGTTCCTCGGGCCCCTGTGTGTCTGGATGGGTCCTGGGCAGTCAGCTGCCCCCCCTCCCCATGTGGTACACCCACTGGAAGGCCCGGGGCTAGGCCCGCAGTTATTCAGGACACCCTCACCCGCACCCCCCCACCCCCGGGAACTTGCTGCTCCCCTGTGCCCGAGGGAGGGAGGGACAAGGTTCTCTAATGCTCCTCAGGCTCCCTGGTCTCCATGAGGCCTGACGTGGAGTCTGTGTTCATGAGCATTGTCCGGTTGTTTTTTGGTGTTTTTTTTATATTTTATTGATTTTTTTACAGAGAGGAAGGGAGAGGGATAGAGAGTTAGCAACATCGATGAGAGAGAAACATCAATTTAGCCGCCTCCTGCACATCTCCTACTGGGGATGTGCCCGCAACCCAGGTACATGCCCTTGGTCGGGATCGAACCCAGGACCCTTCAGTCCGCAGGCCAACGCTCTATCCACTGAGCCACACCGGCTACAGCGCATTGTCCAGTTTTAGCAGGACTCCTGCTCAGTCATCTAGCTGGAATCCCCCACTGGGTTCTTCTTTTTTTTTTAAAAAAAAATACATTTTTATTGATTTCAGAGAGGAAAGAAGAGGGAGAGAGATAGAAACAGCAAGGATGAGAGAAAATCATGGATCAGCTGCTTCCTGCATGCCCCCGACTGGGGATCGAGCCCACAACTCAAGCATGCGCCCGGATGGGGAATCGAACCCTGACCTCCTGATTCATAGGTCAGTGCTCAACCACTGGGCCACACTGGCTGGGCTCCCCCGGGGTTTTCACCTCCCCCATCCCCAGCTGATGTCGGACCCACCCGGGCCTGCCTTCAGCAAGAACCCTGTTGGGTCGGTTGAGGCAGAACTCCCTCACACCCGGTGTTTCCTCTTAATAATCTCCACCACCACCCACCCCCAAGCCCCGCCCATCCCAGCGCCTCAGCTGCGTCAATCCAGCCTGCCCACGCTGCCCACGCTGCCCACGCTGCCCACGCTGCGTTCTGCTGAGCCGGTTCTACGCTGAGGTCTCTTCCCCGTTGCAATGGTCCTGGGTAAAGTTGGTTTTTATGCTTTAACCACTGCCCAGCTCGTTTCTCTTTGACAAAAGTCTCCCTGGCAGGCACTGTTCATGGCACGCCTCTCAGGAAGCACCTGCCGCCCCCTTTCCTGAGTAAACCCACTCACTATCCCCTCCCCTCACCCCCTCCGGCCGCACCCACTGGCTTCTCAGGTAATGACCTTGACCTCAGAGAAGCGGCCAGCAGGTGGCTCCCAGCGCGTTCTCTGCGGCCTCACGGAGATGCTCTCCCAGCAGCTTCTAGGGTTCTATCCCAGCCCCTGCCCCCCTTCCCGTGGTGGGCTCCTCCCTTTACCCCTGACCTCGGGGTCCAGTGCTCCAGGGCCCTGACCTGCCCCTCTTCTCTTCCCACAGTCTCTGCCCAGGGACCCCATCCCACCCCCAATTTAAGTCCCAGCTCTATGGGCTTCCCGCGGACAAAGGGGAACTCGTGACGGCCTCCCCGCCCACACCTGCTCTCCCCTGGCGGTGTCCGGGAGGACAGGGCCAGTAAAAGCAGACAGAACCGACACCTGGCAGGATGCTCAGCTGTCCTCTCTTTCACCCGCAGCTTCCAGCCCACCAATCCTTCCTGTTGGGCCAACTTTAAAAATAAATCCTGACTCTCCTGCCTCCCACAACCTCCGCTGCTAACGGGAGTCCTGGCCTCCTCGCTCCCCACTGCCCCTGCGGCCGCCACCCACGCAGCCACCCAGCCAGGCTTGGAGAGCGGGTAGGTCGCCTCTCAACGGTCTCTCGGGGGGGAGGCCGCAGTGCTCACCGGTCAGCATTTTGAACAAGGGCTGTTGTTTGTCTCCAGGGGCCTCCTGGCTGCCGTGTTCCCCGCTGAGCTGGCTTCTCCCAGGACAGCAGCCTGGGCTTGGTGGGGGTTTTATGCACAGAGAGGCTTCCGTTTTATTAGAGCATTTATTACATTTTCCCACCTGGCTGCAAATACCGAGGCCCTTTCCGTAGGATGTACAGGGCGCACATGTGTCCTTTGGCCTCCGGCTCAGCTACGGTGCTACCTCCTTCCCGAGTCAGGAAAGTCGGAGTCCTGTCGCCCAAGCACCGCTGAGGCTTCCCGGGTGACGTTCCCACCGCGGCCAGCAGGGGTCGCGGTGGGACCGCGCGG
>NW_006285613.1:2040172-2044605 GCF_000327345.1 Myotis davidii
GAGTGCAGAGCACAGAGCAGAACTCCGGCCCGGGCTCGCCTCCCGCAGCCCCTGGGCCCTGCCCTGCTTCACCCGGGGACCCAGGCCGCCCCCACCCTTCAGACATCACGCCTGGTGAATCATTAATTGCCCATGTCCTCTCCCCAGAGTGGGGAGTGGGGAGAGCCGTTCTCAAGGGCGAGATTCCTGCATGACTCCGGTTTGGGCTGGTTCAGCGGCCCCTTCACCACTCTGAAGCCCACTGAAGCGAAATTGGGGAGGGGATCTTTCTTCCCAGAGAGCAGCCCCGACCCTGACGGCCGACGCCCCTCCCGTCACAGTCCCCATGGCCTCCGGGGCCAGGCAGGCCTCCTGGGTTGCCTCCACTTCCCTTCCCCTCGCCCTCTGCCTCCTGAGATTACCCTGTTCAAGCACCTCCCTGCCTCTTCCTCCTCTGCCCGCCTCTCTAAGACTCATCTGACCCAGTCAAACCTTCTCCTCTTTCCATTCGCCGCTTCCGATGGCCAGACTTTCACTCTCCTGAGCACCCCGGCCCCAGCACTGGGGCATCCACCCTCCTCCTCCTCCTCCTGGCACCTGCCCTGCGAGGCAGGCCTCATGTTCACTCCTACTTCCTTTTTTAAAATTTTCCATTGATTTTTAGAGGGAGCGGAAGGGAGGGGGAGAGACAGAGAGAGAAACATTGATGTGAGAGAGACACATCCATTGGTTGTCTTCTGCCCGAGTCCCCACCAGGGCCGGGGATGGAGCCTGCCTGCAACCGAGGTACTACGTGCCCTCGACCGGAATCAAACCCGGGACCCTCGGTCCATGGGCTGATGCTCTATCCCCCGAGGCTGGGGCCACTCGATCGGAGGTGGCTGTGGCTGGCTCAGCAAGCAGGGGTGATGAGCCCGAAGTCACACAGCACCAGGAGGCAGTCTGCCTCCGAGCCCGGCGCCCGGTCCTCCCTGGCACGGCTTTGCCCACGCGGTCCTGTCCCCTCTGCACTCGCGTCCCAGATCGCACGGCTCACGCTTGGCCCGAGCACTGCTTTTGCTTTCTAAGAGTGGTATTTGTTTATTCTCTGGATTTCCATCGCAGGCCTCGCCGTGCCAGGCCAGGAGCCGAGGCGGGGCCTGCGTGCCGGGAGTTCGAGCTGCTCCCGGAGACAGGGCTCTCCTGTGTGTCGGCTGCATCTTCCCAGGCAGCCAGCGGCCCTCCCCAAGGGCAGCGGCTGCTTCCTGCTTCGCCTGCAGCCCCCCAGGGCGGTGACCTCGGGTCCCTCCCCCGAGAGTTGATCCTGCTGTTGCCTTCATCCTGTGTGGGGGCTGGACGGGCCTGGCCCAGGCTGTGGGACGCAGGACAGACGGCTTGGGAAGGGGGCCTGGGAGCGGAGAGCTCGGGGAAGGTGCTGGGATTTGAGATTAAGAGCACGTGTCCTTTCCCCAGCAACCACGGCGGACCCCCCGCATGTACCCTGAGCAGCAGGCCAGGCATTGGCCGAGCCCCCCTCTGGAAGACAGAGGCCTCGCCAGGACCCTGAGACGGCTGGACTGTCCTTCTGACTCCTCCCTCCCTTATCCCATTCTCGCCAGCGAGGTTGCCAGAACAAAAGACGAAAACCCCCCCCGCCCCCCAATTTCATTAGACAAGCACAGACACCCTTCCTGCCCACCCCAAATACCCCCAGCTTCCAGCCTCCAGCCCGGTGGACCCTAACTCAGAGGGTCCATGCCCAGCCAAGGCAGACACCCAGGTTGGGTGTTGCGGGGAGAAAGGGGGGTGAGGGGGGAGGCCGAGCCCTGAACTGAAGAAGCCGGGCGAGGCAGATGGCAGGAAGCGCGAGGAGCAGACACAGGAAGAGGAGTCTGTTTAATGACACGGCTGGGTCTGGTTACAAACATCAGAAACTACAAAAGGAGGACAGACAGTCACACGGAAGGCTGGGCGAGATGGGACAGGAGGGGACGCGGCACAACAGTCACAACAGCAGAACATCCTGAGGACGACACACGTGACCAAGGGGCACACTCGGGGTGTCCCCGCGGCTCTGACCCAGATGGAGGGAGGGGTGGGCAGAAGGCCCCGGCCTCGGAGCTCCGGGAGGAGATGGAGGCAGCTGGTCCTGTCCCACCGCCCCTCCTCCCACTGGGGCTGGGCTGTCTCCGTGACAAAGGCAGATGGGGCTCTACCTCCGCCCCTCCCCCAGCACAGGCGTCCTGTCCTTGAACTGCGGGCCCCCTGCCTGCCCTTGACTGTTAGGGAGCAGGGCAGGGAGCCACACACATCCTTTTGTGTGGGGTCAAGGTGGGGAGAGCCAAACCCTTCTTGCAGGAATGTGGGAGCTGGTCCGAGAACGGGCTGTGTCACCCCAGCCCTGTCCACGCAGGCCCTTGGGTCACCCCAACTCCGCCCACAGGCCCCGATCCTCTCTGTGCTGATGCGGGACCCCCATCTCCGCCAGAACACTCCGTCCTCGGCCCAGAAGCATGTGCGGGGCCCCTCCCTGCCCCACGCACAGGGGAGCGGAGCCGAGGCCTCCCGGGGGCGGCTGGGCCCCGCAGGGACACAGTCTAGATGTGAATGTATATATATCTTTATATAGGCTGCATATAGAATATATCGTATATATGGTAGATATGTGTGCGTGATATTCTAGAGGTGACGCGAGACCCGCATGCTGGCCGGGCAGGTAGAAACGGGGCTGGCGCGGCCTGCGGCGACTCGCAGACCCCCGATTCCTGCCAGCTGCTCAGCTCGGTCTCGGACGGTGAGTAGAAAAGCTAAGAAGAGGGGGCCTGGCTCTTCAAGGAGGAAGGGCCCCCCACCCCACAGGCCACCGGCCGCCGCTGGGTCAGCATCCAGTGCCACCTCCCGGCGGCTCCAGGGGGCCGCGGCCCAGGCAGAGGCCTCTCTCCAGGAAGACGAGTCAGGGGTTCCTCCGGCTTCCTTGGCACCCAGCAACGGAGGGTCAAGGAGGGTCTTCAGAACTCGGCCTTCTGCTCAAGGCGCTGCCAGGGAGGGGGGAGGGCAGCCGGGGCCCTACGGCCCCGAGGAGGGAGAAGGCAGAGTGGCCGGCGGTCTGTGGACGAGAGATGGAGCAACAGGTCACAAGGGGCACAGACTGGGACCCAGGGACAGGAATCGGGGGCGTGAGGCGGGACGCTGAGACCCCGCGTGGCACAGGGGAGAGCAGCCCGGGGGCCCAAGGCCCAGTTCTCCTTCTACCGAGGGGACTTGGGCCCAGCCAAGTCCCTGGAACCGCCTGCACCCCAGGTCTTTTCCTCTACAGGGGGAATGTCTGCCTCGCCTCGCTCTGTGGGGATCGAGGGGCATCAACTGTGGGCACGTGTCTCACCAGCTGCCAAGAGCCACGCACACATGACTCTCTGCTGTGGATGGAGACGTGTGTGCGCCTGGCCCCTGGGTCCCCCGCGGACCACCCAAGGGCAGCCTCTGTACACACGGCCCTGTGCACTCGGCACCACGCCCCCCGCCTCCGCACCCACAAACACGCACCCACACCCTTAAGCAGAGACAGCTCAGTAAACAGTGGTGTCTGGCCCACCCTGTCCCTGATAAGAGGAACTGGATGGAGGCCTTCCTTCCAGGACTGCCTGCCACTCCCTCCCAGCCCCCAGCTCCCAGCCCCCAGCTCAGAACACCGCTGGGGGGGCCTTGGCAGAGGCAGGGTCTGGAGGGGACCATCCCCATGACTGCCCGGCTGGGGAGAGCGGGAACCCAACTGTGAGGTGCCCGGCCCAGGTGGGAGCAGGGCCGGCCACCCTCCCCAGAAGCCGTCTCCACGGAGACGAAGGGGGCAGAGGAGGAGATTCCCTCGGTTTCCTAATTCTTGGGGTTGGGTGAGATGTAAGTCCCTGGGGTCCAGCTGGGGCAAGAAGGGGGCGGGGCGGGGCTTGGTGTCGGGAAGCGTGTCCACATGTTTCTGATTCATGCGGCTGGGCTGGCGCTGGCCAGCTCGGTCCCTCAGGCCCCTGTAAGAAGGCCTTTTCTCTAGAAGCAGGAAGTCGTGTCCCCTGGCTGTAAACAAGCTCTTCGTTGGCGGCAGAGGCTGCCTGGGGAGAGGGTGGGCGGGCAAACCCCCTCTGCCTCCCAGCAGGTCCCCGGGCCCTGCCAGCGCCTCCCGGCAGGTAAACCTCTGCCTCCCATCCACCGGGGTCTGGGCAGGCCAGGGCCAGCTGTGCACATCTGGAGCGCCGGGCTGTAGCCAGCAGCTCCTGAGAGCGGAGGACGCGCTCCCCTGGGGATGGCGATGGGGGCGGGGGAGGGAGAGGAGAGGCTGGGCCAGTGTGCTGGGGGGACGATGGATGGACAGTCAGGAGGCCTGGCCTCCCAAGGCTGCCCTGGGGACCTTCTCGGAGCTGCGCCCACAGCCCACCAGGCGGCCCGAGGCCCCGGCCAGCTTGGAGCCCGGGAGGGGCCGCCGCCTG
>NW_006285613.1:2044908-2050352 GCF_000327345.1 Myotis davidii
TCCCGCCAGCCTCTGCCCTCCCCGCCCAGGGCCCGGGCACTGAGGAGGCCCCGCTCTGGGTCTGGGCTGGGGATCTGACGGGGCTCACAGCTCTCGCAGGCGGCCTTTCCTACTGCGTTTGTTCCCAGACCCGCCTCCTGGCAGGGCTCCTGCCCAGGTCAGCCCTGGGCCCCGGGGGAGACGGAGACCAGGGAGCTCCCGGCCCACCCTCACCCCTCCTCACGTGGTGGCGTTGGGGACCTGCTGTACCCAGCCCACGTCCTTGTAGGCCGCGGTCACATGGCTGTAGATGAGGCCGCGCAGCTTGGCCCAGGCTCTCTGCGTCTCCGGCGGAAAGTCATTGGCAAATTCCTCGGCGATCACCTCCAGAATGACCCCAGAGAGGATCTGAGGGCAGAGGGAGGAAGGGGGCGTCAACGCCTGGGCACCCCGAGACCCCCCTCAGGCCCCCAGCACCCACTATCCAGCGAGGAGGTTGCTCATCACACACCAGCCCCTCCATCCTGCTGCCCCTCCCTGTCACAACCCAGCCAGGGGAAGACTGGGTGGCCCAGTGGTCACTCCGCTGTCCGGTGAGCCCTGGAGCCTGCAGGTGGCCGGTGGGCCCTGGCGGCCCAGGAGCAGGCGGGGTGGGTGGGGTGGTGACATACCTTGAAGTACACAGGCTCCACCTTGTGCTTGAGGGCGTGGGCCTTGCCCACCAGGGCGAGCACGGAGGACACCTTCTCGGGGTCGTGCAGGTTCTCCACCACGGAGTTGAGGGCCCCCATGACCCGACAGGCGTGCTTCCGCAGCTGCGGGCTGCGCTCCATCTCCAGCGGCTCCTCCATGTGCTGGAACTGGCTGAAGTACTGCTTGGCCGACGGGGGGGGAATGACCAGAAGAACCTGGGGGGGGGGGGGCGGTGGCGATGAGGCAGGGGCTGTCCCGGGGCCCCACCCTGGGGTGGCCAGGACATGGGGGTGCGGGCTGGGAGAGACAGGGCCACGCCAATCATTGTTTTCAGCTCCCTGTGAGCTGTCCCTCAAACGCAGACCTCCTGTGGCCGAGCTGGCTACATGCGGCCCCCTTCCCCCATCCGGCCCTTTCTCCAGACTCGGCCTCACCCCCAGGCCTCTGCCTCCTTCCCAAGCCCTGCACTCCCTCCAGGCCCCCAGCACGGCTGAGAGATGAGAGCTTTCCAGAAGAGCTTTCCTTCTGGAATCACGGGCCAGTGTGACCTCGGGCCAGTTATTTGACCTTTTTGAGTCTTAGTTTCCTCATCTGTGAAATGGCACCGTTGTCCCATCTTGTAAGTTGCTGTGAGATGAAATGAGGCACTGACCCTGTGTGTGGAGTCCTCACCGAGTGGACACGGCGCTCAGGAACCGGCCGTCGGTCTGCTCGAGCTGGAGCGCCCGATGTGAGCAAAGGAGAGGGGGCTGGCTTTCCTCCCTCACCCGCCTCTCACCTGCAGCGACCGCAGTCAGTGGACTTAGTGACAGGGCCACGGACTCCACCTGCCTGGCTCAGCCCTGGAATGACTGTGCGCCATTCATCTCGCCGCTCCAGGAGCCTGCGCTGGAGCACGCCATGTGTGTGTGTGTGCATGTGTGTGCTCTTGTGTGCATGTGTGCGTGTGTGCATGTGTGTGTATGTGCGCGCGTGCATGTGTGCATGCGTGTGCACGTGCATGTGTGTGTGTGTGCGTGTGCGTGTGCGTGTGTGGAACGCTCACTTTCATCGCATCACTCTCAGGCTCAGACACCTTCAGCGGCTCCCCACTGTTTACCTCCCTAACCTGCATTCCAGCCTTCTTCCAGACGTCCGCCCACAGACCTGCCCACACCCTTCTCCAGCCTCGTGCCGCACGCCCTGCACGCGAGGCATCTCCCTCCGGCCCGCAGCCTCACTGGCCGTTGCCAGAAGTCCTTGGGCGCCCGCCTTCCTCTCCACCCAGTGGCATGCCTCCCGGGCCCTTTCCCCCCGAGCGCCCGGGCTGGCCCAGCGCCGGTCATGAGTGGGTTCCCTGCCGCCTTTTCCTGGGGCCCCCAGCCCGAGGGCAGAGCTGGGGCTCACGCACCCTCGGGCACATCACCCGGCCCGGGCCCTGCCGCCTGCTGCTGGCAGTGCGGCTGGACGCCACGGGAGGTGCCTGCACAGACCCCGTCGGAACGTAAACTTAACCGACGCCTCGGAAGGCACACGGGTGTCTCGGACCTGCTCTCTCAGGTTGTTTCCTATTTGGGAGCGTCCCCCTTTGTGACCCGGGAGCTGATCATTTGACAAAACAGCCCTTAGGCCAGCGGAGGTCTCAGACCGAGAGCTAGAAAGATGCAGAGGGGGCCGCTGGTCCTAGCCGTCCTAGCTGTCCTAGCCATCCTAGCTGTCCTAGCCGTCCTAGCCGGGGAGGCTGCCGATGTGGGGAGAGGAGGGAGTGACAGCACAGGGCCCCTGTGGAGACTGGGGGAGCCCCTCTCCGAGGCCAAGCGTGACCTTGGGCAAAGGATTCACCACCTCCTGTCTGCGAAGGTGAGAGGAGTCCCTCCCCGCATCGCCCATCACTCTCCACTTCACAGACGTGCTGGTGAGGACAATGGAGGTGATGAGTCTGGAAACAGAAGCCTCGAAAGGAAGGACAAACGTGAAAACCCGCCCTCAGCGGGGGCTGCAGACTCTGGGGGTCTACACTGCAGCCAAAGAGTGGTTTCTGGTTGCCTGGGGCGTCACATGTGCACAGCCTCTCCGCCCGTTCTCTCAGTTAATTCCCACGACTGGGCAGCTATTACACCGTCTTACGGTGAGGAACTATCGGGACCATTCACTGAGCACCTACTATGCGCTCTCCTTCATCTGCAACACCCTCCTGAGCGCTGGTGCCCAGTGAGGCTGGTGGTCGGCCAGGAGGGGGCCTGGCGGTCCCTCTGACAGTTTCCCCCTTTTCGGGGGGCGGGGGTCCCGGACCCAGGTCAGTCTCCTGCCTCGGCACCAGATGACGGCCCTGAGGGATGACCACCAGGAGCCCCTCTTCTGTGCAAGGGAGTCTAGGGCCACGGGCTCTGCTCCTCCGTCCTGGCTTTGCTCCTGGTCCCTAGTGTTTACTCCTGAGTCCGCCCCTACCCACCATCCGGCCTGAGCTGCCCGGAGAAGCCCCAGCAGCCAGCCTTGGGGAGCGTCTCTGCTCCAGAGGCATCTGGGCTCCCCGAAGAGCCTGCCTCAGGCTGTCTGAGTGGGGGGGGAGCCCAGTTACAACCCAGAGCCTGGGTGTTCCCTCTGCATCGCCCCTGCAGGGAGGGGTGTGTGGGGGCTGCTCAGACCCCCAGCAGCTCCTCCACGGCCACAAGCACTGCGGTGGGGGTCAAGGGTGCCTCTGCCTCAGCTCAGTGGGGAGGGAGAGGGGGAGAGTGATGGTCCCAGGGCCAGTGTCTCAGGCTCACTGGGGCCTGTCCTTGGGGGTGGGGTAGGAGGAGTTGTGACAAACCTGAGGGGCACAGGGTCAGAGGGGCTGCTTTGGGACACGTGAAAAGCTTATCCCAGCCTTGCTCTATCCCCCTATAGCACCCCCACAGGGCCAGGTCCTGGGGAGAGAGCAGGAGGGGAAAGGGAAGGAAGGCTGGTGAGGCTGGGGCTGGGGCTGGGGCTGGGGCTGGAGCTGGAGTGGGTCAGCTTTAGTTGAGGGTTCAATCCCAGTGACTCCAACCTGGGAGCAGAGGGTAAGCCAGCAGCTGGGCCCAGCCACAGAGGGCTCGCTGCTATCCCCGGCCTTCTCAGACCAAGTGTGGGCCTGTCTCAGTGCTGAGCGCCCTGGTCAACACCGGCCCCAGCCCAGCCCTGGGCCCCTGTAAGGGCCAGGACCAGTGCACCAGGGGTGCCGAGGGGTGCGGGGGTCGGGGGGAAGGAACCTTTCCCAGAGCTCAGAGGCTTCAGGCAGCTCAGCCCTCAGGGTTCAGCTCCTTCCTCTGTGCGCCCCCATTCCTGGAGGGGCTGGGTGAGACCCAGGAGCCAGATCTTGGACAGGCCCTGGGGACTGTCTCATTTCCTCCTGGTGACCCCTGGGTGCACCCTAGCATCCTGAGGGGGGGGGGGGGGGTGCTTGCACAGGGCTGAGAGCAGCCCTCCAGGGAGGCAGCTGGCCCTGGCGCGGCTGGGACTCCTCTGCCCTCCTCTGCCCACCGTGTGCCTGTGTGGGTGCTCCCACATGTGGATCTGCACCTCCGAATGCCTGAGGCTTTGGGATCTGAAACCCCCTCTTAGCTTCCCCACCACCCCAGTTCCCACCACCCCTGGGAGCTGCCGAAACAGCTGCCCCTCCTCAGGAACCTCCTCCACCTCCTCAAGAGCACTTCTGTTCCTCTTCCTCCCAAATGTGTCCTCTCTGGAGTCAGGGCGCATCAGCACAGAGCTGGGGAGGTCCCAGGCTTGGGGGAGGCAGAGGGAGAGAGTGAGGTGGGGAGAGAGGAGCCAGGTCCTGGCCAGGACTGGGAGACGGACGGACGGACGGACGGACCAGCGTGCACTTCAGCATCCTTTCCCCAGCGAGGTCCCCATCTTCAGGGGTAAGACGGCCCTGATCTGTCCCAGATTGCAGAGCTCCCCTCTGCCAGGGACAGGGGCCGGGGGGATAGGGGCAGCTCCTCTCTGCTGGCACCCCAGGGCCCCGCACTTGTGGGAAGTGAACATCCATCTGCAGCTAGCCAGTCAGCAGCGCGTGGGGCTTGGGGACACTTTCTCTATAGGAATGCTGTACGCACCGGCCTGTGTGTGGGTGAAGAACAGTAACACTGTGTGTGCGGTGGAAGGTGGGGAGGGGGGCCAGGGTCCCTCCGCCCTCCTGGTGCCCTAATGACCCCTGAGCTCAAGACACATGGCCTCTCCCATCCAGGTGGCGGGTTCAGGGTGCGGCCTGTCTCCTGTGGCTGCTCCCCTTCCCTCCCCAGGAACTCCAGGGACAGTGTCGAGGGGGACTTCTGGCTCCCCTGCGCCTCACCTGGGACTCCCTGCGGCCTCCCTGGGGAGCTCCCAGGGCAGGGAGGCAGGGAGGCCTGCGGGCAGGGGCCTCCGTTCCTTCCGGCCTCTATTCTCTTGCCCTTTGCTCTGTCCTTCCGAGAGGCTTCACATTCCTTCAAGGGGATGAGCTGGAGAGAGGGCTCTGCTCCTCCTTGTCCCTTCACGGGCTGAGCCTCAGTTTTCCCTTCTCTAAAATGGGGAGCCCCACTGAAGCACCCCTTTGAAGGGTGAGTGAAATGTGTCCGTGGCAGCTCAGCTGGGTGGCTGGGGTCGCTGGTGAGGAGGGCATGCCTGGCTGAGTTCCGAGGTCAGGAGCCGGGGGTCAGAGGTGCCTTCCTTCATGGGGTCCTAGTTCCTGGGGAGCTCCGCGCCCAGAGCCAGGGAGGCTCAATGAGAGCTTTGCCCACCCGAGGCGCCCCGCGCTGCTCGCTCGCCGCTGGCCTGGCCCCAATCGCATC
>NW_006285613.1:2051108-2054934 GCF_000327345.1 Myotis davidii
GAAGCTGAGGACTGGCTCCCTGACCCAGTGCCTGACCGGAATCGCCCACTTCGGGGATGGGGGACCACTGTCAAACTTGAGCGCCAGAGGCCCTCTGTCCGGCACCCCCGCCCCCATGTAAACACCATGTGGTCGGAGAGAAGTCCTGGGTGGCCTGTATGACACAGGCAGGGACAGCCAGACACCGCCCGGCGTCCCGGCCCTGGTGAGCCAAGTGCCAAGAGAGGCAGCAGGGCTGGGCACAGCGGACCTGGGAGGTCAGGGAGTCGTGGGGAGGCCCAGCTGCTGGAGACATTTCAGCCACCAAGGCCCGTGGTCGGGAGGGTCCTGGGGTGGAGGAGACACGTTCCGCCCAGGGAGACGGGACTGCGCCTCTGAGCGCCCCAGGGGTCCCACCCGCCAGCAGCCGGGGCAGCCAGGTCCCAGCACTGACTCCCTCCCCGCGGAAGCCCGAGGCCGGACTGTAGCGTCTCCTCTGCACCATGTGAGGGCATCCATCCGTGGGTGCCCAGTGTTCCCCAAGGCTCCCCGTGACTCTGCCTCTTCACGCCCTCGGGTCCCACTGCTGGCTCTCCTCTCCCACCCCGCCTTTATGTTTATCTGAAAACGTGCCCTTCAAAGTAGGCAGCCCTCCTGCGGCCTCAGGGCTCAGGCTCCTTCCTGGGGTCCGGACAGTTATGGGCAGGGGCCTCTGGGCGCTGCTCCATCTCAATCGATGGAAGGAAAATCTACCTTCATCTAGGGCAGTGGTGCTCAACCTCCCTCATGTTGTGGTGACCTCCAACCATAAAATTATTTTCGTTGCTACTTCATCACTGTAATTTTGCTACTGTTATGAATTATAATGTAAATATCTGATATGCAGGATGTATTTCATTGTTACAAATTGAACATAATTAAAGCATAGTGATTAATCACAAATTATATGTTTTCTGATGGTCTTAGGCGACCCCTGTGAAAGGGTCGTTCGACCCCCAAAGGGGTCGCGACCCACAGGTTGAGAACCACTGATCTAGGGGCCTTGGAGGAGGAGAGGGTGTGGGTTCCGTTTCTTATCACTCTCAGATCCAGGTCCCCCTGCCGTGGGGACCCCGCACCCTGTACCCCGGGCATGTGCCCTTGACCAGGAATCAAACTGTGACCTCCTGGTTCATAGGTCAACGCTCAACCACTGAGCCACGCCAACCGGGCTATTTTTACCCCAATCTTTACAAGTTTTATGTGTGTCTGTGGTGCAGGACATGTTTGCACAGTAGCACAGCATATAATTCATAAGCGGATGCATAGATCTATTTCATGAGCGCACACTGACATCCTGCCTGTACTGGAGACACGTTGGGGGAGCACTGCCTGGAGGGAGGAACGGAACCACTTAGCCAGCCTTCACTCGCTGGCCTCCTGTCTCTGCGGCTTCATCTACTATTCCTCCCCTCTCCTCCTCCCTTGGTGCGCCCCCCGCGTCCCCTGTGACATCAGTGCCCTGCTGCCACTTACCTTCCAGTTGCTGGAATGTTCGATTTCAGGCGCCTGGCAGGGCCTTCAGTATGAGGCCCACCCTTCCTTCAGCCCAGCTCCTCTTTGAAGCTTCCTGGTGCCGACAGCTCCTGGCGTGCCCGGCCGGTGCGTTACTGGCCTAGTCACTCTACGATGGTGACTGTTGAACTTAGTGCGTTGGTCTGGACTACACACCCCTGGAGGGCCAGGCCCACGTCTAGTCCGTCTACAGCCAGAATAGACTGAGGTCTATTTCCCTGGCACGAGGGGGCGGGGGGCAGGGGAGGGGGCAGTGGGGCCCAGGGAGGGTAATCGTCTTCACAAGGTCAGGCCTGCTGACCCCAGTAATCAGCTTGAGCCTCCTAATCCATCACAGCAGGAGCGTAGGACGCACAGCAGTGGCCTGGGAGCCGGCAGGGGCCATCTTGGCCTCCTTGGCAGACTCCGCCTGGGAGGGGATGGGGCAGCCGAGCCATGTGCACCACCCTCCTCCTGCTCAGCACCTTGGCTCTGCTCTGGCGCCGCCGATTTGCCAACCGGGTCCAACCGTGAGAGCCTGACTGGGCCGTGGGCTGGGGTGGGGGGAGAAACTGCGTGGCCAAGCTGGAGGGGGGCAGGGGCGGCCTGGACCTCCAGGGCAGGAAGGGGGGCTCCAGGGGTTTGCAGGGACTCCCCGAGAGGCTCCCCCCATCAGAGTAGGGGACTTGGAGCTCTTCAAAGACATTGGCTGCCACCACCTCCGGTCAGTCCCACAGCCCCAGGTGGCCAGGCCCTCCGAGGGGCAGGAGAGGGGCCTGGGCTCCGGCCCACAGCTCTTCCCACCTGCCCTTCCCTCCCACAGAGAGCCCAGCGAAGCAGACGGGGCGGTCCTGGGCGGCAGCCTGCAGACAGACACCCAGTCCCCTGGCAGGTAAGGCAGAGAGAGTCTGGGGTGGAGGAGGGTGTTGCCAAGGAGGGTGTTGTCCTGTTCCCTGTCCCTGTCCCCGTTTGGGGAGGTACATGGGGGTGCGCTGGCTGTGTGCTGGCCCCTGGCCCCCTGGTGCCTGTGGGCAGGCTCAATGCCTGTGTTCTTTCTCCAGCCTGCCCCCTGGGCCAGGGCTGCTCTGCTTTGCTTGTCCGGGAGGGGAGGTGGCCCCGTCCCTTCGTCCCTTCGTCCCTTCGTCCCTTCGGTAGGACGCTCAGGGGGATTGGAGAGAGGGATGAGGCCGTTCTGCTGGCTTCCCTGCCTTCCCTTCTCCCTCTCCGGCTCGCCGCCCAGCTTCAGCGGCTCCTGCGGCAGGATTCGCGGCCCGGTCCCCAATAGGAGGCGCATGACATCATCAGCGCCGAGTGTCATTGGCTGCGCAGCCCCTGCCGGCAGGACGCTGTCTCCAGTGGCCAGAAAGTTAGCTCCGCCCCAGGCAGAAGTCCTGTGGCCGTGACAGGGGTGAAGTTTGGGGAACTTCGGACTTTGCCTTCCCTGGGTGACCAGTGTCCGTTGATGAGAGGAGCTCCTATGCCCAACAAAACACAGAAAAACCCACACGTGTTTATTAAGAACATTCTAGTGTGGAAACCGTTTGCAGAGTGCGTTCTCCCTGCAGAAGCGGTGCCGGCCCCAGCACGGCTTCTCTCCCTCCTCGTGGGGCAGAGGCCTGGGGCCCGTGGGCTCAGGGCCCCTGGAAGGTGTCTCCCCGGGCTCAGGTGGCTGTGACAGCAGCATGCCTGTCCGCGCTCCCAGGTCCCTTTCTGGCCGAGGAACCTTAGAGGTGGTGCAGACTGGGAGCCCGGAGGCCCTGTCTTCATGTCTGATTCCCCAGGTTCCACGTGTCAGGAGGCCCACTGCCACGTCCTGGGCATGTGTGCTCCCTCCTGGGCCTCCGGGCCAGCTGGGGTGGTCACAGCAGGGCCTGGCTCCTGCGATGGTGCGAGGGGCTGCCACATACGCAGTGCCATCACCGGGCCTCACGCGGTTTAGTCTTGATTTGATGTCCTCTCGCCTGCCAGCCGCGTTGTAACCCACCAGTAACCTCCTGGTGTCCCAACCACGTTCTCTGTGAATGTGGCCTCGTGGCAGCACAGCCCAGAGTTGTAGGAGGGTCAAAGGGGAAGTTCCTGTGAAATACGCCTGGCTCCAGGCGCGGTCGGTGCTGGGTAAATGGCGGCTGTGCTGCCCCAAAACCCTAGACCAGTGATGGCGAACCTATGACATTTTTTTGGTTGATTTTTCTTTGTTAAATGGCATTTAAATAAATATCAAAAATATAAATCTTTTACTGTCGTTGCAAATATCAAAAAATTTCTATACGTGACACAGCACCAGAGTTAAGTTAGGGTTTTTCAAAATGCTGAC
>NW_006285613.1:2055072-2069142 GCF_000327345.1 Myotis davidii
CAGCGAGCTCTGGAGCCCGGGCCTGGGGAGGGATGGGGGCGCCAGCTGCTGCCGGAGGTCTGATCAGCGCCGTGGGCTGATGCCGCTGCAGCTGCTGTCCGGTGGCGTCACTGTATTCTCTCCCCAACACAGATGAGAGTTTAAAAAAATGGTGGGGTGACTCACTAGGCCTGGGGCCTGAGGAAGAGGAAGGCCGGAAACGGGGGAAGGTCACCCCTGCACCCCGACTCCCATGCTGTTCTCTGTTTAGGGAGAAGCCTGTGGAGTAAGCCCTCACCTCGGCAGGGGCAGCTCAGCCCCAGGAGTGGGATCAGCTGGCCCAGCAGGTAGGCGGGGCCGGGACCCCTGGAAGGAGGAGGGCAGGGGGCGGGGCTGGGAGGGCGGGGGGCGGGGCTGGGCACAAGGAGGAAGGATGTGCAGGGCCTGGCTCTGTGGAACCCAGTGGTCATGGACAGGGGGTACGAGGGGGCAGGTCCCTCCTTTCGTCAGCTTCTGCCATGAACCTGTATGTTCCATGGCTGCCGGTGGCAGTGTTAGTTTGAAGACACCACATGCATCATTTCTTCTTCTTTTTAAATATTTTTTTATTGATTTCAGAGAGAAAGGGAGAGTGATAGAAACATTAATGATGAAAGAGAATCATGGATCAGCTGTCTCCTGCACGCCCCCCATTGGGGATGGAGCTCACAATCCGGGCATGTGCCGGAACTGGGAATCGAACCGTGACCTCCTGGCTCATAGGTTGATGCTCAACCACTGACCCACACTGGCCAGGCCATCACGTGGATCTGGACAGCCTTTTCCGGGCTTGGGGGTGCAGCAGTGCCATGCTGCGGGCCTCTAGGGGAGAGGGCTGCCCCGCCTTGGCGTGGGAGAGGTGGCAAGCTGGTTGGGTGTCTGCCAGCTCAGGCCCTGGAGTGCCCCTCCCCCAGGAGGATGGCGCGGTGGGAAGCAGCTGCAGGTGGGGAGGGAGAGCATGAGAAAAGGTAGCCCCCTCCCTCTCAGCCCTGGACCCCCATCCTCACTGCTCCCCAGGCCCTGGCTGTGCAGGTCCAGAGGCCGGGCCTGGTTGGGGCAGGCGGGAGGGCCAGAGCTGCTCATTGCTGTAGGATGGACTCCCTTCCTCTGAGCTCCTGGGCACCTCACCTCGGAGGCAGGCCCAGAGGGAGAACTCGGTGGGCCCACGGGGTGGACTGTGCAGCCCCGGCTGGGGCAGGAACGGGGGGAGTGGGAGACTAGGGTCTCCCATTCTTTCTCCACTCGTCCTTGCCAGAACCCAGAGACTGGCCCTGTATCACCCACATTTTAGGAATGAGAACACAGAGAGGCTCACGGACTTGCCCAGCACCACCAGCTGGTAAGTGGGGGACCCTGGGCTCCCATGGAGGCTGCACGGGCCTCCCTGGAAGCGCTGAGAGTTCACAGCTGCTGGGGGGAGGCGGGTGTCCCAGCCCGGCAGTCTCTCTGGCTCAGGAGCTCCATGGTAACCCTCAGCCGTGGCCCAGGCTGTGCGGTGGCTCTCACTCCCTGTGGCGTTCGCCTCTCCTGGTCCCCAGAGCTCACCCTGCCACTGGCTGCGCTGCTGGAATGGTCAGTAAGACAGCCAGTTGGCTTGTGACACGCGAGCCTGCAGCTAGCCACAAGCAGCCCCAGCCCGGCCCTGTGTGTTCTGAGTGTGTGGACATGCGTGTGCGTGTTCCAAGTGGGCAGTAGCGTGTGGGGAGGGGAGAGCATGACACTTGTTTTTGTCAGCCGGCTGACGGCTCAGTGACGGAGCCGCCTGGGCCCCCAGCTGCTCTGCCATTTCCCCCTCACAAGCCTGCCTGATCCCGAGCAGAGATAAAAGCACATTTCCGCCTCTGCTCCCGGGGATCCAGGCGCAGACCCTGCAGGCAGCTGCTCCCGACCGGCTCCTGCAGCCGTTCATCTTCCACGGCCCCCTCCCCCCCCACCCACATGCCTCTCTCCCCATCCAGCAGCTGGGCCCACCCAGCGCGGGGACCTGGCCCTGCCCCTGCCCCTGCCCGTCAGGAAGCGGGAGGTGGAGGGGTTCATTGACAGCAGCACCTCGCATCTGAAGGGGAGGAAGAGAAGGGGAGCCCGAGGGGACCACGCGGAAGCCCTGGGGGAGGGGCTGCGGGCCCGTTGGAGCCTCCAAAGTAGGGCAGGTGGAGGCCGGGGAGGAGTCACTCCAGGGCAGGCGCTGTGTGCAGGACCACGTCAGAGCCCGGCTGCCCACTTGACAGGGGCTGTGGGTTCGAGCCACCTGTCTCAGCGCCTGTCAGCCTGTCTTTCTCCCGGGAGGCAGGGCCTTCCTGGTGACAGGGCTCTCAGGCTGCGGGCCAGAGGGCACTGTGCCCAGACTGTCTGCTCCCTGATCGTCTTCACATCCTCTCTCTAATCCGCGTGCCATGTCCCTGTCACTCCATCTCGCCTCTGCTCTCTGCCATTTCGGAGTTGCCTGTCTCCTTCCACTGGGCTGAGGAATTGGCAGGCCAAGGTCGGCGAGCTGTGCCGGGCTGGCTCCCAGCCCAGACACACAGCCCGTGACACCCCTTTGCGCGTTCAGAGCGGCTCAGGAGATGGTGGCTCCTCCAGGGACCCGCTCAGGATGGAGGGAGGGACGGAGGAAGGGGCTGGGGGATGGTGGGGGCCCTGGCAGCTGAGTGGGGGTGGGGGAGGCCATGTGGGCCGGGAGGGAGGGAGGGAGCAGGTTGTTTACGCTCCCCCCACACCGGCCCACGCTCCCTCTCATTCCTGGGCCCTCCCAGCGGCTGTCTGCACAATCTGCCCAGAAAGCGGCTGCCCTGGGCCTAGGACTCCCCTGCAGAAGGTGCCGGGCCCCACGCCCGTCTTGGCCCACTGTCTCGCGTCCCAGGGGCGGGTGTGGAGCCCATGGCCCCTCCGGATGCCATGTCCCCAGCCTGAGTCCTCCTCCCCGCCCACTTCCTGGAAGAGCCACTGCTTGGAAAGGGAGCAGGAAAGTCCAGGACTTGGGAGACACAGTCACCGGAGGGAGGGGTCGAGGGCAGCAGGGAGCCGGCCGAGGCGAGGGCCGGTCACTCCTGGTCCAGCGGGAGGAGCGGCTGTGCGGGTTCCATACGAGTGAAGCGCTCGCACCGTGTTCCCCACGTGAGCTGTGTGCCTGTTTGTGCGCTGTCAGTTACTGAGCAATCCTGGGCTCCCCACAGCCAGTGCCGCCCGGCCCCCCTCCTGCCCCGTCTTTACACACTTACACACACACACACACACACACACGGGCTGGGGGGCAGTTCTGACACAAATTAGAGGACAGCGGAGGGAGCAGCTGCTGGGTGGGGGCCTAGGAGGCCCAGCAGCCAGGAAGGCTGGACGAGAGCACCGGGAGCCGCTGAGCCCAGAACCCACCTCCAGTGGGGCCGTGGCCTGGACACCTCCCGGCAACCGGCTCTGCTTCCAGCAGTGAATCCGGGGAGGACAGGAGGTGGCTGCCCTGTTGCTTGCCATCCTCCGTGTGGAGGCTGGTCCCTGTTGCTAACCTCTGCTGGCGGAGCCAGTGCAGGGAAGGCTGCTCCTGGCGGCCCGAGGTTCAGATTCATTCGTAGCAGCAGAGCCAGTGCCCGGAGGGAGGTGCCCAGGCCACGACCCCAGGGCGGTGCTGCTGGGGTGCTCCTGTGGCTGGGACTCTGGGCGGCTGTGGTCTCCCCTGGAGACGGGAACACGACCGGAGAGCTGAGGAGGTGGCAGCGGGCGCAGTGCGGGTGCCGCTGTCCTGTCACCCTAGGCTGCAGATGCCACCTCGGGGAGTACCTGCCCATCCCAAACGTGTGCCCGTGTGGAAGTGGGCAGGATGGTCCTGGAGGAGGCTATGCAGCAGAGGCGCTGGCCCAAGATGAGGTGGGCACGGCCTACCTGCGGCCGCTCGATGGCATGAGGGCAGGGTACCCGCTGGCCCGCAGGCTCCCAGGGCCCCTCTGCAGGGGCCTCAGGCAGAAGCCGGAGACCGTCAGCTGGAGGAAAGGCATACTTTGTTGGGGGCCTCGAAAGGAGAATGGCCGAGCCGCTTACACTGTGGTTCACATTAACGTAATGATAACGGTGCCACTAACATTATCAATAACGGCTGACGTGTCTCACACTCTGACGTGCTGGGCACTGCCGAGGGCGCTCTCTGAGCCTCGTCTTGTTTATGAGCAGGAGCCGCTGTCTTCCCACTGACCCGACAGGGAAAGGGCAGCTCACAGAGTCCGCTCCAGGGCACGCACAGCCCGGGTGAAGCCAGGACCCGCACCGGGCACCCTGATGCCAAAGCTTGTGCAGCTGTGGGGACACAAGGACCCGAGTGTAGAGCCGGGCACGGCGATGAGCTGGGGCCCCGCCCGGGTGACGCCTTTGCAGGTGGGCTGGGCGGCGCTGGCCAGGGCTCTTCCCATGGCGCTCTCCCCAGGAGCTTGTCGTTCAAGGGCAGACCAGGCTCGGCCACGGCCATGAAGGACTAGCCCTCGCCTGCCAGTGAGGGGGCGGGGGAGCTGCTTCTCCCGGCTCTGTCCTCAGGGATGACAGTGAGGTGAGGTCACCCCTCGGCCACTCTGCTGCCCCCCTCAGGAGGGGGAGGGGCTTGAGGAGAAAGGGTTTGTTCTGGACTCTGCAGGGGGAGGGCAGAGCGTGGGGACCGAGGAGGCAGCTTCGAGAGGGACCCGCAAACCTGAGTTGGAGACAAGTCCCTGTGCCCAGTGACTGCGACCCTCTCAGTGGGACACACACGCCCCCTGGTGGGGACACAGCGAGAGGGCGGCTGAGAGCATTTTAAGAAGATTTGCTGAGGGACTAGCACCCATGAGCCTGGGTAGGAATGGTCAGTCCCGTCTCTATGTGCACACATGCACATGCACACGCACACACACGCACACACACACACACACACACACACACACACTTACTGCCACAGGCAGGAGCCAGCTGACCTAAGCATTAAAAACAAAGATCTCTATTCCACTGGGCATTTACTTAGCCAGCGTATCAGGAGCCTCCGGTGGGCATTGTGGGCGTGTGCTGGGCGCTGGGAGTGACCCGGTGATGCAGGCGGCAGTGCCTGCCCTCCAGTTAGTACAGGGGCAAGGTCCCCACAGAGGAGGCCCAGTGCTGCCCGCTCTGCAGCTGGCTGGTCAGGTGACCCTGCCTGCTCTGGACCGCAATGTCCCCATCTCAGGAGCATGTGTGGACCCGGGTGGGCCGTGCTGGGGACGTCAGGACTAAGGCCCCTCCTCGGGGAAACCCCTGTCCAGTGAGATGAAGGGAGGGTGGCCCTCTGGGGCCCACAGAGCCTCCCAATCCACAGAGACACCGTGGGCCGCCTCCGGAGGCGCTGACAGACTCGCCTACTCGACGAGCGTTCCGGAGTGCCCGTGTGCCAGCTCCTGTGGGTACACGATGAATTCAGACGTCCTGGCACAGACCAGCAGAATACTGGGCGGAATGTAAGAAACACGCTGTCGACCACAGGGAGCAGCCAGGACGGGGACCCCAGGACGCCTCGGCGCCTGCCCCGGACAGCCACGCAGCCACGGGCCTCGCCAAGGGGCGGAGACGAGCTCAGAACTCGGACAGCGTGGCGTTCCCAAGGACGTGCACACAGATCAGTGGGTCCCAACGCAGATGCCACGAAGGCAACTCAACAGACAAAGGGAAGGCCCCTCCACAGACGACAGGAAGCACTAACAGGAAAAACGGATTCACTGGACCCGGTCAAAATTCTTGGAAAGACTGGGAGAAAATATCCGCCAAGCAAATAGCCGAGGAAGGACCTGTATCCAACATATAGAGAGAAACTTTACAATTTAATATAAATAAGACAGCCCATCAAAAGGGGGAGGGTTTTAATAGGCATGTCACACAAAAAGTATACATATGGCCCATCAACACAGAGAGATGTTTGACATGATAAGTCATCAGAGAAATGCAAATCAAAATTTCGAGATACTACTAATTTTAACCACCAAAATGGTTAAAATTAAAGACTGGCCATAATAGGTGTTGGCGAGGGTGGGGGACAACGGTTACATCTGCTTGGGAAGCAAACCAGCTTAGCAGTTTCCTGTGAAGTTATCCACGAGGAATGAAAGTTCATGTTCACACAAGGATTTATGCAGAACTGTTCACAGCAGCTTTCTTAATAACAGCCCCACGCTGGAGGCAACCCAGATCCGCATCAACAAGTGGGCAGATAAAGACTGTGGTGTGTTCACATAATGGAGTAATAGTCAGCAACAGAAAGGAAATGA
The DNA here is from genome assembly GCF_000327345.1 of Myotis davidii. Lineage (NCBI taxonomy): Eukaryota > Metazoa > Chordata > Mammalia > Chiroptera > Vespertilionidae > Myotis > Myotis davidii. The sequence continues at coordinate 2,061,333 of NW_006285613.1, forward strand.
ACTCCTGACGTAAGCCACAACGTGGATAATTGAGAGAAGCCAGACATAAAAGAATACCCACTGTATGAATCCATTTGTAGCAAATTCTAGAACAGGCCAAACTAATCCATAGTGACAGAAAGCAGATCAGTGGTTGCCTGGATACAGAGACTGGCTGCAAAAATGGTAGGAAGGTGCTCTTTGGAGGGACGACATGTCCTAAATTGTGATGGGGGTCGTGGTTGCGTGGGTGTAGACGTGTATTGGATTATTGAACTGTACAGTTTACATGGATGCAACGGTATGTAATAAAGGTGACTTAAAGAGTTAAAAAGAAGCAACACAAGAATGAAGACCTGATCCTTGTCTTGCTCATGGTCTAGTGGGAACGTCAGACTGGGAAACAAATAATCACAAAAGAGTGAATATTGAAAGAAGTATGTTCAGCCCTAGCCGGTGTGGCTCAGTGGATAGAGCGTCGGCCGGTAGACTGAAGGGTTCCGGGTTTGATTCCGGTCAAGGGCATATGCCCGGATTGCGGGCTCGATCCCCAGTAGGGAGCCTGCAGGAGGCAGCCGATCAATGCTTCTGTCTCATCACCGATGTTTCTATCTTTCTCTCCCTCGCCCTTCCTCTCTGAGATCAATAAAACTATATTAAAAAAGAAGCGCATTCAAATAACAGGAGTTCTGTTTCTTGCCCGATTCCCACGTGCCAGGCCCGTGCTAGGTGCGTCCCCAGCACAATCCTGGAGTCTGCTCCGCTTGTGAGATGGAGGAACAGCTGTCGGACTGTCAACTAGCAGTGCCTGCCGTGCCACGTCCCCGATGTGAGCAGCCAGCGGCTCAGGATGTACCTCCCCTCCTTCACATTCTTAATAATAGAATTAAAGACCCCGCTCCAGGTTAAGAAGCGAACATATGCCAAAGACCGCTGTCTATTCCTGGGGGTTTCGGACACCATGTCTTAGACCCGGCCAGTGATGGGAACTCGGTGAGCTGTGCACGTGACCACAGCGGGCACCCTGACTGGGTTTCTCCTCTGCACTCAGAGAGGACTCCTGCCCTGTCACTAAGCTCTGCGGCTCTTTCCATGTCAATAAATACAGGCCTTTACTAAGTAGAGTAATAGCTGGGTAGCAATTCCACCAGATGTAAGACTCCCATGTCCGGACCCCACCAGCAACCGAGTGCAATGAAATCACAGCAACACGAACACCTGGTCTCAACAGCTCTGAGCCCTTGCTTGCATTCGGATGCATTTCTTCTTCTTTTAAAATATATTTGTATTGATTTCAGAGAGGAAGGGAGCGGGAGGTAGAAACATCAGTGATGAGAATCACTGATCTGCTGCCCCCTACTGGGGATTGATTGGCAACCCAGGCATGTGCCTTGACTGGGAATGGAACTGTGATCTCTTGGTTCATCATGAGGCCCAACCACTGAGACACACGGGCCTGGCCGAGTTTCCTCTTTAAGTCTGAAATGACAGGGGCTTAGTTTGCAGGGAGAGAGGGCCCATTCTTCCTCCCAGTATGATACAAAGCAATGTCTTCAAGGGTAAGACAGAGAAACGTTAACAACCAATTTCACAAGATAGAAGTTATTGTTGAGTTAATGATTATTTGTTCAGTACATACTGGGAGCAAAGACAGCGGAATATCAAGTAGGCACGGTGAGGAAATTAAAAAAGAAAGAAATGATCATTCAAAAAGACTTCTCCTGCCTCCAAGGGCTCGTAATCAAATCGAGGGAGTCAAACGTAAACAGATGCGAAAACTTGAAAACAAGCACCTGCGACCTATGACCAGACAGACGACTTATCCTGCATTATGGTGCAGAGAATAATCCAGACGAAATACCGCCGAGGGCACAGCTGAAGAGCTGGGAGGATGTGGGGAGAGCAAGGAGAAAGGGCTCCCTGGTCTTGCACATTTAACCTGATTTCCAGGTCCGCATGGACGCTGGCCCTGGCTCTAGTTGTTTTGCCCTATTGTTGTTTCAAAAATGAGGCCAGAGCAGCTGCCTGAAAAATAACATTCAGAAGTACCAGCGGGTGTTACATTATTCTCTGTTCTTTTTCAAAATGTAATTATTTTTCCTTCTCAATACTGGCAGCGGGACCCAAGGCACCGGCGTGGGGGGGGGTGGGGGGTGGGATTCAGAGCAGCCTGGCCCCTGGCTCTCGGGCGCCCCCTGCCGCCCGGGCGTCGCCGCGCTCGCCCCAACGTGAAAAGCAGCTGAGCGGGGCGGGGAACAGTTCTCCGCGATCCTTCCCGCCCCTTCACTAAAGCAACCAACCACGCCCGGTGACCCCTCCCCGCCCCGACTGAAATCCACGGGGCGATTTAGATAAAAGATCCAGCCGTGCCTCCGTTTCCTCACGGGTCCCTCTCGTGGGGCCCCTCGAACTTTCTGCGTCCACCACCACCCCCAGCCCTCCCAGCCTCGGTACCCAAAGCGACCGTCCATCTTCCTTTTCAAACGGCGGGAACTTCACAGATCAGGCCTCCCACCCCGGGCCCTCTACTGCCTCTGGTGGTGGCCACCGTCTTACCCCCGGCTCCAGGGTCGCGCCGAAAATGCGGCCACCCGCAGCGGCTGTTGTTTTGGACTACGTTTCCCATCAGCCCTTTCTCAACGTCGCGAGAGTCCCAGCGAGACCGCCGAGAAGACTTGCGCGCAGGCGCGGCTCCGCCCTCTCCCCCGAGGCTGGCCGCGTGGCTGGAAGTCATGGCTCCTTCTCTCCGGGCCCGGGTCGGCGAGCAGCCTCGGGCCTCAGACCTTTGGCAAAGGTAAGGCTGCGGAAGCGGGGACACGGGGCTTCTTTGGGCGGGAGCACACGTGGCCTCCCTTTTTCAGGGGCGAAATGGTGACGCCAAACCTCTCATCCTCCTGACAGGCTGGTTGGGAGGATTAGCTAAAATGTTGGATGAGAGCCCTGACCGGTTTGGCCCAGTGGCTAGAGCGGCGGCCTGCGGACTGAAGGGTCCCGGTCCCGGGTTCGATTCCGGTCAAAGGCATGTACCTTGGTTGTGGGCACATTCCCAGTGAAAGGGGGGGAGTACAGGAGGCAGCTGGTCCATGTTTCTCATCGATGCTTCTATCTCTCTATCCCTCTCCTTTCCTCTCTGTAAAAAAAAAAATCAAAAAAATATATTTATTAAAAATTTTTTAAAAAGATGTTGGATGAGAAAACGCTTTCCAAACGGCGCGAGGTTTTACGGTTGAAGGGAGAGAGCTCAAGCCCGCCTTTGCGGGGAGGGCCCCTCCGCGCAGCCCCCTGTGGGGTCCCGGGTCCGCCCGAGGCGCCGGCAGTGACAGGTGTTAATTCAGGTCGCGAGTGTTCACGTCTGGACGCCTGACTTCCGCTCGAGTGCCTGGAGAGCCGCCCCAAACAGTTTCTAGAGAATTCTGCATTTAGCCATCGACGGGACTGGAGACTTTGGAAAGCCGCGTTTCTACAAAGAACCTTACACGGTCATTTTTTCCTTCTCCGCAGGCCTGCCTGTAGCATCTGCGGAGACAGAAGGGGACCTGCAGGTTGAAGCTTAAAAATAATGAATGGAGCCCCGAAATGAGTAAGAATGGCGGGGTGCAGGCAGGATCTGGGAGGGCACCAGGAATGAGAAAGCCGAGATGGTGGGGAGGCCCGTCACATACAGCCGTCTAATACTCAGCCTCGCACTTGACTCGGAAGTTGAACTTCAGAGTAAGGTCCATTCTGTGCACAAATGCTGGCATACGTCTAGCCGGAAGTGAGGGGTCTATGCCAGTGTGATGTGGGGGCCGCTAGGTGTCGCTGTGTGAAACTTAGTGGAAACCATTGCATGGCGGGGCGGGGTGAAGGGAGCCTTGGAAAGGGGAGTCGGCTGGCTGGGGTTTAGAAGTGTGGGTTACAGCTCGAGCTGAGGATGATTTAAAGTTATCCCTGTCGGAAAGGGCTTCCTCTGTGAAGAGTTCTGACCTGCTGAGGCTCAGCTGTGTAAACGCCAGTCTTGAGAATAAATGCCTGACCGTTGTTTCTAGTAGAGTGAGACCTATGTTACCCTGTTTCTCCTTCCGGCTAAAGGTGTTGGCTGTGGGATTTGAGAAGAGTCACGTGAGAACCATCATATTCAGGTGCTGAGTGTAAGGATCTTCGTGATGGAGATTTCTGTAAACGGTAAGGTTTTTAGCTCTTTCACTGACGTGTATAGGTCACGACCTCTTAAGGTTTGGTCGCTAGATCTGGGAGATGTGTGGGTCTTTCCGGGTTGTCGCTGCCCAGCTAAGGGAAGTAAGTAAGGAACTCTTTGCTAGGCTCCTCGCCAAGCAGTCTCACACACAGTATTTGTTACAACTGTTGGGAGAATTAGGTTAGACCAGTGGTTCTCAGCTGGGGGCAGGCGGTGTGGCTGGGATCCGGTGCGGGCTGCTCAGTGTTCTGCAAAGCACAAGTCAGCGCCCGCACAAAAGAACCGTCCCCCCAGAATGTCAGTAGAGCTGAGATTGTAACTCTGCATCAGGCCAGCTTGAGTGATTCGAGCTCTAGCCTCTGCCGGTACCACATAACCACACAGCCTTATTCATTCATTTGCAAAGCAGGGTCAGTGCTTCCCAGACCTGTCTGTATGACAGAACCACCTACGAAGTGTTACAATATACACATTCCCGGACCCCACCTCCGGCCCTGGATGAGTGGGCCCAGGAATCACGAGTGGCAGTGTGGGAGCAGGCACGGAGGGCTAGATGATCGGATCTACTTTTAGCCCGGATTTTTGTTACAGCAAATTATGGGACTGGCTATGTTTAACCAGCTCTGGGGCAGATCCATAATCCTCTGTCTTAAGAAACAGAAAGCCACATGCTTGCTCTGCACAGAGAGGAGTGAGAAAGAAACGGCTTCTTGGCCTCAGGCACCGTTTGTGCTGCCTAAAGGAGTAATCTGCACTTAACTGACACAGGAAAGACACTAGACCAGGAGTCTTCAAACTACGGCCCGCAGGCCACATGCAAATACAGATATTGTATTTGTTCCCGTTTGTTTTTTTACTTCAAAATAAGCTATGTGCAGTGTGCATAGGAATTTGTTCATAGTTTTTTTTTAAACTATAGTCCGGCCCTCCAACGGTCTGAGGGACAGTGAACTGGCCCCCTGTTTAAACAGTTTGAGGACCCCTGCACTAGACTATATACCCCCCGGGCTCATCTGGAAGACACGTGGTGCTGAGGGAGACCCTGCCTTTCAAAGGGCAGGAACTGCCCTGGCCAGTCTGGCTCATTGGATAGAGTGTTGGCTCTCAGACCAAATGGTCTCGGGTTCGATTCCTGGTCAAGGGCACATACCTTTGTTGAAGGCTCCATCTCCGGCCCTGATTGGGATGCATGCAAGGAGGCAACCTGTCTTTCTCACCTCGATATTTTTCTCTCCTCTCCCCACCCCCCCCAAAAAAAATCAATGGAAGAATGTTCTCAGGGGAGGATTATCAAAAAATAAAAGGGCATGAACTGTCGATGTGTCAGGTCTGGACACTAGGTACATCTAGCACTAGATATGGTCAGGTTTTGCCCTTGAGGGAAAGTACCTTCTAATCCAGTAGATTTGGTTGAATGAGCGTTCTCACAAGGGGAGTAAAGCAGAGTTTGGGGAGAAAAATAGTTGCATGTGCTGTAGGCTGGCAAATTGGTGGGAGCCGAGTCCGTGATGATGTAAAGTTATCCCTGTCTGAAGGCAAAGAGGCCTTCAGTGTGGAATTTGGATGTCTGAGACTCCGTTTCCCAAGTTTCTTTCGATAATTAGGCCTGGTTGGAAGTGAGTTTCTTGAGTCGGTTTTTCTTTGCAATTTCTCCTCGCCAGGGGCGGTTCGGCCTTGGTTTCGGACCCGCGACGGACCCTCCAGGAGAAACCTCTACGCGGCAGTAAGTAGCCCTGGGCCTGGAGTGGGGTTTTAGAACGGACGAAACGACTTTCCGCACAGGCCTGGTGGGGTGGTCGTTTTGCTTCCCTGCCCAGGATTTGGGGTTCTGCTAAGTGGCGAGGAGACTAACACAGGTTGTTTTCTTTGTTAGATGCCTGCAGTGGGAGGCACAGAACTGAACTGCTTTGCCCGAAGCAAGTGAAACGGTTCCTCCCGTTGTAAGTTTCCTGTTTCCGTCTTACCTGACTTTGTCCCCAAGAAGCCCCCAGCCTATGATGGCTCGTTATCCCTGTCTGAACTCTCACTGAGGGAGAACAGTCGGTTCTGAGGCTGACGGGTGGCTGGGCCCTGGGCTCTTGCAAGTGCAGGTTTTATAAGGGATCACATTGAATGGACGCCAAAGGAAACTGGATACGTATCCCGCAGGCCCCAGACCAGCGCCTCCGCTCTGCAGCTTGAAGGCCAATGGCTGCCTGCCGTCACGCGTTAGGCCCCTGGATTAATGTCTCTGAGGGACGGGCTGTGTGAGAGATGGCAGAACTGGGCAGTGGCCAGGATTTGGCTTAGACTCTTGCTGGGGAACGGGAGTGCTTGTCACATCTTTAGAGAAGACGGAGGGAGTCAGTGTCTGCAGCTGTGCAGGGGGGGTCCTGGGGCCGCTGGCCTCTCGCCTTTGCCCCGGGTCCTGCCCTAACTTCTATCACGTGTCCCAGGTGCTTAGCACCAGGTCTCCTAAGGTTGGCTCAGATCGCGCCGGAAAGGCATGGCTGGCATGTGGGCAGGAAGGGATCAGTGGCTGTGGACGTGGCTTAGTGCCAGCTTGGAGTGGCACCGCTTAAAAGTGGGGTGTGTTTGGGCTCTTTATATTCAAGGCCACATGTATGTTCGGTCACCATGGAAGCTATATTCGGGGTGAGGTTTGGTGGACCTGAAAACTGGTCCCAGCAGCTTACAGCCCAACAAACTGAAAGGGCATGTTACTAAGTGGGGAAATCTACACAAGTTTTACATCTGGAGCAGGTGATGCAAATGTCCCCGGTGCTTTGTGGCTGGTCTTGACTGGCCACCTCCCAAACACTGCTGCCCCCTCCCCCCCCAACACGGTTTCCTGAAAACAAGCTGCCCATCATCTGGGGCCTCACCGGCCGCATGGAACTGCCTGATGGCACCCATCGTGCCTTCACGCACAGGCGTCCTGGGTTTGAGCGAGCACCTCTGTGGCTGGTGGATTCAGTTTGAGTCAGTCTGTTGGATGTTGTGTCAAATGATTCTCTGGTTTTACAGGTGACCTCCCAGTTGTGCCGGCCGGATCCGCGCAGCCTCTGTTGCTAATGTTAATGCCTGTAACGTGTTTCTCCCAGGGGAGAATCATTCCAGAGCTCTGTGGACTTCATCTTCAAAAATAGCCAGATAATTCGAGAGAAAATGAGTCTATCCCAGAAAATTAGTGAAATTGGGGTATAACTAAGAACATTGGGAAGCCGCAGCGTGGGGTCGATATTTGTTGCTCATGTATTGGCGGGACTGCGGTGACGTGGATGGGAGGTAATTAAAGTACTGAGTGTGCTCTTGCGGGAAGCAGAGACTCCGCCTAGAAAAACATTTCTCTGGAATTCTTAAGGCAGTGTGTCGTGGGCTTAACTTTTGAAGGACAAATAAACATTTTCAGATGACGGCATTGTGGGTTTCAGATGGAGACCCACGCAACAACAGTATGTTGTGACTCAGTGACATTCCTTGGTAAATGGGTTTCACAGAATAATAGTTGGGTTTAATGGTAACCAGGATGCAATCAGATGTGTTGGGGTGTTTGTAAGTTTCCTACTAAGTTTATTTTATGCCCCTTTAATGGGTGGCCACAGGCCAGGTCCTGGGCCCTGGAGGAGGCTGCCTACTAGCCAGCTGTGCAGAGACACCCCCCCCCCCCCCCCC
>NW_006285613.1:2069161-2076153 GCF_000327345.1 Myotis davidii
GGCGGTGATAGCTTGGCTTCCAGTAGGAGCCTGTATAATGCCGAAGTGAAACTGCCTATCAATTGAGTTCAAATTGTGGCACCGTGATGTTCAGTACAGAGTAAGGGGGTTCATTACAGGATGCCATCTTGGTGACAAGGTGGCAATATATCTGGAACGGGCATCCCCTCAGGCAGGCAACCTTCTGTGCACTCGGCCCCGTCAAATACCAGAACCTTCCCGTGGTTCTGGGGTTCTCTGGTCTCCCCGCTACACCCCTGCATGGTATCACGGCGTGCTACTTCCACCTCAACACACAACAAACGAGACGGCCATCCATCATTTATGCAATTACCTGGTTTCAGATTACATTCTGCCTTTTGCGCTGCCTCTTTCTCATGGCGCTCGTGTATGTCGGTCATGGTCTCGGAAAGGTGAAGACGCGTCCTTGAGCTGAATTGTCTTGGAGGTCGCATGTCCGTGGGAGGACTGGCTGGGAGTGTGCAGGTGCCCGTGAGGGAGTGTGGCCGAGTCCTCCATGGACTTCCCGGTGCTGCTCAGCACCTGTCGGTCTTGAGGCTCAGCTCTGAGGTCCACCTGCCCCTTGGGGAGGGTGACGTCACATCTTGGGAGTGTTCCGTTTTAAACAAAGCCGGTGGGACAGTCCATTCTCCCTTGGCCCCGGAGTCTTCACAGAAGCGGCCTGGGCATGCGGGTGCGCGCACACTCAGACGTGGGAGCTTTCTTGAATGAACCAAGGGCAAGATAGGGTGTTTCACAATGAACAGGCTTCGGTGGTAGTCACACACCTCAGTGTCACCTGAGGGAAGGAGTGGGTCTCGGGGACTTGGCCCCCAGCTCAGCAAGAATCAACCTCGGTGCTGGTACAGCTGCAGGATGCCGGCCTTGTGCAGGTCCCACCACAGAGCTGCCTCCAGGGACAGGTCGTGATTTGCATAGAACACCAGTGGCTGCTTAACTCGATCGAAGTAGTGGTCGGAAAACTTCCAGAAGTTACTCGTGATGAATCCATAGGCACTAACCTGGACAAAGATGGGCATTGAGCTGCTGCCTGCAGACTCAGGTCAAGTGACATGGATTCAGGAAAGCCCAGTCCCGCCCCCGCCCCCATCTTATGCCTGTGAGGATGCAGGTGAACAATGGGTGCAGCTTATAAGTGAGACTTGTGCTGTACGAGGTAGGGCCAGAGCCCTGTGGCCTCAGTGGGGGTCACTGCCTGCCTTTGAAAACGGCTGAGTCTTCCTTGTGGCTCCTATGGAACGACTCTTGGAGTGACCAGCGATTGCGGGGGCGAGCCCTGCTGTCCCACCCACCTCTAAAGTGTCCCCATCAGTGCATGTCCTGGGGGAGGGGTCGTTGTGGAGAAGGCTGCTTTCAGAAGAGCATTTTGTAATGTGTCTTGGATGCCACGTAGAGTGGCTGCCCTGGGACAAGGGCGTGAAAGAAGGAAGTGTGGGTGGGGCCCCTAAAGGACCCTGGGTATTGGATGCGACTCTCCCCTGCCTTCCCTAGACCCCTCCTGCAGCTGGGGGATCAGGTCTGAGGTGCCGCCTCGTGTGGGCCCTGGGATAAGTCCGGTTCCGTTCACACCTGGACACTGCTGTGGGTTCCCGAGAGGCCGCTTACCTGGTCACAGGCATGTAGCGCTGTCAGCAGCATGAGGGCCCCGGTACTAGGCATATATAAGTCTTTAAATTTTGAGATAATCCGCTTTGATTTCAAAAACCTGGAAGCAAAACGGCATTGAAACTCGGACATTTGGATCTTGCACAGCAGCTGATAGTTACACCATTGCAGTGACCGACTGGGAAAGGCCGGGGAGCTCCTGGCCCTTCTCCCATCAGGTCTCTTCTTGGGGAAACTGATCCTAAAGACCACAGTCTCCTTTGATTGGACCACCCCCTTAGATGACGGGGTGAGGAGGGGAGCCTGCTTCCTCCTGGAAGCCTGCATCCAGCCTGGCTGGTGCCTCCTGCCCTCCCTCCGCGCTGGGCTAGTGAGTAACCGCAGCACTGGGGCACAGGCGGCCTGCGTTTAGTCTGAGACCCAAGTTTCTCCCTCTCCCCACACTCCTGGCCAAGCAGGAACCACACAGGTCCTGTGACTGGAGTCACTGGTGAGGTAGCACAGGAGTGACACCCCTTCCCTCGTTGGTGACCACAGGCCCTGGCCTCAGCCCTGGATTCACACCCGAGCTCCTCCGGCAGACCTGGCCTGGGCGTGTCCTCTGCACGTGCCTGTGACTGCTGGGCCCCTGCTGCCCAGGCCCACCTGGACCCTCACCGCGCCCGGGGTGCTCGCCTCGGCTGCAGCAGGTTTCTCACCCAGCTGCTGCACTAGTGACACTTTAAAGGGCCTGGTTCATGTCAACCTATGAACCAGGAGGTCACGGTTTAAGTCCGGTCAGGGCACAGGCCGGGTTGCAGGCTAGATCCCCAGTCGGGGGCGTGCAGGAGGCAGCTGATCAGTGACTCTCCCTCTCCCGCTCCCTCGCTGAAATCAATAAGAATACATTTAAAAATAAATAAAGGGCCAATCTTGGCTGGGGGCGTCCTGTGCATTACAGGATGTTCAGCAGCCGCCCTGGCCTCTACGCACTAGTGGTGCTTGCACTCGCCTAGTGCCCACCAAAATGTTTCCAGGCGGACCAGTGGCCCCGCCCCGCCATGGAGAACCACGGGCAGGGCCACCGATGAGATCAGGTCCTGTTCCCTGGCTTCTCCCTGTGCTCACCTTGAGCCTGAAGATGGTGGCAGCTCAGCTTCCGCTACTGCCCCGCACCTCATGGTAGCCCACACCCAGCCTGTGCCTTCATAACAGCCCTGGTGCCCCATCGGCGTGGCTCAGTGGCTGAATGTCGACCTATGAACCATGAGGTCTGAGTTCGATTCTTGGTCAGGGCACATGCCCAGGTTGCAGGCTAGATCTCCAGTAGGGGGTGTGCAGGTGGCAGCCAATCAATGATTCTCTCCCATCGATGTTTCTCTCTCCCTCTCTGAAATCAGTAAGTTGTGTTTTTTTTTTTAAATAAACAGCCCTGTTCCCCTGATTGGTGCCCACCACCTCCATCGAGGTGCTGAAGTAGTAGCTAAACCGATAACAAGGCTTTGGCACCTGCTTGGCGTGTGGCTCTGGCTCGGTGAGAGCAGATGGGCCTAAATGGAAGGCCAGCAGTGCGGGGCGCTGCCACCCCGACCACCTACCTCTCCGTCAGGTAGCTGATGAAGGCTGGATGGAGTAGCTTGAATTTGCTGGCAGAGGCTTCTGGTCCGAAATAGGTCTGAGGCCTATTTTGGGAGGAAGCGGACGGAGCGGATAAGGCTCTCGTACTGCATGGAGAGGTAGCCGCCCGAGCGGCGGCGGGGCAGGGAGCGGTAGTAGAAGCGCGGCTGCGAGTAGTAGCGGGAGAAGGGCGTGTAGAAGGTGGCGGGCAGCACCGAGGGCACCACCGGCGGCTTGGAGCCCACCAGCACGTCGGTGGGCAGCTTGTAGCTGAGTGAGCACGGGGGTGTGAACAGGTTGGGAGGCGTCGGGAAGTTGTTGATGGCGTTGGGGTAGTGGGGCGGGGGCTGGAGGAGAGGGAGGTAGAGGGACTACAGGAAGCGGGGCACGTACGGGGTGATCTGGGACGGGATTCCCGGAATGGACCCGATGTAGGAGCCCGAGCCCATAGGGCTGTAGGAGGGGGACCTGGAGGAGCGCCCCGGGGGAGTCTGGGAGTTGTTCCGGGAGGCAGGTTTCAGGCCCGACTGGGAGGGAGACTTGGAGGCAGGGGGAGTGGCGGTTGGGGGAGATGCTCGAGACACGTGTTGGGAATGAGGGCTGGGGTTCAGGGAGGAAGCCCGGGAGGGGGGCTGCGAAGCGGAGGGGGTAGGAGGGTGAGAGGGGGGGCGGGAGGAGGACCGGGTGGGGGTCGGGGAAGGGGCTGAACCACCCGAGCTGGAGTAGGGCTGGTTGGCAGGGCTGCTGTTGTGGTTGGTCCGGGACTGGGAGGGGGACTGGGCAGGGGACGGATTAGGGGTTTGGGAGGGGGAGCTCATTGGTGTTGAGAAGGCTTGTGAGCACCCCAGGTCTCTGAGACAGCACCCCCAAGAGCCTGGTCCCCGCCCATGTCACAAAGCCCACTCTCATGACCCCCGCCGCATTGTGAGCAATTGTTGGGTCATCACAGGGCGGGCGGGGCGGGGAGCAGGGCGCAGGGCCAGCCTGGGGGTGCTCTCCTGGCCTGGGAGGGGTTCACTTTTAAGGAGGCTCTTAGCAGCTGTGCTTCCAGGGCGGGGGGCTGAGGTAGGCGGTGGTCATTGTGTGGCCAGGGGCGGGGTAGATGTCCAAGGACCGGATTCAGGGATGAGAAACTGCCAGCAGCGCCAGGAGAGGGCGGGGCTGAGGCTGGGACGTGGCTCAGGAGCGGCACAGGCTGCTGCCCAGGAAGGCGGGAGACAACACAGAGTGCCCTTTGTTCCCGCTCCCCCGTGTCAGGGGCACGGTCTCGGGAGGGTGCCGCCAGGAGGAGCGGCATGGAGACCGGCTCACCAGCACCGCAGGCCCAGCTGTGGAGCCCGCATGCTGCCGGCTGGTGGCGGGCTGCTTTGGGGACAGCAGCCTGAAGCTCAGAAGCAGGTCTGCCTGCTCCGTTCAGAAAAGCCTGCGCTGGGCGGACCGGGAGGCGCCCGGGGACGGGGACGGGAGGCTGACCTGGGCTCTCCTGGCGGGAAGGAGCATCAGCCCAGCTCTGGGATCTGCTCCTGCCCTCCCCCACCTGCCCTCCTGATGTGGGGGAGGGGTCTCAGGAGCAGCGATGGCCACGGCATGACCATGCCCTGCCCCGCGTGGCTGCTCACCTGTCACCTTTATCGATGCCACTGGGGACGCGCACACCCAGAATGGCTGATCTCAGCATCACATAGTCACGGAGGTCTGAGGGGATGAAGATGTAGCGCAGGTCCTGTTGGGACAACAGGGACACGGAGCTCGGGTGGGAACCAGGCCACGTCTAGGTCCTGCTCGGAAGGGACGGCCCTCCACCCAGTCCTGCCCCGACAGGCGCTCTCAGCCCGGCAGTGCCCTGCTCTCGAATCCCGTGGTGCCCTTCCCTCCAGAGGCGCAGCTCACTCGCCATCCCAAGGACCGAGGACGGGCCGGCTTAGTGCCGAAGAGCCGCGAGTTTCTAATGAGTAGGAAACCCTGGGGTGGCGGTGAGATCAGGCCGTGGAAGGCACTGCCTCCCTTCTCTGGGGTCACTGTCATGAGGATGCCAGCAGCCACAGAGGGGCCCGTGCGTCAAGGGCCTTCCTTCCGATGACTGCAGCCACCTGAGAGGCCCTGAGCCCAAACCGCTTTGCTAAGCTGCTTCCAAATTCCTGACTCATTGCAATTGTAAGATTATAAATGTGTGTGTTTAGGGCCACTAATACCCGGCCGGTGTGGCTCAGTGATTGAGCGTTGGCCTCTGAACAAGGAGGTCATGGTTTGATTCCCGGTCAGAGCAACAGGCCCAGGTTGTAGGCTCCATCCCCAGTGGGGGGCATGCAGGAGGCCGCCGATCCATGATGCTCTCTCATCATTGATGCTTCTATCTCTCTCCCTCTCCCTTCCTCTCTGAAATCAATAAGAACCTATTAAAAAGTAAAGAAAGAAGCTACTAAGTTTAAGGGGGTATGTTGTTACACAGCAGTGGGTAACTCATACAGGTACTGTGGCCACATCAGAAATGAAGCTACCCCACTTCTGTCTCGAGCCAAGAGAAGTCCTGTGAGACTCTGGGGCATAGACACTGGCTAGGACACTCCTTCACTTCCTCCTCAGAGGAGGAAGCTTCTAGAAACCCAACCCGCTCTATAGAGCATCACAGGACCCCTTATCCTGCGATCTCTCTAACCCTGCACGGGGCACCCAGACCTTCTTGAGGGGAAGTGTCGTTCTAGAAACTGGGTGTGGTTGAAGGAAGCTGCGGGGAGCAGATGCTAGTTCCTCTGGGCATGTTCCTCAGTCTCGTTGAACCTCAGCTCCCTGCACAGGCTGCTGTGAGAATTCAGAAGGCACACCCCCTGTTCTGGGGGTAGCATGGGAGACGGGGAACCCCAGGTCTGGCCAGAGGGGCCTTGCACCGCTGCCAGCTGGAGATGGCTGCCCTGATGGCAAGGCCAGTGCTGGGAGCCGAGGAGCCCTGGAGGGGAGTCTGGGTTTGGACCCCAGTGCTTAGCCTCCTCACCAGGACAGTGGGCTGCGGGGCGTGTGGAGGTTGCCTGACACCCATCAGCACTCACTAAATGTTCACCATTCCCACCAGTCTAGAGCGGTGCAGCGCCACCTGAAGCAGCGGGCATCCCTGCCCGGACCTCCTCCTCAGTAGCTCCCTCCCCGCGCCCAAGGTCCTGGCACAGTCCCCACCAGTAGCCCGGGGCTCGGGAACCCGGGCTTCCCCGTGGAGGGGCTCCGGGAACCATAGCGCCCATCAGGCCTCACCTGTCCTCGCGGCACGGAGGTGAAGCCCGCTGCTCTGTAGGCGATGAGCGAGTTCTTCATCGTGTTCACAGTGAAACCGTAGAAGGAGGTCTTGGTGCCCACATCCTTCTCGAAGCCTTTGATCACAGCACCATTGAGTCTGGTCCAAACAGAGGCCGTTGGCCTGGCGGTCACCCCGCCCTGTGTGCGACTCCCACGCCCAGGCCCCGCCACACCTGTCCCCAGCCGCACGGACCACTCCCCGTGCCCACAGCAGCACCAGCACCCACGCCTCCAGACCTCAGGGAACTGTGCCATGGGCACATCTGTCCTGGGGCTTCCTTCCTCTCAGGCCCCGTGGCATGTCTGCCAGCACAGGCCTGTGTCCATGCCTGTCTGCCCGTAACAACTGCAGAGCCGCCTGGGGCTGCTGCCCTGCCCACAGCGTGGAAGATGCTCCCACGGGGGACAGCTCCTCTCCCCTCCTCCCTGCTCCTCTTCCCCCCTCCTCCATTCCCCTGCTCCCCCCTCCTCCTCCCTGCCCCTCT
>NW_006285613.1:2076321-2077121 GCF_000327345.1 Myotis davidii
CTCCCTTCCCCTGCTCCCCCTCCTCCCTGCCCCTGCTCCTCCCTCCCTCCTCCCTGCCCCTCCCTCCTCCTCTCTGCCCCTGCTCTGCATACCTGAACACGTAGTCGTGGGCGTCGATGTTGGGACCCTGGCGGGAGCCGTTCAGGATGCCCCCATTACCCACCACAGCGCACCGGATGCAGTCCCTGCGTGGCTCCCTGGAGCCTAAGAGCTGGGCGTTGTCTGAGCTGTTCAGAAGGCTCAGGGTGGAGGCGATGTCTGTGGGTCGGGACGGGGACCTCATGCAGAGGCTGCTGGCATCGGGACAACAGCCCCTCCCAGGAGGCACAGAGGGCGTGAGAAGGGAAAAGGGGCCGGTGGGGACAGGTGTGGCTGTGCCCACGGTGCCTCTGGAGACCGTGTTCCAGAAGGAGTAACCTGGGCATGCGGGTGGGGGCAGGGCTAACCGGGAGCGTCTGACAGCAGCAGTCAGCTGGCTGCGTGGGGCCCCGTGCCCTGTCTCGGCCACCTTTGGGCACGGGCACTTTAGCCTTTATGCCAGGGAGGCCCCAGGATGGTGGGAGCTGCTGGGGGTGGCGGGGAGCCAAGCCCTTCTTGCTGATCCCCGGGTGCTTGTGGGGCAGGAAAGTAAGCAGGAGTCGCACAGCTTGGGGTGGAGCGCAGGCTGAGGGTTACCTCGGCGGGGGATCCCCTGCCAGCCGTAGGGGGCTCGGCGCTGGCTCAGGCTGTCCCAGAGCTCCGGGGAGAAGAGGCCCGCGGCCAGCAGCACTGGCTGGGAGAAGTTGAAAAGAGCCCAGAAG
>NW_006285613.1:2077271-2082965 GCF_000327345.1 Myotis davidii
GGACTGGGGCGGGTGGGCGGGGCCTCCTGGAGCTTGGAGGCCTCCCCCTCCAGACCTGGGGACCAGAGAGCTTTCTGGGTTTCCCCTGCCCAGCCCCTGGACGCCACATCTCTGTGGCCTGCCGGCTCTGCCTCCTGCTCCTGCCCCTGCCCCTCACTCCCGGGGGAACTTCGGGTGTGTTCCCACGAATGGGTGAGAGCTGCCCGCCTTGGGAGGAGGCCCGCCAGCCGGGGCTCTGGATCCTCGGCCTGGACCAAGCCTGGGATTTATCCGTGAGCTCTGGCCTCTTCACTGCGGGGAGGTGGGATGGGCTGCAGGAGACGCATGCGCGTCCTTCTCCCAGCCGCTGCCTGCTCTGCGCTGAGCGGTGTCCTCCCGAAGTTCCTGCCTGCCCAGACCTCAGAATGCGGCCTTGTTTGGAAACGGGCCTGTGCAGACGTAGGTGGTTCCAATGAGGTCACACTGTGTTCAGGTGGGTCCCAAGTTCATTGCCCTTCTAAGGAGGCCCTGTGATGACAGGCGGAGAATGAGTGATGCGGCTACCAGCCGAGGCGCGCCTGGACCCCCAGGAGGTGCAGGAGGCCAGGACGGGTCCCCCAGACAGCCCTGCGGACGCTTTGACTTCAGACTTCAGGCCTCCAGGACTGTGCGAGCAAACACCTCTCGGTTTAAGCCACCGAGATTGGTCATGAGCTCCAGCCCTTGGAGGCCTCACGGAGCCTGGGCACGGAGCTGGAAGGAGGGAATACCGAACAGGCGCCGTCCGTCCTCCGTCCGCCTGCAGCCCAGGGCAGAGTCCCACCGCCGTGGCCGGGGCTGCTCTCCCCACTGAGGGCCCCTTGTTGGTGCTGGTTGGATCGAAGGCACTGCAGGGAAGAGCTGTGTGTGGTCGCTCCTGCTGTAATGTGAAGACCGCCACCCTGTGCCGGACTGTGCAGTCAGGCCCCCGGTTGGGGAAAGGGGGCAGGTGGCACGGCACTCACACACTTGGCCCGGACGCACGCAGCCCAGAGGTGGGAGCGCAGTGCACACTCAGCGCCTCAGGACGGAGCGCTGCCAAGTACGGCGTCTGACCTGGGAAAGTCACTGTGGATGGGCGTCCGCGGTGGCGGCTCGGGAGCTATTAGGGCAGAAAGAGGGCTTAACGCGATGGGGCAGCTGGCGTGTGCGTGTGCGCGTTTGTGAATTCCTTCGATGTCCCTCGGCAGGGTGGTTCTCCGCATTTAACCGGCGTTCTCACTGGCAGTCGCTCAGAAGCAAACACATCTGTGCGGTGCTCAGGCTGTTTCCTAAGGTGTCAGTCTTGTCGGAACGTTGAGGTCATGTTTCCATAGCGAGCGCTCTGGCCGGACATAGCGCAGGGTCACTGCTGCCCCGCCTCCCGGCCCGCGAACGAGGCTCCAGGAGAAAAGCTCGCGTCTGTGTCCGTCGGGAAGGGCGGTGCTGCCCTCGGCATCTGGCTCGCTTTTCTCTCAGGGACCCGGTGGCAGTTTCCTCCTTCACCGTGGCCCCCAGGAAGCTCAGAGCCAGCCGTCTGGCCTGCCTCACACCTGGGGGCACATTTCTCAGGCGCTTACCGGCCACCTCATTTCCCAGCCTTCATTTTCCTTCGCACACTTATTTTCCTCTTTTCATGTTTCTGCCTTGTTATATGTATTTATTTATTTTAAAAATATATATTTTATTGATTTTTTACAGAGAGGAAGGGAGAGGGATAGCGTTAGTAACATCGATGAGAGAGAAACATCAATTTAGCTGCCTCCTGCACACCCCCTACTGGGGATGTGCCTGCAACCAAGGTACATGCCCTTGACCGGAATCGAACCTGGGACCCTTCAGTCCACAGGCCGATGCTCTGTCCACTGAGCCACACCGGTTAGGGCATTGCTATATGTATTTAAAAGCTGCCTCAAAGCCTCCTTTTAAACCGGATGGGGATGTATATCATTTAGCATCAAGCATTTCCAAGGGGAAAGGACTTGAGGAATATAAAGACGATCTGGCCCTGGCTTGTGTTGCTCAGTGGATAGAGCATTGGCCTGTGGACTGAAGGGTCCCGGGTTCGATTCTGGTCAACGGCAAATGCCCAGGTTGTGGGCTCAGTCCCCAGTAGGGGGCGTGCAGGAGGCAGCCAATCAGTGATTCCCTCTCATCATTGATGTTTCTGTCTCTCTCTCCTTTCCTCTCTGAAATCAATAAAAATATATATTTTAAAAGAAAGACCTGGCCAAGCGCTCGGGAGATGCTCGAGGACACCTGTCCTCCCAGCCCTGCTGCTCAGTGGTTCAGAGCCGGGTTCTGGGGTCAGACCAGAAGCTCAAACCCCGGTCTCGCCTCTTCTCCCCAAGCAGCCTGAGCACGGTGCCCGGCCCTCTGTGCCACGTTCTGCCATGAGGCTTATGTCTGAGCACGCAGGTCACGTGCTGGGGATGGCACCTCGGCCACAGCCACCGTCGACTCTTAGCTACAGAGCCGGGCACACGGCTCATCTTCCCAGGCCGTGGTGTCTACTTTAAATGTGACCTTTATGGTAAGGACATTTGGGGGAGTGGGGTCTCAAATTCACAGGCCTTTTAAAGGCAGATCACAGGACTTCCACGTCCAGCTGGCCGTACCCCAGGGAACCTACTGACCCAGCCTCCTCTACTGGGGTGCAGAGAGCCCTAGTGGCCAGGTCTGAGGAGCCCTGGCGGCTGTTTGCTTCATTCTGGGGCCAGGGGGTGGGGGTCCGGAGAGCTCCGGCCCAGCAGTCTGCTGAGAGTCCTCCTTGGTGTGCTCTCCCCTCCTGCCCGCTAACGAGGATGCTCAGAAGTACAGAGTAGCCGACCACTGTACCTTCCTTGTCCCAGAAGCCGCTGCCTTGGGTCGGGTGAGTGCTGGAGGTGCTGTGGTGTACCTGGGAGAGAAGGCACACGTCAAGGGGTCTGGCTCCGTCAGGGTCAAAGGCATCCGTCCCTATTTCTGACTCTATTTCTGGGCTCGGGTTCTCGCCCGTGCCTCTCTCTTTAGGCCCAAAGCGCTCCCGCAGTTATGTCTGACACGCTGCATGAGCCCTCGGCAAGCAGCAGCAACGTGGACTTTCAGGGACAGTGGTTCAACGCTGCTTGGTTTCTCAGTGGTTAGAGGTCAGCCCTCTGACCGACGGGTTGAGGGTTCGATTCCCAGGCATGTACCTCTTGCAGGTTTGATCCCAGCTCTGGTCCAGGCACATGCAGGAGGCAACCAGTCCATGTATCTCTCTCACATAGATGTTTCTCTCTCTCTCCTCCTCCCCCCACCCTTCCACACTCTCTCTCTAAGATCAATGGGAAAAAATATCCTCAGGTGAGGATTAAAAACAAACAAAAAGGATGAAAGAGGAATCCTGCCCGCCCCCTGGAATTGTGACTGTATAAAGCGTTGCCCTTGTGGGGGGGTCACCCTGGCTCCTGCCCTCAGGGTCGAGGTAAAGGGCAGGTCTGCAGCCGACTCCCAAAATCCGTAGTCCATGATCTCGGGAAGTTACTAAACTTGGAACCTGAGTCCCCGTCTGGACAGCAGGGATAATCGTACTGACATGACCGATAATCCTACCACGTGTCACCCCGTTGTGAGTTCAAACAGCACCTGTTACCTCATCCTGCCAGTGCTCTACCCACATGTTGCTGTGGTTACAGCCGCTAGGCCAGGGGGGAAGGGGCTGAAGTTACGGCCCAGCCCCACCTCCCAGGCGGCCCCAGGGCAAAGGGGAACTGGAAAGGAAGGCAGGAGAGGGGCCCTTGCCCATTGGAGGGGGTCGGGCCTCTCTGGACCCCTGCCCTCTGCACAGGAGCCTGGGGGCGGGGTGTGTGGGGGGGGTTGGGGTGTGCAGTGTGGGGAACAAAGGCCCTTGTTGTTTGCCTCTGGGCACCCAGACAGCCAAGTCACAATGAAGTCTGTGACCTGCCTCCCTGCAAGTTTCTGAAACCCTGGAGGGCAGGGTGGGCACCTCCCCCAGACCAGGCCACCTGGCCACCTGCACACCCACACAATCCTGTAGTGCCTGTCCGTGGGCACAGCAGGGCCTCTGGGGAGGAACTGGGGCGTTTTTCTCGGCCTTGACCCCACAGTGAGCTGGAAAGCACCGGCCAAGGCCCCATCCCCGACACTCTGAGCTGATGGGCGGGCCCTTCCCAGGGACTCTAACAGGGGCCGGGCCGGAGGACAGCCTGACAGGACCAGGGCAGGATGCAGACAGGAGGGGAAGGGTGCAGGGGACGAGGTGGGGACTCCCCCCCGATTCCGTCGTGCGGCCTGCTCATCTCTAGGGCGCCCTCAGGACCAGGTCTCCTCCCAGCCCTGGGATGGGAGGAGGGAGGGTGCCTTGCGGGAGGCAGCCCATCAGTGTGTGCGCGTCTTCCTCTCCCTCCCTCTCTCCACTCGCTCCAAAAATCAATGGAAAAATATCCTCAGGTGAGGACTAACCAAAAATAAACAAATACATACATACATACATACATACACACATACTAGTATAGAAATGAAAAAGCTTTGTTGAGGTATAATGGATGTTCAGCAAACCTCATATTTAAAGTATTCAATACTTTGAAAGGACGTTTAACTGTATATTATTTATTTTTTGTTAATCCTCACCAGAGGATATTTTTTCCATTGATTTTTAGAGAGAGTGGAAGGGAGGTAGGGGAGAGGAGAAAGGGAGAGAGATGGATTAGTTGCCTCCCACACGCCCTGACCAGGGCCACGCTGGCAGGGCTGTCTGTATTTTAAAGCATCTTTACATAAAGCCCACAAGATCCCCTTCCTGAATAGCTCCCCCTCTCCAGGCCTTTTCCTGTGTAATTTCTGACCACAAGGAGCTCCCATGACTTCAAGCATGACCTGCTGGCTGGAGCCCCCTTACTCTAAAGGGACTGAGCGTACATTGTTTTGCACCGTTGGGCGTCCTCTGACCCTAGTCCCTGGGAGCAGGTACTGATTGCGCTTTCATCCTGTTACACCTGCCGCCAGCAGCAAGGCTGAGCGAGACGGGACAGGTGCTAGGGGCTGGGAAGGGAGAGCCTGGGCCGGAGCCTCGCAGGGCGGCGGGCGCCCTTGCAGCCCCGCATGCATTGGGCTCGGGCGCGGCCCTGTCCGCTTTCCAGGGTAAAGCAGACCCTTGGCAGGCTGCCCCGTGGCCGGAGTCCTCACCGCCAGCGCCAGGCTCTCGGGTTGCTCCTCGTGGGGCGCACATGAAAGGCCGGTGCCCAGGGCGCCGGGAGGGGGCGGAGCGCAGGAGGCTCAGCCAGGAGAACCTGAATGGAGCCAGAACTGGCCCCGGCTCCCTGGGGGCGGCCACCTCTTGGTGGGATCCAGCCCAGGCGGCGCTTATCAAATAACCAGAACAAAGTGCCGGGCGAGAGGGAGCCGCCCGGGCAGGCAGACACGGCGCCAGCGGGAAGGGTGGCCCGGCACCGCCGCGCTGGGGATCGGGCAACGTTGGAACCGGAAGACTTGGGTCCTTGCCCCCAAAGTAACCTGAAAAGACGTGACCGAGGGAGGGTTCCCCACAAACGGGATGTTCCGATCGGATGCGGATGACCCCGCCAACGCTGGTCCATCAGGGGTTTCTTGGGACGGAGGGGAGTCGCCCCACAGACTGTCGCAGGCGGGTCGCCCGAGCGCATGGGAAGGTGCCCCCCGGACTGAGGCTGTCGGCCCCGGGCAGCGCGAGTTCAG
>NW_006285613.1:2083131-2083994 GCF_000327345.1 Myotis davidii
GCTCCGCCCTGTGCCCGGAGGCCCTCGAACTGCGGGCATCTCTGCTGCGCTCCCGCCTGCGTCCAGCCTGGGGCTGGGCCGGGCGCCTTCCGGTGCCGTCCAGGGGAGGCACGTGGGGACTTTGGGGCGCAGGGAGACACCCCACCTGCCGCCGAGGCCTCGCCCTGCGTCCGTCCTGGGAGGGGGGGCACCCGTGGCTCCCGAACTCCCGAGGCCGGTGGGCGGCCCCCTCGGAAGGGCGCTCAAGAAGAGTCGGTGTAGCCCGGCCAGTGGGGCTCTGGTTGAGCGCTGACCCATGAACAGGAGGTCACGGTTCCCCAGTGTGGGGCGTGCAGGGGACAGCCGGTCCATGACTCTCCCTCATCACTGATGTTTCTGTCTCCCTCTTCCTTCCTCGCTGAAATCGATACAAATACATACAAAAGGGAAGACTACCGTATTTGCCGGCGTATAAGACGACTGGGCGTATAAGACGACCCCCTAACATTTCCACTCAAAATACAGAGTTTGTTATATACTCGCCGTATAAGACTACCCCCTCTTCCGCACACCTTCCACACACCAAATAAAAGGTAAAACAATATCAGATTTGATTTTAACATTTTAATTTATATTCAAATGCTTATGACATGCAGGAAAACTGTCACAAGGCTGTATGTAATCAAACATATACATAAAACAGTGCAAGTTTATTACCGGTAAACATACCGGTAATTCACTAAAGAAAACACACTCTATAGACTGGTACCATAGATGCTTCTCAGGAACACAGGCAAGCAGCCCACAACCTAGAGGGACTGTCAATGATAGAAGTAAGATAACAAATAGAGGTAGAGAGCAAGTGCCGGGCAAGTCCCTAGCAA
>NW_006285613.1:2084273-2085417 GCF_000327345.1 Myotis davidii
GCCGAGCATACACCCAGCAGCGCTGCTGATGCCTGAACGGTATGTGGAATGAAGTGGGCGGGCATCGGGGCCACTATGGCACGGGGCAAGCACTATGGGCAGTCTATCTGAAGTGTACCCGGCGTATAAGACAACCCCCCACTTGGAGGCATATTTTTCAGGGCCAAAAAATCGTCTTATACGCCGGCAAATACGGTAGTTGGGGCGGGGCACCTCGGGCCTTTCCAGAATTTGGGGAATTGGGTGTAATGAGCCGGTTCACCTGACAGCTGAGAGCGGGCGGATGGAGGACCATCGTTGCACCGGGTTGACGGTGGGCAGAGCCTGGGGGAGGGGCTGCGGCTCTGCGCCCACTCACTTGGGGACTGTCCTTGGTGGCCAGGACCCGCATCGCACTGCATTCCCTTTAGGAAACGGAGGTCTCAGCCGCAGGGAGGGCACCTGAGAGGTCTGGCAGGGGCTTCCGTGCCACCAGGAGCAGGGGCAGTTTGGGCACCTGTGCTCTTGACCCAGAGCCCCCCCAGGTGGTGTCAGTCGGTGAGATGGATATTCTCCAGGGCAGTGTTCCTGGTCAAAAACCTGAAACCTGTGAAATACCCCATCGCCTGGAGGGGTCAGGACCTTCCCCAGCTTTCTGTTCTCACCTGTCTGCTCTCATCCAGCCAATTGCAAGTCCTCCCCAAAGCTTCCTGGAGCCCATGCCAGTGGTCAGGAGTGGGTCATTTAGTCTCAGTTCTCATAAATAAAAAAATGCATTGCCCAGCCAGTGTGGCTCAGTGGTTGAGCATCAACCTATGAACCAGAGGCCACAGTTCTATTTCTGGTCAGGGCACAGAGGAAGGGAGAGGGAGAGAAAGATAGACACAGCAATGACGAGAGAGAATCACTGATAGGCTGCCTCCTGCACACCCCCTACTGGGCATGTGCCCCCACCCTGGGCCTGTGCCCTTGACGGGACTCAAACCTGGGACCCTTCAGTCCGAAGGCTGATGCTCTACTCACTGAGCCAAACCGGCCAGGGTGAGGCTATTTCTAGGGAGAGTGGAAGAGAGAGGAAAAGACAGAGAGAAACACCGATGTGAGAGAAACACAGCAGTTGGTTGCCTCCTGCACGCACTCTGACTAGGACCCGGGCCAGGGAGGA
>NW_006285613.1:2085435-2085842 GCF_000327345.1 Myotis davidii
AATTCCGGTCAAGGGCATGTACCTTGGTTGCGGGCAGGTCCCCAGTGGGAAGTGTGCAGGAGGCAGCTGATCGATGTTTCTCTCTCGTCGTGTTTCTAACTCTCTATCCCTCTCCCTTCCTCTCTGTAAAAAAAAAATCAATAAAATATAAAAAAATAAATTAAAAAAAGAAGAAATGGGACACTTTAGATAATATATTGTAGCAACTCTGGGTACTGGTAACAGCGCCCATGCCCCTCCCCCCGCTCTCCCCCCAGGTTTGTGATTTGCTTGTCTGTTTAGTGATTGGCAGGCTTGTTTTTGTGAAGTGCCCACCCCACCCTCTTGAGGTTATTTGATGTTGCTCTGCAGGGAGGAGCAGTTTGGTGCCCCCACTGTCCCCTGGAGGCAGCGGTGGGCGGGTCTGT
>NW_006285613.1:2085894-2096300 GCF_000327345.1 Myotis davidii
AGTTACGCTCCACTCAGGGCCCGCTGATGGCCCTACGTTTACAAGATTGGCGCCGAGTTGATCATTATTATGTGATATTAATAATTATATCGGTTATTATCTATGGGAGCTGCAAGTGGCAGCTCGTTACTCAATTCTTTTTACTGTTTGTTTTGTATATGCTTGAAATTTTCCATCTCAAGTTAAATTTATTTCTTTGTCTGAATGTGAGATAAACCTCATCAGATTCTTTAGAAATAGAAGGTCATCGCCCTAACCGGTTTGGCTCAGTGGATAGAGCGTCGGCCTGCGGACTGAAGGGTCCCAGGTTCGATTCCGGTCAAGGGCATGTCACAGGCTGGGTTTGTCATTGCAATCAGAACCATTTTAGGTGATTAATTATTTTATGAAGAAAAAAAAAGCCCTGATGGTCATTGTTCCCGTTGTATTTCAGGAATCTATGAGAGGACAAATGTATGCACTGAATGAGCTGAGTCGAAACTGAGCTTGCAAAAAGAAAACACGGTTGATGACTGAATTTTAAATATTAGCTGCGATGTTCTAGGTCTGGGATTAGCGCTTGTGATTCAGACAATTAGAGCCCAAAGCTTTTCAAGATTTAAAAGGATTTTTAAATGTTTGTTTTTTTTTTCTACAGACCTATGACTGGGAGGTTTTTTCCAACCTCTTGGAAATGTTAATTTCTTAAAAAGATAAATGATCTGTCAGAAATGAGCAGCCAGTTTTGACAGCAGACAATTTATTTGCCTACTTGTATTATTCAGCGCAAGCGATAAAGTTTTGCACCGTTGCAATTGGTCGTGGTAACAATAGGAAACAAAAATGTTAAAATTAGCCAGAACCGGTTTGGCTCAGGTGATAGAGCGTCAGCCTGCGGACTGAAGGGTCCCAGGTTCGATTCCGGTCAAGGGCATGTACCTGGGTTGCGGGCACATCCCCAGTGGGGGGCGTGCAGGAGGCAGCTGATCGATGTTTCTCTCTCGTCGATGTTTCTGGCTCTCTATCCCTCTTCCCTTCTCTCTGTAAAAAATCAATAAAATATATTTTAAAAAAATGTTAAAATTACAAAATCTAAAATGATTTTATCACTCATTTCAATTACGCTGCCATAATGTACTTATTCTAATGCAGTAACTACTTTAAAATAAATCAGTGATTTTAAGTATTTTTAGTCTATGGTACTTAAAACTATTCCCAGCGTTGTTTTCTTTTTATTAGTTTGAAGTCCAGATTGAGCCTTTTTCCATCTCGGTCCTAAATACTTTTCAAATCTGTGTTCATCCCTCCAGCCCTCCTACTGCCAGTGGCTGCCTCTGCTTGCAATACAGTTGTCTTCTGGTTCCCCGTCTGTCTTCCCTTCTGTCCCTCCGAGTTCCCTTGTCATTCAGCTCACGGCCACTGGGATTACATGAGGTGGAGACGCACCATCTCTCTCCTCTGCTTGAAGCATGTTTGTGGGTCCGCATCGCTGACAGTGATTTTGCGAGCGTGAGAGCACGTGGAGAGGAAAGCCCTGCCCTCCAGGTCGAGAGCCACGGTCCGTGTTACAGGATGACAGCGTACGTATCCGTACGTACAGATGTGGGCACTGGACCACATGGCGGTACTTGCTCATCAGAGCCCAGCTGACAAAGAAGGCTTATAGTAAAATTTTATTTTATTTTTTTAAATATATTCTTATTGATTTCAGAGAGGAAGGGAGAGGGAGAGAGAGAGAGAAACATCAATGATGAGAGAGAATCATAGATTGGCTGCCTCCTCACACCCCCTACTGGGGACCAAGCCTGCAACCTAGGCCTGTGCCCTTGACTGGAATTGAATCGGGACCCTTTGGTCTGCAGGCCGATACTCCAGCCACTGAGCCAAACTGGCTAGGGCTATAGTAAAATTTTAAAAGAACATCATTAAACTAAAAACACTAAACACTCTTCACAGGCTTCTGGATGAAGATGACAGAGTGGACATATGCATCCAGCTACATTCCTTCCTGAAACCCCACTCAGATGCTAATACAGGAATTTTTAAGAGCATGAACCCACAAAGCAGGGAGGAGAGGACTGGAGGCCACAGCAACACAGTCCCGGAAATTCAAAGCAGAAGAGAAGAGGGGATTTCACTTTTCAAGATAGCTGAACACTCAGAGTCTGGTGGGAAGCCAAGAACCGAAGCAGTTTATACGAACGGGTTAGGAATATTGGGCGTTTTGGAAATGGGATGACGGGGTTAACTATAATAAGGACTGGTGGAAAGCTGTTAGGATGGTTCATTTCCACACACTCCTCAGCCACTTGTCGGCCCCGCCCAACCCTGGCCACAGACCAGAGGTTTTTCCCACTGGAGAGTTCAGTGGTGTCTTGCTTGGTCTGAAGGATACCAGGCAGCATTGAAGATGTGGTGGCTAATGGAGTCGGGCATGTTAAGGGAATGTGTGACTTCTGAATACTTCCAGAAAGGAAGGTAAAGGAGATAAATAGGAGGGAAAAAATAAGAAAAATTATAGGAGGCCCAATTCCAAATAATAAAAGTTCTAGCCCTAGATGGTGTGGCTCAGTGGACAGAGCATTGACCTGCGGACTGAAGGGTCCCAGATTTGATTCCGGCCAAGGGCTCATGCCCAGGTTGCAGGCTCGATCCCCAGTGTGGGGCGTGCAGGGGGCAGCTGACCAGTGATTCTCTCTCAGCATTCATGTTTCTATCTCTCCCTCTCCCTTCCCCTCTGAAATCAATAAAAATATATATATATATTTTAAAAAGTCCTAGAAAGAGAGAGAAAAATGGAAGGGTACAAATCATCAATGAAAATTATTCCATAAAATTTCCCAGCATTGGCCGAAACTGGTTTGGCTCAGTGGATAGAGCGTCGGCCTGCGGACTGAAGGGTCCCAGGTTCGATTCCGGTCAAGGGCATGTACCTGGGTTGTGGGCACATCCCCAGGAGGAGATGTGCAGGAGGCAGCTGATCGATGTTTCTCTCTCATCGATGTTTCTGGCTCTCTATCTCTCTCCCTTCCTCTCTGTAAAAAATCAATAAAATATATTTAAAAAAAATAAAATTTCCCAGCATTGAAGGACATGAGTTTCTAGCATGAAAAGGTCCCACAATGCCCAGAGAAGATTTTACAAGATTCCAGAGGGAGAAAATCAAGTTACATGAAAATGATCAAGAATGGCTTTGGCCCTAACTGGTTTGGCTCAGTGGATAGAGCATCGGCCTGCAGCCTACGGACTGAAGGGTCCCGGGTTCGATTCCGGTCAAGGGCATGTACCTTGGTTGCAGGCACATCCCCAGTAGGGGGAGTGCAGGAGGCAGCTAATCAATGTTTCTCATCAATGTTTCTAACTCTCTATCTCTCTCCCTTCCTCTCTGTAAAAAATCCATAAAATACATTTTTTGAAAAAAAAGAATGGCTTTGGATTTCTCAAAGACAAAAGTAGAGACCGAAAAGCAAAGGAGAAATGTCTTAAAAACTATGAAGGAAAACTAATTTTGATCTAGAATTCCATACCTAGCCAAACTATCAATGTAGTGGAGGAATAAGGCTTTTTCTGCATTAATGTCTTTAAAACTCTTTGTCTCTCCTACTCCTTTTCAAAAGAAAGCTACCAGAGGAGTTACTCCACCAAAATGAGAGTAGAAACTAGGAAACAGAAGACAGGGGATAAAGAAAGGAGACTCAACACAGAACAGAGTGGCTAGGCATGTGCCTTGACAGGGAATCGAACTGGTGACCTCCTGGTTCATGGGTTGATGCTCAACCACTGAGCCACACCGGCCGGGCAGCATTCCCTTTAGATTTACTGTGTTTTCGAGTCTGTCTTTGTAAGTGCTTTGTAAGTGCTTGCTCTAGGCATTATGTTATTTACATGTGGGTTTCAGTTAAAATTATTCACCCTTTACTAGTTTGTACAAGTATACACACCTGAGCTCTGTTTAGGTCCCATTATTCTCTACCTTCTAATACAATTGCCTTAAATATTTCTCTTTTGGGGGGAATTTTTATAGGAGGTTTTTTTGTTTGTTTGGGGGGCGAGGGGGGCGTATTTTGTTTTTTTCTTTGTTTTTTGCCAAACTGACAACACAGGCTTGGGAGCAAGATCTCAAATGCTCCCCGTTATCTTAAATATTTATTCTACATGCATTTAGAACCACGTCAGACTGTGCTATGTCTGTGTAACCATCGAACATAAGTGGGAAAACTCAAGAGGAGAAGGACAGTCTATTTTTACCCATATTTTGGCTCCTCCCCTTGTTTTTTCTTCCTCCCAATGCTCCACGCTCCCTTCTCGGACCCTTTCCTTCCGCGTGAAGACCTGCCGCCACCCCTTCCTTCAGGGCGGTTCCGCCGGCAGTGAGTTCTGTTTCTTCATCTTGTCGGACTCTGTGGCTTTGGCCAGTCGGTCTGGGCCAGCAGCACATTGCCTTGGTGAGCGCTGCGGGGTGAACATCCGGTCCCTGGCAGGGCCAGGCCTCCGCCCCGTGGTTTTCCTGTGTCGCCCTGGCTGCCGTGGCCTTCTGCATTTCCACGTGCATCTTATTTATTTTTTGTTTGTTGGTTTTTAGATTTTATTTATTTTTATTTTTTACTTTCATTGAATGTATTGGGGTGACATTGGTTAATAAAATTATAGAGGTTTCAGCGTATAATTCTGTAATGCTTCATCTGTATTTCATATTATGTGGTCACCACCCCAAGTCAAGTCCCTTCCATCATCATCTATCCCCACTTTGCCCTCTTCGACCTCTGCCCACCCCCTGTCTCTCTGGCCATCACCATCCTGTTGTCTTCCATGTGCATTTTAGAATCAGCTTGTTGATTTACACAAACCCCTATTGGAGTCACATTAAATCTATAGATTAGTTTTGGTGGATGTGATATCGGAACAATATTGGACTTCCAATCCATGGACATAGTCTGTAGTTCCATTTACTCGGGTCTTTCGTTTCTGTGTTTCATGGTTTTCAGTATGGAGACCCGTGTACATTTCCCCTTAGCTTTGTTCCTGTTTGGTGCTTTTTGATGTTATTTGAAAAAAATCGTTTTCCAAAATAATGTTGTTTGGAAATCTTCATTTCTCATTGGATTGTTGCTGACACATAGAGGCATGGTGGTCGGTTTCCCTGGCTTTGTATCTGGAGACCTTGGTAAATGCACTGTCATGGTTTGTAGATTATTTTGGATTTTTGTGTGCATGATCATGTCAACAGTGACTTTTCCATCCTTATGCATTTTATGTCTTCTCTGTGCCTTTTTGAAGGGGCAGGACATCCAGGTCACTGTCGAATAGTCGGAGTGACAGCTGGCATCTTAGCTTTTGTCCAGTCTCAGGGGGAAAGATTTTAGTATTTTGCCATTCAGAATATTTGTTGCTGGCTTAACTTTTTTTGGTAGCTGTTCTGTACCAGATGAAAGAAGCTCCCCTTTCCTCCTAATCTATTGAAAAATATAGACCTAGCTGGTTTGGCTCAATGGATAGAGCATTGGCCTGAGGACAGAAGGGTCCTGGGTTCGATTCTGGCTGCAGGCTTGATCCCCACCCCAGTAGGAGCATGTGCAGGAGGCAACCAATCTCTCACATCGATGTTTCTCTCTCTGTCTCTCCTCCTCCCTCCCAATCTCTTTAAAAATCAATGGAAAAATATCCACGGGTGAGGATTAGCCAAAAAATAAATAAAATACAAATGGGTATTGAATTTTGTCAATGCATTCCCTGCTTCAATTGAGGTCATCGTATTAATTTTCTCTTTCTCCTCTGTTAACGTGAATTACAGTGGCTGCTTTTTACCACCCCCTATTTTTCAATTGAGGAATAATTTATGGGCCGTGAAATACATCGATCTTAGTCTGTATCCTGGGAGCCCACACCCGAGCAGCATACAGACATTTCTGTTACCCAGAACGTGCCCGCGCTGCCCTTCCAGCGGTGCCCTTCCAGAGAAAACCACGGTTCTGACGTATAAACCAGCTGCGACTGTCCTCAACCTTCACAAAAACCGTAGCCACCCCTGAGTGAGGTGTGCGCCTCGGTCTGTGCCCTTTCCCTGGCACTTCCCGCCCGCCGGATGGACGCCCCGCGTCTTTCATCCGCTCTGGGTGATGGACACTCGGGCTGTTTCCAGCTTCAAGCTGTTACGAACGCTCCTGTTAGAAACACTTTGTACAGATCTTCCCGCAAATGCCCGGCGGCAGCAGCACAGGGACATTGTCCCCAGCGGACAGTTCCAGTGACAAGCTCTGGGACAGTGCGAGCTGCCTGGTCACATGACCGTCTGGTGGACGCTCTGCGCCCTCTGAGGGGGGGGCGTGACAGATCAAGTCCTTACCTGCCTCCTCCCCCAGGCTCCCAAGCCCCAGCCACTGGCCTCCCTGGCTGCTGCTCACTTCAAAGAAATGACATGGCAGGAAGGGGAGGGGGGTGCTGCAGCTACTACCCCTGCCCCACCCTGAGCTCGCCCCCCCCCAGCCCCCCCAGGTCAGACAAGGAGAGAAGGCTGGCCTGGGTGCTGAGGGTGCAGAGCTCTAGGCAGACAGGCCAGACGCTCATGTGGGAACATTGCACAACCCGAGAGGCAGTTCACGCTGAGCACTGGCTGTCACCCACTGGCGGAGAGAGGGGAGGACCAGATGCGAACCCTAACCAAGCAGTAGTAAGAGTCCTTTTAAGGAGATTCTATTAGAACATTAAAAAGATGTTCTGGGACCAAAACCAACCCCCGAAAAACCACCATGATTTTTAAATTAAAATATTTTATTAGAGCTCTGACCGGTTTGGCTCAGTGGATGGAGCGTCGGCCTGCGGACCAAGGGGTCCCAGGTTTGATTCCGATCAAGGGCATGTACCTTGGTTGCGGGCACATCCCCAGTAGGGGGTGTGCAGGAGGCAGCTGATCGATGTTTCTCTCATGGATGTTTCTGACTCTCTATCCCTCTCCCTTCCTCTCTGTAAAAAATCAATAAAATATATTAAAAATATATATATATTTTATTAGATAATATGAAAAAAGAGGATAGTCTTTGTTGAAATCCAAGTAATTGGCACGCAGGGCAAGAAAAAGCAAGTTAAACAGATGCAAATTATTAAACAAACGAGACTTGGAGGATGGACCTCAGGGAAAGCGGAGAGAACATGCCAGGACAGGGAGGTGAGGAAGGTTACTCATCTGGCCGCAGGAGAGCGGGTCTGCCCAATCGATCAGAGGGGCGGGCGCCAGGCAGGCCTTTCTCTGCTCCCGGGAGAAGGAAGCTGTCCTGGGCAGGTCCTCACAGGAGGGGGAGCGTTAGCCCGACACTGGCTCCCTCATTTCAGCCCGGCGGCTGGCGGACAGGAGGCAGGGAAGGAGGTGCTGTGAGCTGCGTGGGTGCGTGTTTCCTAACACCCGGCGAAAGGGGACCGTGACCCGCGTGTCTGCACCCAGCCCTGGGATAAAGGACCCTGTGCGGGTGGTCTCCATGCTGCCCCCGCAGAAACCCACTGTGCCCCCCACGCCCCCCACTTGCCAGGCCCCTTTTCCACTCGCATCCTGTCGCCTGGATGTGTGATTACCACTTCCTTCGCCCCTAACTCTGGGGTACTGAGCACCATGGCCGTTTGTGACGCCCCCAAAACAACCAGCGAAGTTGGGGAGGAATTTTCCACTCACGAGGGGCGCGGCCGTGCCCGTGTTTGCCGGTCATTCAGGTGCGGTGCCTGCGTGCGTGGGGGCACGCGGGGCCTGTTCCCTCAGGCCCGCTCAGCGCCCCGTCCTGGGTGTGCCGTTTGCTCTCGGATCTCGTGGTGCCTGGTATGTGCGTGTGAGGGGCCAGGGCCGGGCCTCCGGTGCCAGTTCCCTGTCGCGGGGCGCCCCTGCCCAGGATGTGATAATCCGTGTGTGAGGGTAAACTGATCTGCAAACAGTTCTGAGGACAAAGTCTACACCCTCAGGTGCGTATGGTGCCGTCCCTCCGGGAAACACAGGCGTTTGCCTGGCACCTGGCCTTCAGGTGACCTTTGCTTTAGATACCGATAGCCAGGCAGGGTGAGGCTGCTGGGAGGGCCGCACACCGGCCCGGGACCGCCGCCAGTCTCCCCAGAGTAAACCCCAGACCTCCGGCGCCTGGCACAGGCCTCCCTCCCGCTCCCCACCCTCCCGGTCCCTGCAGCACCCCCTCGGGCAGGCGCCACTGTTGCACCCTGTGACCGACTCCTTTTCATAAACTTCAGAAATCCCCCAGTGCGTCCTCACTGCAGCAGGAGCACAAACAGACACTGCTGAGCTAGGAGCTCCGGGTGGGACAGAGGTGGTCAGGCAGGAAATGCGGCCGTGTTCGAGTTGTACTTGAACCTGTTAAGCCTGTTAGGGTCACCAAAGGAGGTACATACAAGGCTGAAAGTGGTAAAGAATTATAAATCTATGAGGTCATCTGGAAACCAGATGGGCTGAGCCCCCAAATTGCCGGGGTCCAGCCCCAGAGGTCCAGGTGCTCCCAAAGGTGTGGACGGCGTCGGCGAAGAAGGACACGGAGACAGCGTTCAGATGGTCAGCATAGGCCGGTTCTCTTTATTGTCCTGTCACAGCTGTATTTATGCTACTCGATTCTATAAGCTGCCTCTACAGTTACATCATCGTATGTTTTGGGTCTTCCTTTGACCTACAGTTCCTTGTTTTATGTTTATAGTTTCTTATCTGACCTTTGCTAAAAATCTTATCTCTATCTAGCTCTGTTGATTTTAATCTTATCTACTGTCTATGTTTCTACATTCTATTCTAAAGGTTAGTCTCTGTGTTCCATATAAGGGCTAGTTTGTTATTTATATTCCAAGGTCACTAGTCTACTGCTCTACTGTTCAGCTATAAGGAAATAACTGAGGGAGATTTTCCTATTCTATGGCCTCAGTAAAGGTTAGGTAGCTTAAGCATGATTGTTCGTACTTATGGTGATTAACCACCTGCCTGGCCCTTAGTTGAAGTCTTTCTGCTCGCATGGCTCGCATAAGATTTTTAGATAAGGAGCCTGCCTGCATTGTTTGCAGTGGTATTTCTTTAGCTGTTTGATAGTTGTCCTAAATTTTAGCCTTGCTGGTGGTCTTCCTTGGGACTGCCCTGAGGTTGGCGGGTTTTTAGGGGCATAGGTTTTAGTACTTTCTCTGGTGGGTAGACCCCTGGGGATGTGGGCCTAGCACAGTGATGGCAAACCCATGACATGTGTGTCAGAGGTGACACGCGTGTCAGAGGTGACACACATGTCAGAGGTGACACGCGAATGCATTTTTTTGGTTGATTTTTCTTTGTTAACACATTGTATGCGGGAAATGTATTTATACGTTTTACGTTGACTGGTAGTAGAGTGCGGGACACGTATTTTATAGACGCAGGATACGTTTTTTATAGACTAGCAGTAGAATGCAGGTAACGTATAAATACGTAAACTAAAGTTATCGTAATTTTACTGAACGTTGCCATTTGCGCAAAAAATTAGCAAAAATGGCCCGCACCACCTGTTAGCACGCGATAAAAACTACCCGCAAACAATGTGTTAAATGGCATGTAAATATATAAAATAAATATCAAAAATATAAGTCTTTGTTTTACTATGGTTGCAAATATCAAAACATTTCTATATGTGACACGGCACCAGAGTTAAGTTAGGGTTTTTCAAAATGCTGACACGCCGAGCTCAAAAGGTTCGCCATCACTGGCCTAGCAAGTCCTAAATTTATTGCTAGCAGTCTTAGTCTAAGTTCCTCATAAGTAGTACACGGTACTTCTGTAACACTAGGCGGTTTTACTGGTTTATTCCCTTCCCCAGTCCCGTTAATCCCTAAGTCCAGGGAAACATCCCCACCTGGGGAAACATCCTTTCCCGGGGAGGTGGCCCTGGTTAGAACACATAGCGCTAAGAAGGGGAGCAAACATATTAAGAACAGTATGCCATATGCGCCAGGTCCCTTGGAACATATGCTGTGCAGATGCTTCTTCCCTACAGCGCCTGTGTCAAGCAGCAAGGATGGACCAGCTTCCGGCACCAAGTGGCGCCAGCACCCATGCACAGTGGGTCGGATGTTTTAAAGGACATTCAGCGGGCTTTTCGGTGGGGAGTGCTCTGTGTGGGTCTGGGTCCGGGGCAAGTCCGGAGGGGAGAGACACTGGTCTTAGCACATTGCTGGGGTCCAACCCCAGCAGGTCCAGGGGTCCCCTAAGGTGTGGACGGAGTCGGCAAAGAAGGAATGACACGGAGACAGCGTTCAGTTGATCAGCAGCCTTGCCAGGATCTCTAGCCAAGTTCTGGTCAGGATCTCCAGCGAAGTTCTGGCGAGGATCTCCAGCCAGGTTCTGTGTCCATGTTCTCTTGCTACGTTCTCCTGCCAGGTTTTGTCACCAGATTCTGTAGCCAGGTTCTTCAGCCAGGCTCTCCAACCAAGTTCTGTAA
>NW_006285613.1:2096336-2100670 GCF_000327345.1 Myotis davidii
TATATTTATAGCAGTTGATTTTAATCCTGTCAATTTCTATTCCAGAGATTAGGGTGTTTCTTATCTCCATTCCAGGGAGTAAAGATTATGTAGCTTAAGCGTGATTGTTCGTAGTTAAAGTGATTAACTACCCGCCTGGCACTTAGTTAAGGGGTTTTATCCTCTCCCTAACTTCAGGGAAAAATCCCTACCTGGGGAAACAACCTTTCTCGGAGAGGTGACCTTGGTTAAAACACATAGTGCTAAGGGGAGCAAACATATTAAGAACAGTATGCTATATACGCCAGGTCCCTTTCCTGCAGCAACTGTGTCAAGCAGCAAGGATGGACCGGCTCCCAGCAGCACATGGAATGGGGTCTAAGCAAAAGGGAAGTTGATGGCAAAATGATCTAAAGGTCAGTTTCCCAGGGGAAGGGGAATCGATTTGATTATTTGATCAAACCTAATAAAATCCTCCGAATCTGCTGCCTTAGAAACAGGACTGTGAGGAAGGAACAATGCTGATTCATGGCCGACCGGTTAGGAACAGTGTGGGTGCCTGATCCATGACCCCGGAAAGGAGGCAGGAGGAGAGAGGCTGTGGTTCATGAAAGATCCATGATGCTGCACCCTTGAATGACACATTGTGACTCCCTCTCCTGTGGGTAAAAGATGATTTCTAGACCAGGCTTTGAATTCTTTTTTTTTTTTAATTGATTTCAGAGAGGAAGGAAGAGGGAGAGAGAGAGAGAAACATCAATGATGAGAGAGAATCATTGATTGGCTGCCTCCTGCATGCCCCCCACTGGGGGTCCAGCCCACTGCACAGCCATGTGCCCTAACCAGGAATTGAACCTGGGACCCTTCAGTCTGCAGGCCGACACTCTCGCCACTGAGCCAAACCAGCGAGGGCCAGACTTTGAATTCTGACAGGTTCACTCCTGATGGGAAGAGGCCTGGGATTTGAAAGCCCTTGGGACTCTTGGTCCGGGTGGATTGGGTCAAGGAAAAGGGTTGGAGCTATTCAGCACGAAAACTGCTCCCATTGAACTGTGTGTCCCTGTCAAGGTTTTATTTCAAATTGGTGAGAGAACTAGGTTCCAAGAAAGCCAGTCCAACATGTATTTCTGGGTGACAGTCTTTATCGTGGGAAAAAAAGGATTTTATTTAACGCACTCATGAGTGAAGGAACGTGGTTTACTGCAGGAGGGCTCCTCAGCAGTTACCTGGAGCGGGAGGGGCTGCGGGGCGACCCAGACCCGGCTCAGGTATAGCCGAGGCTCCGGAACCCAAGCGCCGGTCACACACAGTATTGCCCTGACCTAAGGCAAGGGGCAGGGCCTTTGCACCCCTTCAGTGGCTCCCAGGGGTGACGGGGGTTGGAGTATCCCTTCCTCTCTGAAATCAGTAAAAATATATTTTTAAATATATATTTAAAAAAAAAAAAAAAAGAACTAGGAAAACCTGAAAGGGAAAAAAAAAGCTGGGCACTAAAGAGAATGGTGCGCCAAGATGCCGCCACCTTCTGCCCTGAGCTGGTACTGCACCCTTTTCGAGCAAAGCAAATCCAGTCCTATTGGTATTAGTAATTCTGTTTAACATCCTTGCGGTTCTGGGCCTCAGAGTCCAAATCTCGGAGCTAGAGCTCAAAGAAGATGAACGGAAATGGCTTAGGTGTAGCCCAGAGTCTCCGCGTGGGGGTTGAGAAAATGCAGGGAGAACAGAAGAATGAAAAGGGAGGAAAACTCGTTCCTTGTTGCATCAGGCGTCTCACACACAGCGGTTTTTAAAAATCGTTGTGAAATGGACCCTAAAAGTCATGTTGCAGACGAGAAAGCAGCCTAAGAAAGTGTTGAGGGATGTTTTTTACAGGGTAAAATGGTCACTCGTGTGCACAAGGATTTTATTTAACGCATTCATGAGTGAAGGGACCAGTAAGATATGTCTCCATTGTACAACACAGACCACTACCCACGGGAACAGCTACCCGTGTCTCCATTGTACAACACGGACCACTACCCCCGGGGATCAGCTACCCGTGTCTCCATTGTACAACACAGACCACTACCCACGGGAACAGCTACCCGTGTCTCCATTGTACAACACGGACCACTACCCCCGGGGATCAGCTATCCGTGTCTCCATTGTACAACACAGACCACTACCCACGGGAACAGCTACCCGTGTCTGCATTGTACAACACGGACCACTACCCCCGGGGATCAGCTATCCGTGTCTCCATTGTACAACACAGACCACTACCCACGGGAACAGCTACCCGTGTCTGCATTGTACAACACGGACCACTACCCCCGGGGATCAGCTATCCGTGTCTCCATTGTACAACACAGACCACTACCCACGGGAACAGCTACCCGTGTCTGCATTGTACAACACGGACCACTACCCCCGGGGATCAGCTATCCGTGTCTCCATTGTACAACACAGACCACTACCCACGGGAACAGCTACCCGTGTCTGCATTGTACAACACGGACCACTACCCCCGGGGATCAGCTATCCGTGTCTCCATTGTACAACACAGACCACTACCCACGGGAACAGCTACCCGTGTCTCGATTGTACAACACGGACCACTACCCACGGGAACAGCTACCCGTGTCTCCATTGTACAACATGTATTTGCATCTCCGTGGACGAGACTTTTTATTACCACCAGTTTTCTACACTCACCCCCCCCCACCCCCCGCCCAGAGTTGTCAAAGACAAGGATGGCTGGTCAGATTACCCCGGCGGCGTCCGCTAGACCAGCGATCTCCAACCTTTTCCATCTCAGGGCGCCCATAAACTAACGACTGAAATTCTGTGGCACACACAAAATATATTTTTTTTGCCGATCTGACAAAAAACACACACACACAAAAGAGGTATAGCCCTAACCGGTGTGGCTCAGCGGATAGAGCGTCGGCCTGCGGACTAAAGGGTCCCAGGTTCAATTCCGGCCAAAGGCATGTACCTTGGTTGCGGGCACATCCCCAGTGGAGGGTGTGCAGGAGGCAGCTGATCGATGTCTCTCTTGCATCGATGTTTCTAACTCTCCCTCTCCCTTCCTCTCTGTGGAGGGATCAATAGGGCATATTAAAAAAAAAAAAAAAGAGGTATAATTGTGATTCATTCGCGACGGATGTCTGGCTCCTGTAGTGTTGTCTGTGGTCGTGTTTTCGTTTGCCGGTCTAAGGGGAAAGGGTCCGTGCGCCACTGCGAAGCCAGGGACTGGTGTTTTATAAATTCTTGCGGCGGCACCGGCTGAAAATCGCTGCCTGGACAGTCCAGGGTGAAATTAGCTGCCTTCAAGGCGTCAGCGCTGCTAAGAGATCGGACTTCAAATGCGGATCCGTGTTTCCATCACGTCCGTCCTTCCTCTGTGCCGATATCGCTTTTGCACAGTGAGGGTGGTTTTCAGCGGAGATCTGTGGCACTGACCGCTCGTCACCCGTTGGGTTAAAATTCCTCAGTCTCAAGAAGGGAGCCCTGCCCTAGCGGGGGTGGCTCAGTGGATAGAGCGTCGGCCTGTGGACTGAAGGGTCCCAGGTTCAATTCCGGTCAAGGGCATGTACCTTGGTTGTGGGCCACATCCCCAGTGTGGGGTGTGTAGGAGGCAGCTGATCGATGTTTCTCTCTCATCGATGTTTCTAACTCTCTATCTCTCTCCCTTCCTCTCTGTGAAAAACCAATAAAATATATTTTTAAAAAGCCACGAACCTCGGTTGCAGGCTCCTCCCGGGCCCGGGCCCTGGTTGGGGCACATGCAGGAGGCAGCCAACCGACGTGCTCCTCTCACATCGATGTTTCTCTCTGCCTCTCCCTCTCTCCCACTCTCCCTAAGAATCCACGGGAAATGCCCTCTGGTGAGGATTCAAAAGGAGGAAAAAGGAAAGAAAGGCACCCTGTCCTCCCCAACCTGGGACAGAACCTTCGGCAGCTTCCCAAGCCCCCAACGCCAGTCACGGCTGCCTCAGGGCGTCCCTCGTGGTGCGGACAGACGGACAGATGGACAGACGCTGTTCCCTCCCTGGCCCGGCCCGAGGGGCCCATCAGACCTTCGGCTTGGGCGCCACGGGGCGCTGGTACAGCCGGATGATCCCTTCGTCGTGCAGCCGCTTCCAGAGCGCCCTCTCCAGGGCAAAGTCGTGGTTGATGTAAAAGACCGTCTTTTTCCAGGTCCGGTCGTAGTAGTGGTCGGAGAAGCGCTCGTGGCCCTCGGTGATGAAGCCGTAGGCGCTCACCTGCGTCGAGGTCGGTGGAGAAACGGCCTGTGTCGCTCCCCCCTGGCCTCTTCTCGGGGTCTGTGTGCGCCGTGTCCCCCTCCCCCCCATACACCCCCACCCCAGCCC
>NW_006285613.1:2101117-2102295 GCF_000327345.1 Myotis davidii
CCTGGGCGAGTGGGGCGGGGTACCTGAACCAGAAGAGGCTGCCTTGCTTGACCGTCCGGTTCAGGAGCAGCGCCTCCAGCCACTCATAGTCCCGGGTGCCTTCCAGGAAGTGCAGGTAGCGGACGTCCTGGGGACCGAGGGCAGCCAGTGGCCCAGGGGGGCTGGGAGGCCTGGCTCTGCCTCCAGCCCGCCCGCCCGCGGCTCTCAGGCCTGGTCCCCACCCCTGCCTCCCCCCTGGGAACTGAGCCTGTGTCCACCGCAGACTCCGGGCCAGGATGCTCGCCCCGTCCCACCCGTGCGCCCCCCTCCCGGGGTCTGGCTGGCCCGCCCCGCCCTCTGCTCACCTTCCCCAGGGGCGCGTGCTGGAAGCCACGGCTGCCCAGCAGGTACAGTGACTGCGTCAGGGAGAAGGCGGTGAAGCCGTAGAAGGATGTCCGCGTGCCCACGTCCTGCTCGTAGCCCTTAGTGACAGCGCCGCTCAATCTGTGCGGAAGGGCAGAGGGCAGAGGGCAGAGGGCAGACAGACCCCTGAGCGCAGAGGGAGCCGCGTGGAGGCGGGTGGAGAGGAAGGAGGGATGGGAGAGAGGTGCCCTGTACAGGCCTGGACGCCCGGCAGCGCTCCGGAGAGCCGTCTCTGCAGGGGAAGCTGGGGGGGGCCCTCACCGGAAGACGTAGTCGTGCCCGTCTATCTCCTGGCCCACGTGGGAGTCGTTCAGGATGCCCCCGTTGCCCACCACGGCGCAGCTGACGCACTGGGTGCTCCCGGCGGGGAGGCCGGCCAGGAGCAGCTGCTGCTGGGCCACCGGAGGGAAGCGGGTCACGACCTCCTGCACCACTGGAACAGGGGGGCCCTCCAGTCAGGGCCTGGGAGGGCCAGGGCGGGGCCCCCCCGGGAAGAGGCAGACCCCAGGCCCCGGGCGGAGGCGCCCCACTCACAGGAGTGGTTGAGCTCCATGAAGCCGAAGGGTGGGGCGAAGTGCTCCAGGCGCTCCCACTCGCTCTGGTTGAAGTGTCTGGAGTCCAGGAAGAGGGTGAGGTTGGGCAGGAAGAGATGCCGGAGCCAGGGCGACTTGGAGGCTCTCACCTTCACGGAGTCGGGGCAGGTCTAAATGCACGGGGGCGAGTCAGGCAGGCAGGCAGGCGGCCAGGAGGGCCATGGCTGGGCCTGGGCCGGGCGG
>NW_006285613.1:2102326-2103683 GCF_000327345.1 Myotis davidii
ATCTGCTGCCTCGTCCCTCCTGTTGGCAGGCGGCCTGCCTGCCGCGTCCTGCGGCTTCCCCGAGGGCGGGCGTCCTTGGCCCTCAAGGCCAATGCCCCTTTGTCAGAGCAGAGAAATGGGACCCTGGGACGGGGTGGTCCGTGTGCTGCCCTGGCATGGTTGCAACTATGTGTATGAGTCTATGTTCTCAGTGTGGCTCTCCTGGGGTGTTTTCTCGGGGATGGAAGAGAGGGGAGGCGGTGGACCACTCTCTGCAGAAGACAAGGTATTCCCAGGCACTGGGCACCAGGCTGGGCATTCTTTTATAGATACATATACATACAGTATATATAACTGATCCCAGAGAGGACGGGAGACGGAGGGAGAGAAACATCAATGATGAGAGGGAATCATTGATCAGCTGCCTCCTGCACGCCCCCCACTGGGGATCAAGCCCGCAACCCGGGCCTGTGCCCTTGACAGGAATTGAACTGTGACCTCCTGGTTCATGGGTCAAAGCTCAACCACTGAGCCGCGCCAGCCGCCGCCAAGTTGGGTATCCTTGTCTGTTAGTTCCTACCCCAGCCTCCTGCCCACCGGAGGATGGGGTGGGGGTCAAACCCCAGAGCAGGTGGCACTCGGTCACCCGACTGACAGCCTCTGTGGAGCCGCTCCCTGTACTTTGAAACCAGCGGCTGCGCGTTGTCGTTGCTACGAAGCACGCACACAGCCAGGCACTGACTGTCTGGAGCAGGGGCCTCAAACTTTTTAAACAGGGGCCAGTTCACTGTCCCTCAGGCCGTTGGAGGGCCGGACTATAGTTTAAAAAAAAACTATGAACAAATTCCTATGCACACGGCACATATCTTATTTTGAAGTAAAAAAACAAAACGGGAACAAAGACAATATTTGTATTTGCATGTGGCCCGCAGGCCGTAGTTTGAGGACCCCTGGTCCGGAGCCTCGGGGGGCTCCTTGTGCACACCTTCCCGTGCCTCCCGGCCAGGACTCTGGGGCCTGCCTCCTCCCCCATCGCGGTGGGATAGGAAGGAAGGATGAGGCGACCGGGAGGTGAGGGAGAGGGATGGGCTGAGTGCCGGGAGGGGCGTCGGAGCCGGAGGCAGAGGCAGGGTCGTGGCAAGACTCACCGTCTGCAGGCCCCCCACGTCCAGGCTGTATTGTTCCTCAAAGTCCCACTTGGGCTCAGCCTTGAAGTTGGCGGCCCGCAGTCTGGGGGTGGTCTGTGTGACGGGGCTCCGGGAAGGGGTGGCGCGTGGGGCG
This sequence comes from Myotis davidii, assembly GCF_000327345.1. NCBI lineage: Eukaryota > Metazoa > Chordata > Mammalia > Chiroptera > Vespertilionidae > Myotis > Myotis davidii. The sequence goes on from NW_006285613.1 coordinate 2,103,587, forward strand.
GCCGTCTCTGTGGTCACTCCTTTGGTTTCCTTCGTGGGTGACCTTGCTCCCGTGGGGGTCAGCACCCCAGCCCGGCTTTCCAGCATGGGCGTCCCTG
>NW_006285613.1:2103764-2103971 GCF_000327345.1 Myotis davidii
CGGCTGATGCTGTCCCTCCTCCCTTTGCTTGTCCTCGCATCCAGGGCCCGCGGTGCCTCCGTCCCAGGGGGGGCCGGCCCCCCCACCTGACTGCTCAGGGACGGTGTGCCCACCGTGGTGCCCTGACTCCTGAACAGTGCCGTCCTGGCTGTGCCGGGCGCTCTGGTGGCGATGTAGCCCGTGGCCTCCGTGTGGCCCGTGGCCTCC
>NW_006285613.1:2104493-2113129 GCF_000327345.1 Myotis davidii
TGACCCGTGGCCTCTGTGTGGCCCGTGGCCTCAGGGCGCGTGTCCAGCGTGCTGCTCTCCTGTGCGAACCCTGCGTGGGTGGGGTCCCTTCTGTCCACGGGGGGTTCTGGGGGCGAGGTCTCCTTCAGTGGTGGCCAGGACTTCTCTTTAGTGTCCTCTATCCCATGATGCCTGGGGACAGAGAATGGCTGATGAAGGTGAAGGGAATAGAAGCTTGGGCCTCAGGCCGACTGCAAGGCAGTGCCTGTGCGAGGAAAGGAAGCCGCATCCCCATCCATCCTCCAGAGAGGAAGCCTCGAAGCATACTCATATATAAAAGAATTAATTCAAGTGACTTTAAAACTGCATTCCCCTGCCGGGGGTATAGCTTAGTGGTGGCGCGCCGACCTATGAACCAGGAGGTCACAGTTTGATTCCGGTCAGGGCACAGGCCCGGGTTGCGGGCTCGATGCCCAGCGGGGATCAGTGTGGGCGTGCAGGAGGCCGCTGGCCGGTGGTTCTCTCTCCCTCTCCCTTACTCTCTGCCGGGTTCTCCGTGGCGCCCGGGACACTGCTCCGGATTGAGGTCTAAGAAGGAGTTTGCGTGGCCTGAGACCTGTCACCTTGGATTTGCGTGTTGGGGCCCTTCAGTCGACCTTGGGTGCTTTGTGTTTTGTTTTTTTAAATGAAGTGGAGGGAACAATGGTAGCCTTGTCCAAAGAAAATGGGGAAGAGACGCATTTATGTCAAGACCAGGGCTGCCAACCTTGGCTTTGAATCAAGAGCCTCGCAAAGGGTCTGCCTTATAGACTGGCTTGAGGCGCTGCTCCCCAGCCAGCAGCTGCCTGCGGCCGTGGGGATGGAAGCGTCAGGAGGAACCCAGGGGCGAGGAGTGACTGAGCCTCTCAGGAGGGTCCAGAACCAGGGCTCTAAGGCTGCGGCTTCCTTCCCACTTTCTCAGCCCACGTGGTGGGGGCCGGCCGCCCCCTAGCGTCTGTTCTGGGGACTGTCGGCTCTCTATGCTCCCGGGGTTTCATTTTGGGGGCCCAGATTCTCACGCACTTGGGTGCTTTCTCCACCCCTGGCCAGGGGTCTGGGTAACACGGTGGGGGACATCCTGGGGTCCACCCTGTGCATAGGAGGAGGTCAGTCTCAAGAGAAAGAGGGGGTCATCGGCTCCTGAGATGGCAGACACCCCCTGAGTATTCACTCTGAAAGAATGCCACACCCCAGGCCCGGGTTGGGGGCTCGGTCCCCAGTGTGGGGCGTGCAGGAGGCAGACGATAGATGATTCTCTCTCATCATTAATGTTTCTATCTCTCTCTCTCCCCCTCCCTTCCTCTCTGAAATCAATAAAAATATATTAAAAAAAAAAAAAGAATGCCCGCCAGTGCACGAGGAAAGCTGGCGATGGATTTGTGCTGCTCTGTTTAGTAGAAAGACTGAGGGCATGAGCTCGGGCTGGGTCTCCCCGAACTGCCCTTTAAGCTGATAATTGAGCTTAAGCTCCAAGGGCAACGCGGAAGCCGAGGTGTTACCTGCTTGGCAAACAGCTGCTGCTACTGGGCTGGCTCTGGATTCGCCCCTACTTCCCGCCCCCAAACCCCAGAGGCCCGTGGACATGTTCCTTGCCAGCGTCCAGCACCTGCCTGGCTGTGCGGGGACGGGTGCGGCGGGTGGGCTGGACTGTTCCACCTGTCAGCCCGCAGCGGTCACGTGGGCCCTGAGGACACCCAGCACCGGGCCCCTCTCTGCGGGCCCATCGAGGGGCAAGAGACAGCGGCCCCCGCCCGACCCTTCAGCCCGCAGATGCCACATCTATTTATACGGGAAGTCTTTGCAATGACCCAGGTCGCGACAACATGACGCTATTATATTTCATTTTACTTCCCTGTAATTAAACACACCTGGGATGGCTAAGGAGGTGGGTGTTTATCCAGGCATTACCGATTCTCAGGTGGGGTGTTTGCTGAATGTTCAAATTGCTTCCGTCCACATGCCGAGTGGGTTTATACACCATGGGCTGGGCTGGGCTGGGCAGGGCTGGGCTGGGGTGGCGGGTGGGGGGGCCTTTTTTCTATTAAGAGCTTGTAGGTCAGAGGACCAGGCAAATCACTCATGGATCACATCCAAGCCAGAAGCAACTTAATTTCCTAATTCTGACCTATTTGGGAGGTAAGAATATAAAATGTTGCACTTTGAAAAATAAATGTATCATTGGCAAGGATCACACTGCTCTATTCCATCAATGAACAATTTGGCATCCTCCTCCCTCTAAATTCTTTGTTTGTTGTTTGTTTGTTTGTTAATCCTCGCCCGAGGATATTTCTCCATTGGTTTTTAGGGAGAGTGGGAGAGAAACATCGATGTGAGAGAAACACATCGATTCGTTGCCTCCTGCACATGCCCGGACCAGGGCCCGGGCCAGGGAGGAGCCTGCCACCAAGGTACGCGCCCTTGACCGGAATCAAACCCGGACCCTTTGGTCCACAGGCGGACGCTCTGTCCACCGAGCCAAACCCGCTAGGGCCTCCCTCTAAATTCTTAGGTAAACATCGCAGACGGGGACCTGAGAGCAAAGGCAAGACTAAATGTTCAAAACTCATTGAGGCCTGAGGCCTTGGTGAGACAGCGGTCTTTCCCGGGGAGGGAATGCGGTAGTGAGAGAGTCGAGGACCGTGTGACCCTGCACTGTCCCCAGGCCCCATTCAGATGACCGGGAAATGGAGACAAATTAGATGGTTGCTTCCCACCCACAAGAAATCAGAAAGAAAAAACAACTTTGGGTTGACGGCCTCGTGTCCGGGCGGCTGCGATAGAGGGCGGGGTGCTGCCTGCCTGGGGTCCTGGCTGGGGCGTGGCCACTGGGTCTGAGCTGAAGTGAGGAGGTGACCTCGGACTAGTGTCCTGACCTCCTGTGTCTGTGCAAGGAGGTGAGGGTGATGATAGTGTCCACCCGAAAGGCTTGCTAGACGGTCAGGGGCCGAGGCCGGGGCCGGGGCCTGGCACTGGGGTTCGCGATGTTCATCGTTACTCAGCCTCCCCTCCCGGCTGGGCAGCCTTTCCCCGTTTCAGGCCGTGGCTCGCTCTCTCCCTTTGCGATGCTCCCGCTGCCTCCATGTCCCGGCTCAGGCAGGTGCGGAGGCTACCTCCTCCCCGTCCCACCCTGGGCCCCGGCCCGAACGAGTCTTGTCCACAGGCTGCCGCACCTTGGACGTCAGGGTGGTTCCTTATCCCTCCTGCGGTGACCATCCCACCCCACGCATCTGTGTAACCTTGTGAGCCTCCTCCTCTTCATTTTGTAAACAATCAGCGATAACTCACAGAAAGCCCCTGGACCCTAGGTTACTGTCTGCAAATCTCCTCCGACTGAAATGATCGTGCCATAAAAGAGCCATAAAAGAGCCAACAGCGCTTTGATAATGAGTGACCTTCACACACCAAGGTTTCCTAACCTTGGAAATCTCCTTTCTCATGGAGTTGGCGGTTTACAGCTCCCTCTCTTTTCCTTTCTTCCTTCCTTCCTTGCTTTCTTTCTTTTTAAGAATTGTTTATTGATTTTTAGAGAGAGGGGAAGAGAAAGAAACATCGATGTGAGAGGGCACCTCCATTGGCTGCCTCCTGCACGCCCCAGCGGGTACCTGGGCAGTTCTGGGGCTCGGACCAGGCTGAGCTGCCCTCCGCAGCGTCCTGGGCTATGGAGACCCCGGGTGGGCAGAGGGCACTGGCCATCTTCCCAGGGACACATCCCAGGGTCAGTGCCCACCCCCTTCTGCCGTTAGAACACTCCGGACCAGAAACAGGGCCGGGTACTCGGTCTCCTTCCGACTCCCGGGCACGAAGCACTGGGCGGGAGGAGGGGTGGGAGGAGGCCAGGGCCCAGGTCACGATTCCCCCACAGCTCACCCTCACCCTCACTCCCAGAGGGCCGGCGCCCCAAACACTCATTCTCTGAGCCTCTCTCCCTCCCTTAGCTTCTTACTTGTTGGCTTTTTCTTTTTCTTTTTTGAAGGGAGAGAGAGGAAGAGAGAGAGAGAGAGAGAGAGACATCCGAGAGCGAAACATCAATCACTCGGCTGCCTCCTCCCCGCCCCCGAACTGGGATTGAGCCCACAGCCTGCCTGGGCATCATACAGGCAACCTTCCGGTGCCTGGGACAACAGCCAGCTACGGGGCCTCGGTGGACAGCGCACCTCACCCTCTTATGTAAACCAGATCGAGTCAAGTTTCTATCATTTGCAATCAAGACTTCCAACATATACAAACCCATATGTAGGCCTACACAAAAGTAATTTCAGGTAGAGTAACTATTTGAGCTTACATAGCAAAAGTAGAAAATATAGAAGACAATTTATATCATTTTGGACTGGGGCAGACTTTCCTAGGAACGCACAAAGTCTAGTGGCCATAAGGGAAAAGATAGACAAATCTCATCTATATAAAGTTATTTGTGTGTGACATAATGGGGACCGATGTGTATGTATCCATCTGTCATCCACCTACTTCCCTGTCGACCCCTCCGTTTACCCACACGTTAGGGCTTGCATAGCATACGGAAAGAGCACAGACTATGGTCCCAAATGCCAGGCTTGAATCCACCCTGCAAGCAAGTCTGGGTGACTCACTTAAGCTCTCTGTTTCAGGATGTTCAGAATCATAAGCATTAGTGAGTTAATTCACATAAAGCATTTAGGATCCTGCCTGGCACCTAGAGAATTCGACAGAAGTGTTAGCGACAATAACATCATAACTACGTATACACCCAGGTATTAAGAGCGCTCACCCCAGAAGAGTGGGTAGAGATGGGGTGTAATGGAGAGACCCTCCCTTCTTGCTCTGCCTTTCTGTATTGTTGTAAACTTCATGAGAACAAGCACTGCTGTCAGATTTTAAGAAGAGTGAAACACGATTTTAAAAATTGAGTCTAGAGAGAACAGGGTCGCTCACTGCTGGAGGTGTGTCTGTTCTCTAAGAAAACTGGTCTAGCCTGGCCAGTGTGTTCAGTGGTTGCACATCGACCAATGAACCAGGAGGTCATGGTTCGATTCCCAGTCAGGGCTCATGCCCGGGGTGCTGAGGGCTCGGTCCCCAGTGTGAGGTGTGCAGGAGGCAGTTGATAAGTTATTCACTCTCATCGTTGATGTCCCTCTCTCTCCCCCTCTCCCTTCCTCTCTGAAATCAATAGAAGGAGATATACATGAAAGAAGTCTGGTCTAGACAATCCTTCCTATGGATTCTTGAGGCCCAGCGTTTAAGCTGCCCCCTGACGTGACGGGCTCCTTAGGGAGAGCATGGTTATGAAGTGAATGAATGAATACACGGGGTAAGTCTTTTGCTTCGAGACACTGCATGGCATGTGAGAACTGAACCCCAGAACTGTCCCCAAGCTCACAGTCCCGGGGGGACATACTCCTGCTCTTGAACCCCTGCCTGCGTGCCCGTGGCACCCCCTCTCCCACCGCCTCCACGGTCCCCAGGCTTCCCGGTCCCCGTCGCCCACGAGGGCACAGCCGTGTCTCCGAGCTCCCCAGTCCTCCCTCCGGAGTTTTCTGTTTCCTCTAACAAATGAGGTGGCAAAGGCCAGGATCTTACCTTGTGGGCTTTGTGCTCGGCTCCTTAACGAAGGCGGGCAGGGTGAACAGGAGGAAGAGCAAGCCGGCCAAGAGCAGGAGCCAGTGCGCAGCGCGGCCCAGGTGAGCGAGTCTCCGCAGGTGGGGCCGCATGGTGGCGGGTCGGGCCCTCGGGAAGCTTCTGCATGTCCCGGGGCCTTGGCATGGACCTTGGCAGCGAGAGGAAAGGCTGGGGCGTCCTGGCCGGGGAGTGCACGCCCTTTGTCCTCATGGAGACTCTGGGAGGAACCCCGCCGCCGCGGAGAGGTGTCTGCCAGGGGAGGAGGGGCCGCTTCGCCCTGCGGAGGCTCCAGGCTGGCCTGGCTCAGAGGAAAACTCCTTTTGTTCAGACAAGTTCCCCTTCCTTCTCTTTGTCCTGAAGACAGTCTCTGAACGGAGGACTTCATGTAAAACGAACACGCGTTACATGGGAGGAACCTTGCGTTCGTCAGCAGGCCCCATGCCCGTGGGGACCCCGGACGAGTGCACGGCCTCCGTGCACAGGTGAGTTTTATGACAACAATAAGGGCACCCATTCGGTTCGAGGCCCCCCAGCAATCTTTTCTTAAAAAACCATCCCGAAGCCCGGCAGGCCCGTGAGCCAGGAGGTCAGGGTTCGATTCCCCATCAGGGCGCATGCCCAGGTTTCAGGCTCGATCCCCAGTGTGGGGTGTGTAGGTGGCAGCCAATCAATGATTCTCACTCATCATTGATGTTTCTATCTCTCTCTTTCTCCCTCTCCCTTCCTCTCTGAAATCAATAAGAATATATTTAAGGGAAAAAAAGACCATCCTAAGTATTTAGGGTAGCAGTTTGCAATCCCAGGTGCACTGGAGTCCCCTGGGAAGCTTGAACACATGCTAACGCCCAGGCTGCACCCCAACCAATTAAACCAGAATCTCGGGGGCCGGGCCCTTTGCCAGGGGTGGGTATTTTTTCAGTTCCCAGGATGTGACCTAGTTGAGAACCACTGATTTATTTAGGTGCGGGCACACAGTGTTGTTAAATGAACAAAGTTGGATACTCAGTGCGCTGTCAGAACCTGGTGAGCACTCTGGGAACTTTCCACAGAGGCCTGGGACCAGCCACCTGCCTCCCGGGACCTCGGACAAGGTCCTTAAACTTCCCGCCTCACCTGCCAAAGGGAAAGTGAGGCCTCCGCCTGGATCAGACTCTCCAAGAGGAGGCACCCGCCCTCCTGGCCAGCCTTCTCCTCTGCAGTGACCCGCCAGCGGGCACCAGGCGACCTCCCCGCCCCTCCAGGCAGCAGGCGACCTCCCCGCCCCTCCAGGCAGCAGGCGACCTCCCAGCCCCTCCAGGAGCCGCCCTGTAGGCAGCCCCATTTCACAGTCAAGGACATCGCCTCTGGGAGGGAGCGGCTTGGCCAGGATCCCAGAGGGAGCCTCAGGCTGGGGGACCAGACCCAGTTCACACCGGCTCCTTCTCCCCTGAGGCCAGCGCCTCTGAGGAGCAGTTAATGCTCTGGATGTGGGAAGCAAAGTACATGTGCTTGGGGCACAGGGACAACTCCCAGAAACCATCTCGAGATCAGCTAAGAAAACAGAAAATTCAGAGAAGCAGCAGGTGACTCACTGAAAAAACACTGCGGACAGTCGTTGAGCGGGTGCTGTCCAGCAGGTGCCACTCTGAAGGTCTGGGAAGCGGGCCATGCCTCTGTGTGCTCAGCCCTCAGCTCTGGGCCGCACGTCCGTCCGTCCGTCCGTCCGTCCGTGGCCCTCACTCGGGCAGCAAAGGTGTAAACAGCCCTCCCTCCCGGGATGGATGGAAAAGGTGAGAGCGGTCGTCTGAGCAGCTGAGAGTCACCCCAGCACTGACGGCTCCCTCTGTCCCCAAGGTTGGCCCCCGCGGCCCCGTTCCAGGGGGCGGGCCGTGAGCGAGGAGGAGCCCCCCCAGGACCGGTCTGTCTCTCCGGGCACGCCTCGCCTGTCCGCGCCCACACGCCAGTCTCCAAACATTCTCTCAATAGACCGGAGTCCAGTCAAAACTCTGCCTCGCCCGGCCGGCGTGGCTCAGTGGTTGAGCGTCCACCTATGAACCAGGAGGTCATAGTTCGATTCCTGGTCAGGGCACAGGCCTGGGTTGCTGGTTCGATTCCCCAGTGTGTGGCTGCAGGAGGCAGCCGATCAGTGATTCTGTCTCTTCATCGTTGTTTCTCTCTCTGAGAGTCTCTCCCTCTCCCTTCCTCTCTGAAATCAATGAAAATATATTTTCTAAAAGCCCACAAAACTCCGCCTTTAATTGACCTTTTCCTGGGAGTTTGCCTACACACTTGGCACGAGCAGTTACCCTCCGCCCTGGTGCCCATGGGCAATGCCCGGCCAAGGAAGTGCACAGGGAGGCATTTCCTTACCCGGCGCCTGGGTTTGATCAAACAAAAGTGTCTTTTTCATCTCACCGTGTCTGAAGAGACAGGCTATGGGCCTCCACTGAGCCTGGGGACCCAGCTGGCCGCCGGTGCCAGCTGAGCCACGGTGCGACCTGTGCCTTCTGCCCCCTCGGGGCTGGTTGAACTTGGAGTTCTTGAGGCCAGCCGTGGAGGCGGGTCGTGGAGTCCTGGTTTCCTGGTCCTCAGGTTCCAGCCCCCACTGCGCTGCGCACCTGGGCAGCCGGGGAACTTCCGGGAGTTTGTGAGCCACCATCACAAGGTTCACGTTTGATGTGAAGGTCTCCTTCCTCCCCTCTAAGCTAAAGCGTCTGACGCGAGTCTCTCTCCAGGATGTGAGAGTCTAACTGCAGGCAGGGGCTGCTCTGTGGTTCTCGGCGGTAGGTGAGCGCCCGATCCGCACACAGACACGAAACCTGGGAATGTGCTAAGAGATGATTCCACCCTGCAGAGCCAGGCGGACGGAGTAACGGATTTAGAGAAGGACAAACTCAGAGAGAGGAAGGGTTCTTTTTTAAAAAAAAACACAACATATTTTTATTGACTTCAGAGAGGAAGGGAGAGGGAGAGAGAAACAGAAACATCAATGCTGAGAAAGGATCATTGATCAGCTGCCCCCTGCACGCCCCCTCCCGGGAATCGAG
>NW_006285613.1:2113193-2113803 GCF_000327345.1 Myotis davidii
GAATGTTTGACCCAATTTCAGGCTAACGTTTAAGTTGATATTCTGTATGGCCTGCGAATGACGTTATAAATATCCAAATGGGCCTCCCCAGCGTGGCTCAGTAGGTGAGCGCCAGCCTATGAACCAGGAGGTCCTGTTCGATTCTGGTCAGGGCACATGACTGGGTTGTGGGCTCCATCCCCAGGGTGAAATGTGCAGGAGGCAGCCGATCCATGATTCTCTCTCATCACTGATGTTTCGCTCTCTCTCCCTTCCTCTCTGAAATCAATAAAAATATATTTTTAAAAGCATATCCAATGGCCCTTGGCAGGAAGAAGGGTCCCCACCCTGCCTTAGAGGCATGTTGGGGTCACAGGAAACGAAGTCCAACTCCCTAGAAGTCAGCTTGTGGGGGTGGTGAGGGCACTGCACTCAGGCCCCTGCAGGCCCCGTCTTCTCTGAGCGGGTTCTCTGTGACTTTTCCCCACAGGCTGGTTGAGGTATAACGTGCCTACTGCCTAGTCCAACACCAAGTGTCGGGCCCGTGGGTTTCAGCCGGATACCTGGGTTGTGCAGGGGATTTACAGGGCAGTGCCACCATCCCCTAAATCTAATCCTAAAACATTTTATA
>NW_006285613.1:2113827-2132595 GCF_000327345.1 Myotis davidii
GACCAACGGAGCTGAGTTGCAAATGGGGGCAAAACCGGGTTTTGCACGGGGAGGAGGGCAATCAGACCCCACAGACGCTGCCCACCTGGAGTCTGCTCTTCAGGGTGAGGGTGCCTTGGGATCGCTCCAGGATTGGAATTCTTGGGAAGTGTCACCCTCAGATTCCCTCTGCTCTCCATCCCCAGGGTGAAATGTGCAGGAGGCAGCCGATCCATGATTCTCTCTCATCACTGATGTTTCGCTCTCTCTCCCTTCCTCTCTGAAATCAATAAAAATATATTTTTAAAAGCATATCCAATGGCCCTTGGCAGGAAGAAGGGTCCCCACCCTGCCTTAGAGGCATGTTGGGGTCACAGGAAACGAAGTCCAACTCCCTAGAAGTCAGCTTGTGGGGGTGGTGAGGGCACTGCACTCAGGCCCCTGCAGGCCCCGTCTTCTCTGAGCGGGCTCTCTGTGACTTTTCCCCACAGGCTGGTTGAGGTATAACGTGCCTACTGCCTAGTCCAACACCAAGTGTCGGGCCCGTGGGTTTCAGCCGGATACCTGGGTTGTGCAGGGGATTTACAGGGCAGTGCCACCATCCCCTAAATCTAATCCTAAAACATTTTATCCAGAGAAACCTCATGCCCATGAGCGGGCGCCCCCTGCCCGAACGCTCCTCCTTCCCCGCCCAGCGGGAGGCAACCGCCCGCCCGGTCCCGTGTCCGTGGATTTGCGGGTCCTGGACACCGGGGTCAATGAGGCTCTGGGATGTGTGGGGTCCCGGTGGCTGGCTGCTGTCACTTCGCAGGGCTCCACCCCGCGTTCTTCCGTTGTCCGGAGATGCTGCGTTGGGTCGGTCCGTTCATCGGTTCCTGGGCATCTGGGCTGTCTCCGCCTTTGGCTCTTGTGAACGATGCTGCCACGAGCATTCCTGGGCAGGTTCCCGCGTGGAGAGGGCCTCGTTTCCCTTGAGAGGGTCCTAGGGGTATAATGCTGAGTTATATGGCAGCTTTAGTTTACATTTGTTTGAGGAAAGGCCCACGTATTTTTCAGAGCAGCTGCCCACGACTTTCCCACCCGCGGTGCCCGAGGGATTAAATGTCCACATTGAAGCCAAAATTGATTGTGTGTGTGAACTGGTATGTTGTCATTTTGTTTGTTTGTTTAATTTTAGAGAGAGAGGAAGGGAGAGGGATAAAGAGATAGAAACATCCATGAGAGCGGAACGTCTGTCGGCTGCCTCCTGCACGCCCCCTACTGGGGAGTGAGTCCACAACCGGGGCATGTGCCTGATGGGGAATCGAACTGTGACCTCCTGGTTCATAAGTCGATGGTCAACCACTGAGCCACACCAGCGGGGCTTTTAAAAAAACCAAATTTGGGCCGAGACTGGTTTGGCTCAGTGGATAGAGCTTCGGCCTGCGGACTGAAGGGTCCCGGGTTCGATTCCGGTCAAGGGCATGTGCCTGGGTTGCGGGCACATCCCCAGTAGGAGATGTGCAGGAGGCGGCTGATCGATGTTTCTCTCTCATCGATGTTTCTAACTCTCTATCCCTCTCCCTTCCTCTCTGTAAAAAATCAATAAAATATATTTAAAAAAAACAAAAAAACAAATTTGGGAAGTTTTCAGGCATTATTTCTATGAATATTTTTTCTCTCTGCTCCTTCCCTTTCTTGTGATACTTTTCAACTCCACAATCTTCGTTTGGTCTTTTAAAAATGATTTCCATTTCCTTATTAACATTCTTGACTTCATGAGTCATCATTGTCATACTTTCCTTCATCTTTTAAAAATATAGTTTCCTCTGGTTTTTAAGACATATTTATGGTAGGTTCTGTTGCCTGCCCCGTGCCCCCGCCGCCACGTATGAGTCACATTTTCCTGTTTCTTTCCTGTTAATTGTTTTGTTGGGAGCCCAACAGCCGCCAGAGAGAAATACTCTGAGTGGCTGCCCATTTAACGTCCCACCAAATGGGAACTTCAGGGTTTCCACGCTGGCTGTCCTCCTGCCCCGGGCCTGGTTGTTGTAGCTGTTGTTTGTTGGACCATTTGTTTATATGTTTAATTCTTACCCGATTCTGTGGCGTCTAGTACCTGGTTTGTGTGCAGTGTGCAGCTTTCGATGTCTTCGCTCAGATTTTTTTGGTTTGGTTTGGTTTTTGTTTAAATCATATGTTTTTATTGATTTCAAAGAGGGGAGGGGAGAGGGAGAGAGGGATAGAAATATCCCCCCTACTGGGATTCGAGCCTGCAACCTGGGTATGTGCCCTGACCGGGAATCGAACCGTGGCCTCCTGGTTCATAGGTTGACACCCACCCACTGAGCCACACTGGCCGGGCTGTTTTGTTTTCCTCACTTCGGTCTTGCTCTGACTGCAAGGAATGAGTGGGGTACTAAGAGGACTCTTGCTGGCTGTCTCTCTCCCTTGTCTTGTCTCTCTGCTCAGCGTATGGCTGGTCTGCTGTGTGGCTGGTTTCACTAGCATCGTGTGCAAAATGTGCTTTGGGACACCGTTTCTGAGGAGCCATTTTTCCCGATGTCAGTACAGAATCACCAACATTGCAGAAAGAGCAAAGATAGGCTCGCCCGGGCACAGAAGCCAGCGGCAGAGTCGAGCTCAGGGAGACAGTGACATGTGCTCTCGGCACCCGTGGGGCAGGCTGGGGGTGTGCCAGCGCCTGACACAGCAAGCAGAGGGCACTGCCCACATCAGGCTCCAGAAAGCTTTCTGTCAGGTGTGCCACCGGCGTCCTTTGTGCCACCCTGTCCTTTCTGTGCCCGTGGAATACGCCATTGAGGCCAACAGGTCTCTGAAAAGAAGCAAACTCAACGCAGGCAGCTTCTTCGCTGCTCGTAGAATTACACACGGACTCGGAGAGCTCCCCTCCGCCCTCCAGGCCAGGAGCTGTTCTTATCGCTCCTGACAACCTGCTCCCCGAATTCACGCACTGCTTGGGTTTGTCACTCTGCTCCCGTTTGTCCTTGGCCCTTTGGGGTGTGCTGTTCAGAAACAAGACCTTCGTTGGATCTTTTCTCTATAATCTAAAGAAAATGTGCTTTATCTTGTCTTTAAGGTTGAGCATGGCCTTGGCCCTTGGAAATGCACATTTGGCTCTGCGTCATACCTGGGCGGGCGCTTCACAGTGGAGGCCTTTATCCCCGAATTGTCCCACTGCCACCAACAAAGGCAGCTGTTTGCCAAACCACACAAGAAGGACCTTTGGGTGTCTTTGGGAATGAAAGTCCTTTCTGCCCTGGGCCGTCCAACCCCTTCTCCGGTCGGGAAGGCTGTTTTGCTGCAGCCCGTGGCTCACCTGGGCATCATAAGTTCCACAGTAAGGGGGCTCCTTCTGCTGCCACCCAGAATGCATTTCACTCGCCTCCTGGCTCTGAGAGTACACCCTGCCACTGTTTTAACTGTGCAACCTTGAGCAAATCACTCATGAATGGTTATATTATGAGTTCACAGGGCACAGACTCTATTCTAAGCACTTAAACGTATGTTTTCTTACTCCTCATAACAATCCAATGAAGTTGGCCATTAAAAATCTCCATTTTACAAGTAAAGAAAGTGAAGACGCACAGTAACTTGCCCTAAACCACTGAACCAGGTGGTAGCACAGCCAGGATTTGAAGCCAGGGAGTGTGGGCACCTGCACAATGTGCTCTGTGGCCTCAGGGCGAAGTTAAATCTGAGCATCGCCTGTAACATGAGCTGGTTGACCAGATGTCTTCCAAGATCCCAAGTAGCCTGTGCTGCTCAGCCTAGTTCGGGCGGAGGGCTGGGGGAGAATGAACCAAACCTCCCCGGGCCTGTTCCTGATGCTGGACCAGCCCAAACTCCCACCAGGTGCACACTCCGCAGTCGTTACCGGCAGTACCGTGGCCACTCCACACATCTCCCGTTCCCTGGGATAGTTTTTGTGTTCCACTCACTTTTTTAAAAAAATATATTTTATTGATTTTTTACAGAGAGGAAGGGAGAGAGATAGAGAGTTGGAAACATTGATGAGAGAGAAACATCGACCAGCTGCCTCCTGCACATCTCCTATTGGGGATGTGCCCGCAACCCAGGTACATGCCCTTGACCGGAATCGAACCTGGGACCCTTCAGTCCGCAGGCCGACGCTCTATCCACTGAGCCAAACCGGTTTCGGCTCCACTCACTTTTTTTTATCCCTAGACCCTTACCAAGGACCATGAGAAGATAAAGGGTGAATAAGGGTGTTTTATCTGACACATTGTACATCTGACGGGGCCTTTAAACTAGGAGGGTGTCCATGAAGGAGGAGAAGGGACCCCTCCATGCATCCCATCTGAGCCATGCCTGATAAGAAAGTGCCATTTCTCTGGACTCCTAAAATATCAGCAGGTTTTTGATAATATGCAGTTTTTACTAACCTTCTCCCCAAGGCTCAATTTCAAAACAGAGACCCTCAAACAGACCCATATCCTGCATGTGGAAAAACTGGCCCTCACTCAAAGGGTCTACATAGGAGATATCTTACTGCCCAAGCCAATGAGTGACGGTGGTTAAAGAATGAGAAGGGGTGCCAAAACCGGTTTGGCTCAGTGGATAGAGCGTCGGCCTGCGGACTGAAGGGTCCCAGGTTCGATTCCGGTCAAGGGCATGTACCTGGGTTGCGGGCACATCCCCAGTAGGAGATGTGCAGGAGGCAGCTGATCGATGTCTCTCTCTCATCGATGTTTCTAACTCTCTATCTCTCTCCCTTCCTCTCTGTAAAAAATCAATAAAATATATTAAAAAAAAAAAAAAAAGAATGAGAAGGGGAGCCTGGTCGGCGTGGCTCAGTGGTTGAGCATCGACCTATGAATCGGGAGGTCACGGTTCAATTCACTGTCAAGGCACTTGCCCTGGTTTCGGGCTTGATCCCTAGTGTGGGGCGTGCAGGAGGCAGCCGATCAATGATTCTCATCACTGATGTTTCTCTCTCTCTCTCCCTTCCCCTTCCTCTCTGAAATCAATAAAATATATTTAAAAAAGGAGAAGGGGCCGCAGCTCCAGGTGTGGGCAGAATCCAGCTTCTTGGCCACATGCGCCAAGATGCGGAATGGGGTTTTCCATGTTGTTCCAGGACCGTGGCTAAGACTCACAGCTGAGGACCAGAGAGACGCCAAGTGGCCGAGGGGTGGGGGTGAGAATGCCCACAGGACCCCTGGAGGAGGGGCACCCTGGCACCGCCTCCTGCTGAGTGGCAGCTTCTGGAGACCTAGAAGCCACGGGGCAGGCTCCGTAGCAGGGCAGGTAGGTCACCCCTTCTCGCCCTCCCACTTCAGACTTCCGTTCCCGGGGCCTCCCACTTCAGGCTTCCTGTAAGCCCGGGGGTGGGGTTACAGGAAGCCAGGACTGGTTTGCACAGCACTTCAGAAGTTTGTTCTTTCAGACAATTCCCAAGAATAAAGGGAGGATTGCTGGCCGAGAGAGAGCGAGCCGCCGTTCCCATGAGTCAGGGGCCCTTCTGACGGCGATGAGACAGGTTCTGCCAGGAGCCGCTGCCTCCATGCTGGGCGGCCTGGGACAGAGCCGGTCTCCCGTGGCTCCTGGCTGTGGGCTCTGTGTGCTTATTGCTTAACTGCCACCAGAGTGCTGTTTAAACACCTGTTTAAATAGGTGTTCTGATGCCTCCATAGCCTCCTCAGGGCCCCGGTTCTGTTTGCATTTCCCTGGAGTGTCAGTGTTAGATAAAAAAACAAATACAGGCCTCCCAAGCCATAAAGTAATATAACGTCTGAGAAAACACATCAGAAAACTCTTTGAACTGAGCAACCCGCAAAGCCACTCCAGTGGACAAGGGCCACATGCCCCCGAGTTTCCTAGTTGCAAAAACGCCCACAGAGGCCGCCTTGGAACAGCTGTTCCCGCAGGTGAGGGGGTCGCGGTCGGAGAGACAGATGTTGCACACCTGCCCGCGGCAGCAGCAGAATTCAGTTCTCATTTCTAAATACCATCACCCACCCAGGGAGGAGGGCAGACAGGAAGCACCCAGCAGGGCCCCCACCGCGGTCTTGCATTCTGCGCTTTCACTTCCCTGCCGGCCGCCAGTGCGGCCCCTCTGCCTCGCCCGCCTCCGGGGCTCCGGCGCCCGCTGCCTGTCAGCAGGTCCCTCTTCCTCTCAAATCTGCCAGAAATGGTTCCTCTTATCAGTGTGCGCGCTGACCTCTGACCCGGCCGCGTGTGAGTGGAGAACAGAAGCTGCAGTGCTCCTGGTAGCGCCCCTCGCTGGCGCCCACCGTGGGGCCTGCAGTATTGGTGAAAGGCGGCCATGAGCTCTCACCTGGCTTCCTGGTGCACGCAGGCGCATGCTCCTGACCCCATAAGAGACTGTGTTTGGTTTTATTTACTTTCGTTAACCCTCACCCGAGAATTTTCCCCCCATGGGTTTTTAGAGAGTGGAAGGGAGTGGGAGAGACAGAGAGAAACATCGATGTGAGAGACACATGGATTGGTGGCCTCCCGCACACACCGGGGCTGGGGATGGAGCCTGCGACTGAGGTACATGCATGCCCTTGACCGGAATCGAACCCGAGACCCTTCACTCCACGGGCCAACGCTCTAACGATTGAGCAAAATCAGCCGGGCTTCCTCATTCGTTTTTAATATGGTTTCTGTTTATATTGTGATGTCTATTTATATTAGGTGGGTGGGGCGGTCGTCAGAGACGGCAGGTGACTTATAGCATGTCTTCTAGGGGAGGGAGCTTGGCGCTTTGGGACCGGTCAAAGCGGTGTGGGTGTGGAGACCCATCGGCCTGGCCAGTCCTTCATCCAACAAGTCATCTCGCCAGAGGGGTCCACGCTCCAGGGACCCACCAGCCCTGGTGTGCAGCACCCAGTCCCCGCACTCCACACTCCACCGGGCTGTGTTCCCTCGGCATCCCAGGCACCTCCTGGGCCAGAGGCACTTCAGCTCCCGCCCCCGCCCCCACACTCGGCAGCCAGCGGCCAGCCTGAGGGGGCTTACGTGCCTCCCGTGACAGCCACCTGCATCCTGGATGAGGCGCTTAGCACTGCATGGCTCAGCTCTCTCTTCTATAAAATTCAAATCACCATCATCATCATCATCATCATGGTGGCTGCACTGATGTGTCACTCAGAGCCCCCTCTCCACTGTCCACCCCTACGCGGGAGGGAGAGGGCCTGCCCGGGGCAGCCAGCATCCAGTGACTGATGGACAAGCTGGTAAAAGGCCTGGTCCTCACACCCATGGGCTGACGGGCCCTCCCATCTTCAAAACTCCCCACAGCGGGGGCTTTCCCCTCCCCACGTGCGAGTCTGTGCTTCTTCAATAAATGTCCACCTTTGCTAAAAAAAAAAAAAAAAGAAAAGAACTCCCCATAGGGTCTGCTGCGGCCTCTAGGAGACTGGGTCACAGCCCACTGTCCCTGGGCCCGGTCCTGCCCCTCCGCTCCCGCCCACAGGTGCCAACCCCAGGGGCGCACTCTCGATGCCCATCTCCACTTCACAGTTGGTTTCCTGGGGACCCAACCTGCCCTTTTCTCATAAGAGCAGTCACAGAGGGCACAGCACACAATAACTTCCCTGTTAGCACAAGCCCAAGACGTGTCTTTTCTCTCTCAGTTTCAGATCCTTAAACATCCCCTCAGGCCCTGCTGGCGTGGCTCAGTGGGTGAGCGTCGACCTATGAAGGTCACGGTTCAATTCCTGGTCAAGAGCACATGCCCGGATTGCGGGCTCAATGCCCGGGGGGGGGGGGGTGGGGGGGGGGGCAGGAGGCAGCCAATCAGTGATTCTCATCACTGATGTTTCTATCTCTCTCTCCCTCTCCCGTCCTCTCTGAAATAAATAAAAATATTTTAAAAAACAACAAAAAAATCCTCTCAAAAGAGGCAACTGCCCTAGCCAGTTTGGCTCAGTGGATAGAGTGCCGGCCTGCGGACTGAAGGGTCCCAGGTTCGATTCCGGTCAAGGGCATGTACGTTGGTTGCGGGCACATCCCCAGTGGGGGGTGTGCAGGAGGCAGCTGATCGATGTTTCTCTCTCATCGATGTTTCTAATTCTCTATCCCTCTCCCTTCCTCTCTGTAAAAAATCGATAAAATATATTAAAAATAAAAAGAGGCATCCACAACATGTGCTGATGTTGCCATTTCCACTAGAATGCCACCAAACAAAAACAAAAGCAAAAATTATATAATCTTCCGTTTATTTAAGTGTGATTCACATACCAACCATACCACTCAACGATCTAAAGCCTTCGATGTCCGCCATGCTGTTAGCTGACAGCTCCACCGTGTCACACGACTTTCTCTTTGTGGTGAGCGTGGACATGTTTTCATTGCACTGGGTACTACCCAGGAGCAGAGCTGTTGAGTCGGAGGGCACGCCTTCGTCTCATGTTGGGAGGAACTGCCGCCGTTTCCCACAGCCCCTGCGCCATTCTAATGCCCACCAAGGGCGTGTGATGGCTGCCTCTTCCTCATACCCTCGCCAGCACCTGTTATTGCCTGTCCTTCTCATTGATTATGGCCATCCTCTCTCACTGGGGTCTTCATTTGCATTCCATCTGCATGTTGAACATCTTTTCATGTGCTTATTGGGCATCTGTATACCTTCTTTGCTGAAAGGATACTCAGATCCTTCGCTCGGTTTTAAACCGGGTTATCTTCAATAACTTCCTTTAAATCCGCACCCGAGGATATTTTTCCATTGATTTTTAGAGAGAGTGGGAGGGAGGGGGGCAGAGAGAGAAACATCCACTGGTTGCCTCCCACACTTGCTCCAACCCGGGTGGCGGTGGTGGTGGTGGGAGGGCTGGTTTGAGCCTGCAACCGAGGTCCATACCCTTGACCAGAATGGAATCTGGACCCTCCAGTCCGCAGGCTGACCCGCTGTCCGCGGAGCCAAACCAGCTAGGGCTTCAGTAACCTTTAGTCCTTTCTCCTGTCAAAGGGGAGTGAAGACCCAGAGGGAACACTGGCCAGGCACAGTGCCCGCGTGTGCCATGGCCCGGAGGAGCTGGAGCCCCTTCCTCTCGCCTTGCCGGGAGGTAAAGCCGAGGAGCCCGGCTCCCTGCATGTCTGAGAGGCACCATGTGCGGCTCCCACCGCTCACCACCCCACTTTCCATCTTGCGTGCTGTGCCCCCTCACTCCCCGCTCCTTTCATTGAACCTTTTCTTCCGGGAACGATTCAGCGGGTTCCCGTGCCCCAGGCTCCCTTTGCCAGCTGCCTCGTCTCCTGAAATTGAACTTGCAGAGTCACTGAGGCTGACGGCCAGAGAGCCAGACACCACCGCACACAGCGGAGCGAACGTGCTAAGCCCCTGAAGGCGCCAAGTGCCTGGCAGCCTGGAGCTCGGTAAGAAGTTACAGCGCTGAGAGGAGAGGAGCCAGGCTGCTGGGAGACCGACTGCAGATGGGCAGTTGTTGGGCAGATTGCAGTGACCTCTGGGCACCCGGTCTGCGGCACGGCCCCCTTTCATTTGTAGGCGACCTAGGCCATGGCCAGGCCCCCCAAATCCAGGTGGTGGCACCCCACTCCAGGGTGTGAAGCCTCCGGTGGGCCGGACTGGGGCGGCGGAACCGGGCGTGTGATCTCAGACTCGGAGGCGCTCAGGTCAACCCCGGCCGAGTGCCCAGGGCGGAGCGTGAACGGGCGAGCACAGGTGAGGGTGTGCCCCGTTTGCCTGGCACCGTCCTGTCAGCACCACACGCACGGCCCCTCGGGGCGGAAAAGGGTGCGTGCAGCTCCCCACCCAAAGGATTTGCTGGATTTTGCCTTGGGCGCGTGGGTAACGGGGAACTGGGAAACCAAGGTTGCACGGGGAGGCGTGGTGGCCCAGCTCCGCGACGGCGGCCGGAGGCCCCAGGCCCCGCTCTGCAACGGGCCCGGGGCGTGTGCTGGCGCGGGAGCTGGCGGGAGCCTGGGGCACGGGAACCCGCTGGGAGTCATCTTCGTACTGAGGGTCTGGCGCGGCGCTCGGGGAGGGAACTAGGATCCAGACCCAGGCCGGGCAGGTCGCCAGGTCGCACCTCGAGGCGGGAGGGGCCTCGGTGTGGGAACCGACTGGCGCAGAGGCGCCGCCAGCCCGGGCTGGGCCTCCAGAGGCAAACCCGGAAGCCCGGGCCCAGGCGCGTCAGCGAACAGCCGCCCGAAGGCCCCACACCCGTCAGCCTCTGCGGCAGAGGCGAGAGGCGGGGCTTGCGTGGACCCAAGAGCCACCCCGCGCTTCTCATTGGACAAAGGCCCTTGTCAATCCCTGAGGAAAGGCGACTGGACGAGACCGGACATCCGGGATCACCATCATTGAGTGAAGGGCGGGGTTTGGGGCGGAGGGAGCCAATGGGAAGGTGCAGTATCCAATGGCAATCAAGAGCTTCGCCTTCGCAGAGATTGGCAGGTGCTCGAACCACTGAGGTGCCGCGGAGGGATACCCGCCGTGGAAAGTAAGGTTCAAACCTCTGTGTTTTGTCCCGGTGCGGGCTTCCTCCGAGTGCGTAAAGTGAGCGATTAGTTAACGCGTAAATGAAGGGCCTTTCCTCAGTATCATGGTTTTCAACCAAGGCTGCGGAGTTTGGTAGGTGTTTCCTGGCATTGCCTTGGCCTCTGCACCCATTCGTGTCACGCCCCCTGCATATGCAGAACCGGGGCTGGGCGGCCGGCGCTGCGCTTCGAGCCACGGCCCAAATAATGGAAATGTGCGCTGTTAGGGGTATTAGAGCTAAAATGGATGGATGATGGTCAGTAGGAAGCAGGAAGAGACAGAAACGGACAGTTTGCAGGGGTCCTCAAACTATGGCCCGCGGGCCACATGCAAACACAAATATTGTATTTGTTCCCGTTTTGTTTTGTTTTTACTTCAAAATAAGATATGTGCAGTGTGCATAGGAATTTGTTCATAGCTTTTTTTTAAACTATAGTCCGGCCCTCCAAAGGTCTGAGGGACAGTGAACTGGCCCCCTGTTTAAAAAGTTTGAGGACCCCTGGTTTATGGGGTGGGGGGTGGGATGTAAGGAGCCCTTAAACACTTGAGTGGATGCTCAACCTCTTTCATTAGAAAAGTGCAAATTAAAACTTCACTGAGCTAACATCTTGACCTATCAGGTTGGTAAAAATCCAAAATTTGACCAGGTCCGTCGGGAAGGTCAGCGCAGAAACGCTGTCATGCGCTGCAAATTGGATGGGGTGGGGGGTGGGGAAGTGACACTTGACAAAGGAACCTGTGAATTTAGCTTTGACCGCCAGTCCATTCCCAGGAATCTGCCCTGAGACACTTCCACAGGGAGGTGCGCAGTGGTATTTGAATTAGCAAGAATGGCAGCGATACAAATGCCCACTAGTAGGCAAATGGCAGAATAGACGGCAGCCATCCGCACTATAGTATTGTTATTCAGCAGACTTTGCAGCATTAAAAAGAATGCGGAAGCCAGCGGCGTTCCCATGGGGTGATCTCCAGAGATCGTGCGTGTGGGCTGCTACTTTTAGCAAAAACAAGGGCTGAAAGGCCCAAACCAAAACGAATAAAAATGGTTTACTCATAAGGAGTAGAAGTGGTGGTGGAGAACCTGGTGGAAGACTCAGGAGCGGGAAATAGAGTAAAAATAAAGTGAGAGTGATGGTAATGGGGGAAGAAAACAAAAGACCACGACACAAAACAAAACAAGGGAAAGTGCTTAGCTTGGCCGTGGTTCTCCAGGGACCCAGGACTAAAGCCTGGCAGGACGGCGGGTGGGGGTGGGGGGGGGGGGGTGCCCAGGTTATCCGTCCTGGGGCCTTCTGTTAAGGGAGGCGAGGAGAAGAAAGGAAATGACTTTCCCTGCTTCACGTTCATGTAACCTCTCCTTCTACAGTGAGAAGTGGAGCCTGGACATGGATCCCAGGCAGTGAGGGTGGTGGTGCGTTCAGATGGCACCACCTCTCCCTCCTGCCCTTCAGTGTCTGGTGCCACAGGCTGCCTGTGGCCTGGGAGCACAGGAGGCCCCGTCTGTCTGGGCCCAGCCGTGCGTCCACTTGCCGTCTTCCAGGCCTGGACAGCTGCCCAGAAGGTAACTTTGTCAAACTGTGAGTACAGGGCCATCCTTTGGACAAGTGTATTTCTTATCATCAAATTGGGAAGAACAAAACACTGTCAAGTGATCTGTTCTTAGGAAAACTAGTTACATTTTCAGGTTTTAAAGCACTGGAAACAAGTACAAATTATCTAAAGGGTGGTGAGGGGGAGTGGAGGGGGCAGCTGGAGGGGAGCGGTGTGTGTGCAGCTCGCAGCAAGCTTGCCCTTGGCTGTAGGCAGCGCTTCAGGCTGCTCCGAGTGCACGTTTCCTTCAATGCAGCCGCTGGGAAAGGCAGCAACTTTAAGGGCAGGAAGCGAGGAGACACTTCATTCTGTCCGATGCTGGCAGGTACTAGAGACTTAGAGGGAAGGAGGAGGCCTGAAAAGTCTCCAGCGAAGAGAGTTTGGTGAACAGACACGGACTGTCTGTGGGCATGGTTTTAACCACGGCAGGTGTGTGATGGGTGATGAGCCACAGCTGTGTGTGTGAGCGCGTCCGGGAGCAGGGATCCAGAGTGGGCGGTGCCGGAGTAGGAGGAGGCCTGAAAAGTCTCCAGCGAAGAGAGTTTGGTGAACAGACACGGACTGTCTGTGGGCATGGTTTTAACCACGGCAGGTGTGTGATGGGTGACGAGCCACAGCTGTGTGTGTGAGCGCGTCCGGAGCAGGGATCCAGAGTGGGCGGTGCCGGAGTGAGGGGGCGGTGATGGGGTGAAGGGGGCGGTGCCGGAGTGAAAGGGGGCGCCAGGACCTCAGCGGCTCAGAGAGGCTGCTCTTGCTGGAGGAGACTGCGCCCTGGAAGTCTCTGAACCTCCAGACCTGGAGAGTTCCATTCTGCTGGCTCCTGGGCCCCGCCTGGCAGTGACACACTGGCGGTGGCCTGGCTTGTGGAAGTCACCCTCTGTTTTTTCTCCCTACCTTCTGCTGTTTTGTGACCCTAATGGGGTGAATTTGTCTTCCTCTCCACACTTGTGAACGAACGGGTGTTTCCTCTTGGTTGCAAATTGCAGGGTAGGATGCTATCTTATGGTTGTGTTAAAGTTTTTACCAGGAAACCTCTAAGAATGGGCTTGAATCAGCAGGTACGTTATTTGGAAGGTACTTTGATTTTCTTGACCTGTAGCAATACTGATATCTGGGGGGACATGGGGGTGTCAGTTTGAAATGGGTTTTAGCCAAGCTGATGTGGCGCAGTGGTTGAGCATTGACCCATGAGCCAGGAGGTCACCAGTTCAATTTTTGGTCGGGCACATGCCTAGGTTGCAGGCTCCATCCCCAGTAGATCAATGGTTTTCTCTCATCATTGATGTTTCTATCTCTCTCCCTCCCTCTCTGAAATCAATAAAAATATATTTTAAAAAAGAGATGGGTTTTGTTTTAAGAGGACTCTTCTGGCCACAAATGGACTGATGGTGTCCCAGTGAGGCAGCGAAAGACAGGGGGCAGGAGTGAGGAAAAGGAAGTACAGTGCCACCAGGGGCAGTGCCACCTGCAGTGCAGCCCCGGAGACCTGCCCGCTGTGTGCGTTCAGGGAATAGCGAGATAAAACCACATACGTGGGTCTTTGAGACCCCAGAAAGGGGACAAACAATTCTCAAATAATGAAATTTTTAAAAGTTTTGCAAAAAAGATAAAAATAATTTTTAAGAGTAAAAAGCACTGACGTGTGGGTATAACCACGGACCAGAGAGCAGCCCGTCTGCCATGCCGACTGTCAGCAAAGAAGCCGAAGGGATTCCAGCAGCAGGTGGAGGAGGCCGAGAGCGGGTCTAGCGATGGGAGAGGAGAGGAGGTGCCTGTCCCAGCGTTGCTGACTTCAGGGCCTCAAAATGCCCCGGCCTCTTTTAATTCTGTGTGTTGATTTCATTTTATTCTAGCAAATAAAAAATATAAGAACATCATGGCCTCTTCCTAACTCACTTGGCTCTGAAATGTTCCGCCGGCGGGGAGATCAGACACAGCCTGCACCCACAGAAACATGGCTCTCGTGAGGGGCCCCCGACTGTTCTGAGGTCTTACTATGTTTTAGCATTTTCTCGACTGCTGCCTGGGGAGGTCCCTCCCCGGTGCCGTGCCTGTCTTCTCTGAAGCACTTTCACCTCCCTGAAGGCAGGCGCGTGCCCAGGGTTTGTGTCTTCTGTCTGTTGTGTCTGGCATAGTTCTGGGTGCTTTTAAGGTGCTTAGTTATACGTAAAGTCAGCCTCATGCTTACGGGAGGGAAATGCTGGGAGGGCCTTAACCCTGAGACCGATGCTTTGTTCCAGGACGGACGGTGGGGTTGAATTAGCCACTCTGCTGAAAGAGTGCTCCCCCACTGCTTGCTTCCCTACAGTCACAGAAGCTTCCAGAAGTCCTTCTAAGGCAGGGTAAGAGTATAGTGTTACCAGACTGGACATGCAGGCCGCAGACCCTGATACACATCTTCCCCCGGCACCAGGGATCCTTCCACATGTGTGCTGGGGGCTGAGCCTTCAGGTCAACCCTCCAGGGCCACCCCTGCCCTGGGGCTGCGTGGAGGGTTCAGTCAGGAGAGGAAGACAGTCTGGGAGAGTTACCTGTGTAACAGCTGGAGCCTCTGGAACCTGAAGGGTTACCCATGGAACAGCTGGGACCCGGGAGGGTTACCTATGGAACAGCGGGGGCCTGGGAGGGTTACCTATGGAACAGCTGGGGCCCAGGAGGGTTCTCTATGGAACAGCTGGAACAGCTGGGAGGGTTACCTATGGAACAGCGGGGGCCTGGGAGGGTTTTCTATGGAACGGGCCTGGGAGGGTTACCTATGGAACAGCTGGGGCCTCACCCATGGGCAGAAGCCAGAGGAGCCGGGCCTTTCTCCCCTGAACACCACAGTCCTGATTCCTGTAACATAACACAGAGGCTGCGAGGACTGAGCAGATCTGTACGTGATGAACCTCTCCGTCTGTGGTTAGAAGATCGAGGGACGCCTACAAAGTCGACGTGACAAGGGCTGGGGTCGGGTCAGGCAGCGTCACAGCACAGTGTCCCCGGGCGGAGGGGGCAGCCTACATGTCGTAGAGCCGGAGCTGCTCCTGCACGTCGCCGTGGGACATCTCGCCAAACGTCTCCTTGTTGTCCTCTATGAGCTTGAAGATGGCCGCCAGCTGCTCTTTCTGAACTCTGCCGGGAGGAAGGACACAGGCGGGACAGCAGTGAGCCTAGGGGGCAGGGGAGCCCTCTGGGGGCAGGTAGTGCTTCGCGAACGTCCAGAACAGCAGAAAACTCACCTCCAACCAACCCCCTCAGAACACAGGGTGGTGTGGTCTAGACTAGAGGACTCAGCTAGAGGTTCTAAACACGACCTGAGTCTTGGGTCTACCCTGGAGATTGGGGACCCCCAAGTATGGCTCGGGTTCTGGTGCTTGATTCCCCCGGAACCACCTTTTGCTCCTGACCACACATCTCAGTGAGGCGAGGAGGAGGAAGGTGGGTCCCACGAAGGGCTGGAGGTTCTGTGCGGAGATGTGGTAGCAGCAGCCTTCGTGTAGAGGAGCCAGAAGCGAAGAGAAAGCACATTGTGGGCTGGGGAAAGGGGGAGCGTACAGATGTGCATGGCCAAGGGCGAGGGCTGGGGGCGGGGTCCCGCTGCTCAGAGGAAGGGGCGCCTCTCTCTGATTTGCATAGACACCTTATGGCCTGCGGGTCCCTGTCCCTCAGATGTGGCTGGAGATGGGCTTTGTTTATGACACTCAGGCTGCTCTCTTTACGAGGCTCAGCCACGCTCTCTGCCCAGCGCAGCTGCAGACATGAAAGGGTGTGAAACTGCAGCGAAACCCAGGGAACAGTTTGGTTGTTTGTTCTGCCTGGTTTGCTGTGCTGTTGGCATGACTGGGTGCTGTGTGCTGGCACCGGCTCGCTGCTCTGGCTTCGGGCCTCTGTAATTCGTCCCTCCACACCACACCACCAGCTTGGTGTTGGTCCCCTTGAGAATGTCAGCCAAGTGTCAGGGTGGGACCGCAGCACCTCCCTGCAGCCAGGCTGCTGTCGTCACTGTGGGTCCAGCTGGGCACGGCTTGGGTACAGCCTCCGGCACCGTGGCCTGCAGACGCAGCACCGCCTGCAGGGCCGGCACCCCGTGCTGCTGGGCAGGGGTGCGATGGCTTGCCTTACACTTGTCCCAACACATCCCTTCTGCAAGGACCATGTCTCCCCACCCAGCAGTCTGACTGGAGTACTGCAGTCCCCAGTGCCAGCCTCTGTGCCACCCGGGGAAAGTAATTTCCAGTGTTTCCTGTGGAGGAGAGGGAGCCTCTGCCAGGGGCCCTGCACCTGCCGCCTGAAGAAAGGGCAGCACTGGGCATTGGAAGGGTGTGTATTGAGCTCCTTGGATGGACTCATCAGATGTACGTGTGGGCACCCCCACCAGTGAACGCAAACGCGCCTGTGTTTCGAGGGCCGTGACACGTGCATCCTGTTAACAGGGTGAGCGCCAGGCATCAACATGAGAGAAAGCTCAAGTTTTAAGGGGTTCAGAGGAGATTATCTTTTGAAACAAGCAAAACTGAAAAAACACACCGTAATCAAGATCATGTGCTCCGCGTTTATTGGGCTGAACAGAGGCTGAAACGCAGGTCCACGCCGTCAGCCGGGCGCGAGGCCTGGTGCCCACGTTCGGAGTTTGCAGACAGACTGAGGTAACTGACCTGGAGGGAGTCGCCGGCTTATTGTACCAGCAGCTCCCAGCCTGGACAAGGACACTGCTATGGCTGTGTGGGCCACGTGTGCCCACAAGAGGACATCTGTCGTCCTGTGGTTCTGTGTGGCTGTGGTCGCTGCCTGCTCTGCCCTCGGCCCTGAACCTAGAGCATCAGGCCCGAGCAGAAGGGCCCTGGGAACGGGACATGCCCGGGGGCCGACACTGGACATTTCTTTCCCAGCCTTCCATTCAATGGAAACGGTTTTCCTATTAACTTATTGCTTTAAAAAAATGTTTTAACCTACACATCTTAAGACTGTAGACTAGTTTGGCCTGGAATAAATACTGTCACATGTAAAACTCCAGGAAACCAATCTGGGACCAACCTGATTACCGGGTGAAGCTCTAAGCCGGGGTCCTCAAACTGCGGCCCGCGGGCCACATGCTGCCCGCAGAAAACATTTATCCGGCGGCCGGGTGTTTTTGCCGCTGCTGCCTGTTGCTTAGCAGCCGACTAGTTTTTTTTTTAAACTATAGTCCGGCCCTCCAACGGTCTGAGGGACAGTGAACCGGCCCCTGTTTAAAAAGTTTGAGGACCCCTGCACTAACGCATCTCGGAAACTTTCTAGGAAAAGGCAGAATCGAGGAGAAATATTTGAAGCGAACACTTATCACTGCTTCAGCCAAAGCAAAGGGGCGCTGCGGCTGAGCTGGTAAGAACATCAGTGAGAAGGCCTCGAGCAACAAGGGGGCTGGTGGAAGCCTCGGAGGGAACAAGGGGGACGGGAAGCCAACAGCCAGCCCTTGCTTTGCTGCCTGGTCATCCATACAGCGTCTGTCACCCCCAGCGACTGCGCCAGACAGAGCAAGAGGGAAGTGGCCCCAAGGCAGAGGGCAGCGGGCCATCCCCACCCTGCAGGGAGCAGGGCAGCTCGCCCTGTTCGTCCTCGGTCACACCTGAGAGGCCTCGGTGCGGGAGGAAGCAGGAGGCCTGCAGGGAAACGACAGGTTGTGCAGGGACGGCCTGTGACCGTCTCAGGGGTGCAGGTGTGTGGGGCAGGCAGGGCTGAGCGAAAAGCGAAATCAATGTTTAGGGAGTGAGAACAACTCCTGAGCCCCTTAGCGTCACAAAGCCAGCCACCCAAGCCCGGAGGAGGCCTCACACCCAGAGCAAAGGCGGCCCAGGGTCCGCCGCCCCGGGGAGGCCCGCTGAGGGTCTGGTCCCCGCGGGGCAGGCAAGATGCACTGGGAGCCACGGCTGCTCTCTGGGGTCATTTTCTCTCTCCAGCTTTTAAGCTGCCATAGGAAAAGCCTTTAGGAGGGCGCTAAGGGCAGCGTCATTCTTCGGTTCTGTGAAGAGAAACGGAGAGAAGATCATTGATGTCACCCATTGCATCGTACGAGTGAATACCGTGGAGAGGAGGGGAGCGGGGTGAGGAAGGATGTTTGGAATTGCAGAGGCCGCTGGACGCTGGCTTCTCAGACACGGGAGGGCAGTTCACCTCTCCGCACCTTCAGCAAGACAGTCTGTTCCCAGCCGGCGGGACCCCGCACAGAGCCCAACAGCCCGCCGGCCCCCTAGCGAGTCTGCGAGGCATTTGGTAATTGAGGGAGGGAGGCAGGCCGGGCACCCTGCACTTTCGATCGCCGCCTGGGGCTGCATGGGATGTCCTGGGATGCTGGACTGCTTCCTAGTCCCGCCGGCTGGGTGCTGTCCCCTCTGGGGACACTGGCAGCTTAGGACTCCTGCTCCCCCAGCTGAGGCCAACAGTGCCCCCCTTTTCTAAATGACACAGGGACAGACACTGGGGGAAGGCGGGGATCTGATTTTTGTCCTCTGGCGCCCTCTTCAGGTCAGAGTCTGCAGTTTCTAGAAATTCACACCCACGGGCAGGTCAGGCAGCAGAGACTAGAATATCCCACAGCTGCCCCCTCCGCCCCCCCCGCCGGCCATTGTGCTGCAAACTCTTCCACTGGAGTCGCGTCCATTCCAGCGCCATCCTGCGGACCTTCGGAATGGAGCGGCGCTGGGTCCCGGTCCTCGGCCATCAGCCAGCCTGGCCTACAGCCCAGCCCACTTTTCCTCTGGCAGAGATGGGAA
>NW_006285613.1:2132630-2134364 GCF_000327345.1 Myotis davidii
GGGGAGTGTGTGCTCTGTCTTTTTCCTGCCAAACTGGGAGCCAGCCAAGCCCACCAGCTTCCCTAGCTCTGGGGTGAGGGGGAGGTCTTGCTGGGGCGCACAGTCACCAGCCTGCAGCCACACTCGGGGATGTGGCACCTCCCAGAGAAGCTGCAGTGGGAGCCAGCCAGGCAGGGCAATGCCGGCCCCAGAGGACAGGGAGGAGGAGGGCAGAGACAAAGCAGGTCTTAAGCAGCAGCTGCCTCTGAGTGTGCGAAACCTCACACTCTGCCCCTGGGGCAGAGGAATCCCAAGGGAGGAGCAGGTCTGGGTCCTTTGCAGGTCTGGGTCCCTTTCAGGTCTGGGTCCCTTGCAGGTCTGGGTCCCTTGCTTTCCGTCCTGCTTCGTAAGGGCCGTTCCTTGAAAACTTGTACAGTGGGGCCTTGACTTACGAGTGTCCCGACTAACGAGTTTTTTTGAGATACCAGCTGTCTCTCGGCAGATTTTTTGCATTGAGTTGATAGAGTAATTTGAGTTAACGAGCTCCTTAACGAGCTCGTTACTCTGAACACATTAAACTCCTAAGTCAAGGCCCCACTGTAAACAGGCTTCCAGGGCTTGCTAGGACATGTGGCCACGAACGAGTCCGGTTCTAGATACTGTGTGTTGGCTGAGTTGATACCTTAAAGCCAGGGGGCTGCAGTACTTACTGTTCACTAGCCTGCAACTTGACTGGGACCCTGAGTGTCAGGGGAGGCATTAGAGACAGGCAGAGTTTGGTTGTAGGAATTCGGCCAGCAAAGACGAGAGCATGTTTTCCCTGGCCGTGGTTCCGGCGGACCGACAATCGCGTGCATGTATTGTTCATACCGAGGCTCCTGGGCAGTTTTCGGGCTCAGCTGGGGCCGCAGCTGCCTCACACCCATCAGGTCAGTCCCCACCAGAACTATCTTGCTGTAGATGAAAAGGCAAAGCCAGACGTGCCAGCCTCTGCAACCCAAGCATCGCCATGCCCGGAACGGAAGCAGGGTGGGCACCCGGGGGCCCCACACGGGGCGCAGGAGCTGACCACATGCAGGGGCAGGAGGAGCAAGCAGACGCCACAGGCAGACTCATGGGACAGCCGCAGGGAGCGTGCTGGGCGGGCAGGATGAAATGAGCATGACTCCCCCCACCCTGTAGGAACCCTGTTCAAGGACCACGAGCTCCACCTGACCCTCCTCAACTCGGGCGGCCCCCGTGGGCACCCCCCCCCCAGGGTACGAGGCGTGAGTCGGCGATCCAGACTCCACAGATCGGGGGAGACCCTCCTGGGCAACACAGTCCGCTGCCTGAAAGTAAGGGAGGGACCTCCCTCCCCTTCCCCAGGCCCCAGCTCGGACCGGCGACAGTGCAGCCTGACACCTCCCCCCAGGCCTGGCCTGACGGTCCCTCCCATCAGCAGTGCACACGCCTGAGGTCAGGTCCTGCCACAGCTCTGTCCGCGGGACCTTCGAGGGACCACAGGTGTGCCAGCCCCTCCCCCTAACCCACGTGGTCTCTGCTGCTTCTGGTAGCTCCTGCAGGCGGGCCTGCCTCTCCACCGCCCCGGCCTAGAGCCAACGAGCTGTGGCTGCCAGCCTCCCTCTGGCCTTGAAAGCCTGCCTGTCCCACCGCCCCTGCGGCCCCCACCAGAGGGCGCCAGCCCCCCACCGGCTGGGCCAGGAGGCCCATTCGCCAGAGGAGAACTGAGAGCGGAGGGAGGCCTGGTGCCTG
>NW_006285613.1:2134429-2135164 GCF_000327345.1 Myotis davidii
GTGAGCCCCTCTGCCCAGCCGCCCCTGCGGCCCCCACCAGAGGGCGCCTGCCCCCCACCGGCTGGGCCAGGAGGCCCGTTCGCCAGAGGAGAACTGAGAGCAGAGGGAGGCCTGGTGCCTAGCACACGTTCCCTGGCGATGAAGGCGGAGGAGGGGTTAGACCCCTAGGTCGTTTGGGGGACACATTAACAGGGTGAGGGGAGCACCCCTAGTCTAAGCAGTCAGTCTCCTTACCAAAAGGATTTGCAAGAATATTGTGGCTCAGGACCTAAGGAACTTGCTACAGGGAAGTGAGGTCAGAGGTCAGCTCAATCCTGAAATATAAAGCCAGCACATGGGTCACCAGAGGCCGCGTCCTCGTCCTTGCAGGGAGGGTGGAGGCTCCCAGGCCACCTTCCCCCTGGAGGGGCTCCTCCCCGCCAGGGGCCGCCCGGAGGGGAAGTGGGGTGCCCCGGGCGGAGTGGCTCTGACTTGGATGGACGTGGGTGGCTGGTGAGAGTAATGAACGGTGAGTGCCCTCGGCCTCTCTGGGTGCCGGGAGCGGGGTGATGGCCCAAGCCCCGCGGGGTGCCGGTTAGACTCCTGCCAGACAAAGGACTCCGGGCCACAGGCTACCCGAGCACGTGGGGACGCTGGGCTCAGGGTCAGCCTGTCTCTCCTCAGCCTCCTGCAGGGCGGGCTGGACAGGAAAGGCCCTGGCAGGGAGGCTGGGTGTGTGTGTGTGTGTGTGTGTGT
>NW_006285613.1:2135229-2136732 GCF_000327345.1 Myotis davidii
ATCCTAAAAGCGAGGAGCTGCCCCTGTGTGGCCGCCCGGGCTCCCCGGAGCAGAACAGATAAACATGCCGCGGGCGCTGGGCTGGGTGGCGGGCGCTGCGAGTGATGAGCGGAAGAATCCCGCTCTGCCGGGTGATGGGTGGGTTTTGTCATGAACTCTGCGGTGAGTGAGCAGCCGATCTGCTCCAGGCCCTCCCCTGGCATCTCTTTCTTTTCTCTTTTCTGTGGAGGTGGGGGCGCGGGTGCAAGGAATGGGCTCAGCATCCTCCCCCCAGTGCCCCTCCCATGACCATGGAGACGGTCAGAGTGGGGGCAGCTCACAGGAGCGGGCTCCTCCTGGCCCCTGAACCAAGGGTCCGGGTGAGATGCGGCCGCACACACTCCCCCCTCCGCCTCCTGGCCCCTGAACCAAGGGTCCGGGTGAGACGCGGCCGCACACACCCCCCCTCCGCCCCCCTGCCAGATGCCAGGAAAGCTGAGCCCCAGGAGGGCCGCCTACCTCTGCTCCTCCTCCAGCTCCTCTTTGGTCATCATCCTCTTGTACTGGCTGCCCCGCAGCTTCCCGGGGCTGTACTTGAAGAAGGCCTCTCCTCCTGCAGGGGGACAGAGGGTGAGCGCCAGAGCCCCCCTTCAAAAAGGGGCAGAGGCCCCGGCACGCAGTGCCAGCCCGGGTGCAGCCTGGCCTCAGAGGACCCGGCTCACCTCACCTGCACTCAGGATAGCTTGCTGCCGCCCTCCTATAGCTCTCTGCCCCCTGCCCCGCCCTCCTGTAGCTCCCCCCACACCCCCTCATTTGCTTGCTGCCCGGCCCCTTCCTGCAGCTCTCCACTGCCTGCTTGTAGCCAGCAGCTCGCTGCCCCCGCTCCCGCTGACCGCTGATCCGGTCCTGACTCGATTTAGGGAGGTAAACAGAAAGAATCAAAGTACAGAAAAAGGTGACTGATGATTGGGCACAGCAGAAACAAAGTATTTATTATTGAACTAGTAACCCTGCACACGAATCTGTGTGCCAGTAGCTTGCTGCCACCCTCCAGTAGCTCTCTGCCCACTCTCCTACCCTCTTGTAGCTCCCCCCACACCCCCTCATTCGCTTGCTGCCCGGCCCCTTCCTGCAGCTCTCCATTGCCTGCTTGTAGCCAGCAGCTCGCTGCCCCAGCTCCCGCTGACCGCTGATCCGGTCCTGACTCGGCCGGTCGTTACACCAACGCGTAAGGACCGTTTGCTCACTGCATCTCCATGACATGGGAGGCGTTTATGAAGGAACAAAGGGCAGCTCTGCAGGCCTGAGGGGGGGCTCCGTGACGTGGAGATGCGGCACAAGGAGGGCTGCAGGGCAGAGGAGGCGGCGAGTGTCCTGGCTGAGGGAGCCCTGTGGGGGAGCAGCGCCCTCATGGGTCCGGGGGCGCTTCAGTCCTCAGGCCTGTGCACGACGGCCGCTGGGCCGCGGGGGACAAGGCTGAAAGGCTGGTCTTACCAATTCCCAGGAGTGAGTCCAGACAGGAGG
>NW_006285613.1:2137742-2137994 GCF_000327345.1 Myotis davidii
ATCGATGTTTCTCTCATCAATGTTTCTAACTCTCTATCCCTCTCCCTTCCTCTTTGTAAAAAATCAATAAAATGTATTAAAAAAAAAAAAAAGAGGCAACGAAGAAGCCATCAACCTCCAGGTGAGGCCGCTGTGCTGCTGCTGAGAGAAATAAAACAAAAAGCGCTGCCGGCGGGCGCTGCTCAGGCTTCGGTTCATGGACAGGTCTGATCAGGGTTGTTTTCCAGGCCACAGAGTCTTGCAGAGGCTCTC
>NW_006285613.1:2138546-2138767 GCF_000327345.1 Myotis davidii
TAAAGTCACAGCAACAGCCTTGCTTTTTAAAAATTACAAAATAGCCCTAGCCTGTTGGGCTTAGTGGCTAGAGCATCGGCCTGCAGACTGAAGGATCCCGGATTCAATTCCGGTCAAGGGCACGCGCCTCGGCTACAAGCTCGATCTGGTTGGGGTGCGTGTGGGAGGCAACCAAGCGATGTGTCTCTGTGTCTACCTCTCCCTGCCACTCTCTCTGGAAA
>NW_006285613.1:2158030-2158692 GCF_000327345.1 Myotis davidii
GTTTCTCTCTCATCCGTGTCTCTAACTCTCTATCTCTCTTCCCTCCTCTCTGTAAAAAATCAATTAAAATGTATAAAAAAAAAAAAAGAGGCAACGAAGAAGCCATCAACCTCCAGGCGAGGCCAAAAAAGCGCTGCCGGTGGGCGCTGCTCAGGCTTCGGTTCATGGACAGGTCTGATCAGGGTTGTTTTCCAGGCCACAGAGTCTTGCAGAGGTTTTCACGTGATCACATGCATGTACCATGCATGTCCCAAACTTCCCATGTTGCTGGGTCAAGAGGGCTCTGTCCGACCGCCCCCCGGGAGGGGGACAGCCTTTTGCAGTCTCATGTGAACCCACTGAGTGCTTAGGGACACAGGCCAATTAGCCTGTGGACTGAGCTGCTCACGCTGGCCTGGGAGCCCATAGCCTCCCCCAGGAGGCGGCCTGGGATGGGGGTGTCCAGGGCAGCGGTCAGACAAGGAGGGAGGGCACGTGTCCTGGCTGAGGGGCCTCCAGCAGCCTCAGCTTTGCTTCTGTGTCCCCAAGTCACCCACTCACGTGGCAGGATCAGACCCTGGGGCCACGGTCCCTGCGGACAATCTGGGAGGACTGACAGCTGCTCAGAGGGGAGTCCCTCAAGGGGCTGATGTCCAACTCTCCCCCCCCTCCCGCCCCCAGCA
>NW_006285613.1:2159183-2164673 GCF_000327345.1 Myotis davidii
GCCTAGCCTGTTGGGCTTAGTGGCTAGAGCATCGGCCTGCAGACTGAAGGATCCCGGATTCAATTCCGGTCAAGGGCACGCGCCTCGGCTACAAGCTCGATCTGGTTGGGGTGCGTGTGGGAGGCAACCAAGCGATGTGTCTCTGTGCCTGCCTCTCCCTGCCACTCTCTCTGGAAATCGATGGGAAATATCCTCTGTGAGGATTAACAACAAACATCACGAAATAGTTCAAACATACACAAAAGTATAGCAGCAAGTCCTCCGTCTACCTGCCCTATGGGTGAGCAAATGTTGACGTTTTGCTGTTCTTGCTTCAGCTTCTTTTTAAGAGAAGGAAACATGACAGATGCAGCGGTGGCAGCTCCACACCGCGTTCGGTTCTGTCGGTCTGTCCGGGGCACTGGCCCCAGGGGCGTCCGGGCAAACACACTGCCTTCCACTAGGTCACGTCTGCATTGGTTGTTTCCTCCGCGTCCTGGTCGTTCCCTTTCTCTCCTGGCGCCTGACCCTGATGCCAGCAGGAGGCCTGTGAGCTGGAGCCGCCCAGGTCGGGCGTCCGCTCGGCAGGCACACGGCAGTAGCCGGAGTGGCTTTGGTCTCCATGAAACAGGGCAGCGGGGCTTGGAGAGAGTGAAGGGCATGGCCACGACCCCATGGCCGCGACCCCAGGCAGTGAGGGGCAGCTCAGGACACGAGGTCAGGGGCTCCGTTTATCGGGGGGTCCCCTGTGATAGAGACAACTCACAGTTTACAGGTGGGAAGGAGGTGGGCAGGGAGGTGGGGTGGAGGGAGCGGCTCTGAGCTGGACATCCTGGGGCCGACAGGACTCCATGTCTCAGCCCCCCTCCCTCACCCTCTCCCCTCAGCCCGCCACTCCGACCCTCAGCTGGGATCCCACGAGCCCTCAGCGCAGCGGGCGTTCATGGCCAGCGCGAGAGCTGGACAGAGCCGGCCCGGTGCCAGGTCCCACTCACCATCGTCTTCCTCAGGCTCTGCTGGGGGTGCTTCCTCCTCGCTGTCCTGCTCCTGCTCCTCTTCCTGCAAGGCAAGGGGGGGGTCAGTGCCCTCGCTCCAGCTCTGGGGGTGTAGGGTGCGGCTCAGAGGCGAGTGGACAAATATGGAAACGCCTGCAGGTGTAGGACGGCTGCCCACAGCTAGGAGGCAGCACCGGAGCAAGGTCGGAGGGGCTGACCCGGCAGGGGGACGGGCGTGTCCAGTGGGAAGGGCCCGGCGGGGCCTCCAGGGCCTCTCTCCGGCTCCAGCACCGGCTCTGGGGGCTTCGGTGTGGGCACCGCCTCCTGGGCTCCGCATTCAGTGCCCTCCGCCTCCCCCATGCCTGGGCAGTTGGTCCCACCGCATTCATGTCCAGTGCACCCCCCGCCACCACCGAAACCGGACATCAGTGAGGGCAGGGCCTCCCCAGGGAGGAGAGAGGCGACTGCTTGGGGTGCTCTGGCGTCACGGCCAGTCAGTGGGCTAAGCTGACCCCCCACACACACCTCACCCCCACCCGCAACCCCTCCCCGTCCCAGTCCCGCCTGGTCCCCGTCCCTCCCATTTCCCGTCAGCATGCACCTTCCCCGCCCTCTTTTCCAAGCTTCAGTTTAGCGGGGGAGTTCACAGTTCTTTCCTTGGACCGCAGAAGAGCTAGAAGGTCATTACAGTGCAAGACTGAAACCCAATCGGTCCTGTTTCCCGGCAGCGGAAAGCCTGAGGCCCTTGTTGCCCGAGCCCCGGCTGAGCGCTGTGCGTGGGCATCACCTCACGCAGCCCACTCTACACGCCTGTGAGTGGACGGTCACCATCATCACCAGTCATTACTGCAGGGTCAGGACGACGGCCAGGCCAGCGAGGCGCTCGCCTTGAGGGTGTGAGTGTGAGGGGGTGTGTGTGTGAGCGTGTGAGTGTGAGGGTGTGAGTGTGAGGGTGTGTGTGTGTGAGGGTGTGAGTGTGAGGGTGCATCAGCTTGCACCAGATTATACTGTGTGCTGTGCGCACATTACTTTATTGTCATTCATCATTATTCCCATTTTAAAACTGAGAACACTGAAGCTCAGAGGAAATGGAAAATGGGCCTCCTCATCCTTCCCACCACACAGTTTGTCCCATCCCTCCACCCTTTTTCTCCCCTGCCTTTCTCTCTTTTCCTCTCCAACACTTTGCATATCGCCTACTATGGACTACAATGACCAGCATTATTATTATACTTCCGGTGACACATTTTGAGGTGTGTGTGTGAGTGTGAGGGTGTGAGTGTGAGCGTGAGGGTGTGTGTGTGAGTGAGGGTGTGAGTGTGAGCGTGTGAGGGTGTGAGCGTGAGGGTGTGTGTGTGTGTGTGAGGGTGTGAGTGTGAGGGTGTGAAAAGGGGGCGTGTTGGTGTGTGTGTTTGTGTGAGTGTGTGTGTGTGTGAGCGTGAGGGTGTGTGTGTGGGCGTGAGGGTGTGTGTGTGAGCGTGAGGGTGTGAGTGTGAGTGTGGGTGGGTAATTTAGTGGAGTGTCCACAACTCTTCAGTAATCAAGAGGAGGAAGCTTCTATTTTAATACAATTGTCTTCCCGATGAGGTATTCACGTTGGTTACCGTTTTGTGTTGTTTTCTGGTGCTCCCTTAATGTTACATTTTCCCAAGGCAGTGCCTCACTCATTTCAGTCCACGCTAATCCCCACTGTGTTCTCATCATCCCCATTCCGTGGACCCGCGCTGTCCAGCCGACACCACAGGCGACTGCCGGGCACTGGGTGTGTGCTTAGTCCTACTGAATGTGCCTGCCCTGAGTGTAAGGCACACATGGGATTTTGAAGATTTGGGATAAGGTATGTAAAATACCTGAATTTTTATAGGGATTACACATTGAAGCAATATTTTTGATATATTGAGTTAAATAAAAAATGTCACCGATTCTTCATTTTCTATTTTAATGTGGCTACTAGAAAGCTAGAAATGACATTGCGACTCGCACATTTCTAGGGGACAGCACTGTTACAGACCGAAGCTCAGAGAGGCTAAGCAATTTGCCCAAGGTCGGGACTCAGGCAGTCTGTTAACCGCGGGGGACCTCGGGTTTGTTAAACTGTACGGCGGGGACAATGGTAACACCCCTCCGATCCGGTCCTCGTGGAGGTGCCAAGCATGTATTGGCCTCTTTGTGACAAGTGCCCTCTGGGGAACGTCACTTCCCATCCGTAAAACAGAGCTAACGTCCACTCTGCAGTGTTGGGAAGGACGCCCCTCCCCCATCCGGGGCACCCTGCTTCACCCCCTCTTCACCTGGCTTTCTCTCTCTCCCCGCTGTCAAGTCATTGTGGACACCCATGACCGTCACCTGGCATAGACAGACACACAGACAGAGACGTACACACAGACACAGTGTAGAGGCGCGCTGACAGCCATGCACACCTAGAAGCTAATGAGCTTCTCAGTCTGATGGCAGAGATTCTGTTTGCTGCCCTACCCTCCGCAGCTAGGACAGTGTTCCGCACGTGCTTGGCACCTGATAGGTATTTGTTGAAGGGACGAATGAATGAGAGGAACATAGACTGTGCCTAGCCTGCACCCGACATGACCCCCCTGCAGGCATTCCCCATCCGCGCTCACTCCTGTCCCGGCTGGCATTGCGGCCGTTTGGACCGGTGTCCCCGTCTCTACCCTGGGTTGTGGCTGGGCGCGCCCCGAGGTCGGGAACTTTGCCTGAGGGGTCTCCTCGCCAGCACCTGCACAGGGCTGGTCTCCTCCAGTTCCAGAAAGCTGAAGACAAGGCAACCCCCGCCAGCTCGGAGCAAGATGGCGCCCGCCACAGGGAGGATGCAGGCAGAGCCCGTGTCAGACTTAGATAACAGGCTCGGGGTGATGGTCAGTGACTGAAGGGACTGCCCTTCCATTTCAGCCTCACGGGGTCTTGATGCACATGTGGCAGAGTGGACACGGTGACCTCTAGGGAGGTCGGCCAGCTCTCCCCTCCCCCTGCCCGCCCGGCCGGATGCTGGCCCACCCCCAGAATGAAAATGGAAAGCTTAGGGTCCAGATGTCAGCAAGCCAAGCGTAAAACACGTGTAGTAAGTGAATACTCACCCGATGTGTGTGCAGGTGTGTAGCGTTTACACTGCTTACGTGATTAAAGTAAAACTGCACTCAGACTCTGAGGGCACCCCTATTCCCAGAATTAGATGAAAGACAGACAGCGTGGAGTTGGTGGGGGATCCACAGAGCTTTGGTAACTTCTGGTGAGGCTCTGTGACTTCACACACACATTAAAACCTACGTTTCCCGTGAGACACGTGAGCTTTAGAAGACTGTAAACTGGCCAACCGCTGTTTTCTGTCTGCACGGAAGCCCCCTCCCTTCAGAAAACGCCCCTTGAAGCCCTCGGTCCGTGGGAACTGCCAGTTGGGGCTCACCCCCGCTACACACACACCAGCATGTGGCTGTGGCCCAGGCCCACCTTCCCCTTGGGGACAGGGGGCCCCAGCAGAGGGCATTCCACCCTGGCTATCCCTGCCTGTGAGCCACTCAACTCCCAGTGTCTGCCCCAACAGCCAGAGTCCTGCCCACTGCACTGCCCACTCACAGCGCCCTGCAGGCCCGGAGCAGCTACAGTTCTCCAGGGGGGCACGGGGTGGGGGTGGTGCCTTGTAGATTCCAGCGATGGACTCTTTGCACCTCGTGCTCCAGGAAGGCACATCGGTCAGTTGGTTACTTAGTGGGGTTTTAGAGAACATCGTAATGGAGAGGGTTCCATTGTTTGTCTATAAAAGTAACAACAGTCCCGGCTGGTGTGTCTCAGTGGATAGAGCAGCGGTTCTCAACCTGTGGGTCGCGACCCCCTTCACAGGGGTCGCCTAAGACCATCGGAAAACACATATATGATCACATATTGTTTTTGTGATTAATCACTATGCTTTAATTATGTTCAATTTGTAACAATGAAATTGGGGGTCACCACAACATGAGGAGCTGTGTTAAAGGGTCGTGGCGTTAGGAAGGTTGAGAACCACTGGGACAGGGTGTCGGCCTGTGGACCAAAGGGTCCCAGGTTCGATTCCAGTCCAGGGCACGTACCTCGGTTGCAGGCTCCGCTCTGACTGGAGCTCTGATTGGGGCTTGTGCTGGAGGCAACCTGAGCTGCCTCCTGCTGTGACCGCCCCCTCCCGCCCCCGCCGTTAATCTGGGGTGAGTTTAGAGGCGCATCTCCACCAGGTGGGGAGGGGGGTGGGGGGAAGGAGGAAGTGGGGCAAGTGAACTCACGCCTATGGGAACACTTGTCCCTCCCGCCCCCATAGCAGCAAGGACAGGGGTCCCAGGATGCTCTCAGGGGCCCGCACGCACTGCCCAGCAGCCTGGGAGGGTCCAGGAGCCCCCACCACCCTGGAGGCTTCCCACGGGCACCGAGAGCAGAGGGCAGGCTGCCTCCTGGCTCCTCCCGGCTCCACGCAGGCTGCGGCCTGACTGCCCCCTCCCTCCCGCTGGGTCCCTCAGGCCACCAGGCTGCTCGTCTG
>NW_006285613.1:2164752-2168503 GCF_000327345.1 Myotis davidii
CTGCTGGGAGGTCAGGCGGCAGAGGTTGTGGCTGAGTCGCTGCACACAGACCAACATAAGCTCAGCCGCCAGGCTCCTGACGCCGCTCCAGGCGAGAGCGGGCAGCTCTGCATCCCACCTGCCCCTGGAAGGCACTCCCGGGGACCAGGGACTTAGGTCTTCTTGTCCTAAACCGGCCCCTCTCAGCTGTCAGCTGTTCCCTGGGTCCAGCACCCTTCACTGTGGCCCAGGAGGCTGACAAGGCTGACGCGTCCTTTCCCTCCGACTCGCCCCCTCCCTGCCTGCGGGCGCTTCTGGGATTCGCCGTCCACGCTCCCGCCCCCCTCACTCAGCCCTTCACTGGGCACCGTCCGACCGCTCCCCCAGTTCATCTGCCACCTTTTGGTGCTTTTCCTGCTTGAAACCCCGTAGAGGCAGCTGCACGTTCAATTCCAACGGCGTCGGGCTTCACACTGAAGGGCTGCAGGTCCAGCTCCAGTCAAGGGCACGTACGTGGGCTGCAGGCTTGATCCCCGGCCGGCGGGGCATGTGCAGGAGGCAACCAATCGACGTGTCTCTCTCACATCGATGTTTCTCTCTCTCTCTCAAATAAATTTATAAAAATTTTTAAAGGAGGAAGGGCAGGAATAGAGGTCAAGACCCCTCCCCGAGCAGCTCTGCCTCCGCTTGGGCACTGGCTCCCTCCGAGCTCGAGGAGGAAAACAGGTACAGTACCTGGTGCTTTAAAAAACCACTGAGTTAGAAAACCACTGAGCTGACGGCCGCGACCCACAGCTCTGGTGGATGAAACCTGCGGGGAACTGCCTGCCGGCTCCCAGCCGCCGCCTGAGGTCCAGGCCGGGCCGGGCTGCGAGCAGCTGCCTCTGGGGCATCACAGCCCTGGGCGTCCCAGGAGGAGGGGCCGCCTTTGACAGGAGCCCCTGTGTTTTCTTGTTGTGGCGACGCCTAGTCGGTCAGGCAGCACTTACTTGTGCCACTGGGCGCCTCTGGATGCTACTGGGTGCTGGGCCTGGGGGAGCTGGGTGTGGCTGAGCACCTCCATTGTGCTGCGAAGGCTGCGGGCTCTGCACCTGGCGGGGCTGGGCACCTGTGGCAACAAGGCTGCGGCGGGGGCACAGGAGGGACCCAGCTGTGGGTTAACCTCAGAAAGGCGGGCCCAGCGGCGAGGACAGCGAGGCGGCCACCCGGGCACAGGGGTCTGAGCAGCCCAGCCCTGCCCGGGGACCCCCCCCCCCCCCGGGTTCCTTTTCCCCACGCTGTGTTTGAAACGTTCCAAACCTCCAGAACAGCTGGAAGGATCATACAGTGACCGTCACCTCTTCACCTGAATCGCCTACTGTTCACAGGCCAGCATCTCTGCACTCCCCCCACACCCACACGCGTGTGTGTGACTGTGAATCACACAGCCGTGCCCCAGTGTTCCAGCACCATCTTCCCGAGAACAAGGACATTTGCCGACAGAGCCGCAGCGCCAGCGTCACACCGAGACACTGAGCACCGAGACAGCAAACGACCTCATCCGCCTTTCGTTTGAAACACGTCCAACTGCCTCCCGAACGTCCTTCACCGCGCCCCACCCCCACCCGATCCAGCATCCAATCGGAGAGCGGGCAGTGCACTGTCTGCCAGGCCTCTCTGGTGTCTCCTTTAAAACATTTTTTAAAAAAACACTGATTTGAGAGGGAGAGGGAGAAACATCAATCGGTTGCCTCCTTCGGGGTCCGGATGGGGAATCGAACCCACATCCCTTCAGTGCACGGGACGACACTCCAGCTGGGCGCATGGCCAGGTCTCTGCTGTCTCCTTTCATCTAGAAGGGTCTCCCTGCCTGTGCTGTTGGTGACAGGACACGGGCCAGCGGCCGGGTACCACGTCCGTCCTCAGTCTGAGTGGAGCCAGGACCCGCCTGAGCTCGATGCCAGAGCTCTGGCCCTGCCTGAATGACACTTGACCCTTCACCCTTGACCACTGCCTGGGAAGCCCACGATACAGCCTCACCGGAACCCAACCTCGTTAGGTCGGAAGCCGGGCAATCCTCAGATCCCGGCCCTCACATCAGCCCCACAGCCCTGTTTCTGGCCGTAAAAGGGACCCCGGCTCTGGTGTTGTTCGCGGTAATTCTCGGTGAGGGTGGGCGAGTCTGGGTGCTCCCCTCCCCGCCCCCGGAGCCTGAGAAATGAGAAGAAAGGGGTCTGATCCTTTGCCTCTGCCGGCTGCCCTGCGCGGGCCTCCCTGCCCTGCTGCCCCCCTCCCTGCCGCCCCCCTTTCTTCCCTCCATGCTCAGTGTCCCAGCCCAGGGGGGCCCTTGGCACCCCGGGGACACTCCCAGCGGCCTCCGCCCCCCAGCCCCGTCAGGAGGCTGCCGCTCTGGGCTCCAGATCCTTCTCAATCATCAGCTTTGTGAGAGGAGGAGCAGCTGCCCCGGCCTCCGGCTGGCAGGGCAGGGAGCCGGCGGGGATTAGCAGGGATGTGGTTAATGGAAAAGCAGGGGGAGGGGAGAGACGAGTTAAGTGCTGCTCTGGGGCAGGGACTTCCGGCTCGTCCCCTCCCCCTCTCCCTGCTGCCCTTCACTTAGGGAGAGGCCGGAGGCCCGGGCGGCAGGCTGGGGCCTCGCTGCTTCCCCGGCAGACCTTCCCGTCCGAGCCCAGAGCTCAGGCAGTGGGGTACGAGACCCTACACTGGACGGCGGGAGCTGGGGTCAGGGAGAGCTGTGTGCCCCAGCACCCGGCCCCCCGGCCCGCACGCAGAGCCATGACTCCATGTTTGCCAGTTAGCGTTAAGGGGGGCTGGGCAACCCAGAAAGACTGGGGACCTGAACCCAAAGGGAAAGGCACGACCTCTGAGGGGACGCTGACCTCACACTAATTCTCTAATTCTCGGTCAGTGTGGGGAATATCAGGACGGAGTCAGGGAGGCCTGGCGTCAGCTACGCGAGCACTCGGTCTGCGCCTGCCCCGGGCGGAAAGGGCCCTGTCCGAAGCCACCTGGGACCCACCCACCCGGGACCTGCCTTCTCCCAGAGCGCAGTGTGGCTGCTTCGGAACAGCGGGAGCCCGCGTTACGTACCATCTGCCGAGGCCGGGGCCCAGAGGACCCACATGGGAGGGTGCCACTAATGGGCATTTTAACCCTCAGCCCAGAGCAGCCACTGGGCGGGAAGGGCCGCGGTGTAGACCCAGGAGGAGGCTGGTTGGGAGCCAGGACAGCCTGAGGCCGGCTCACCTCTCCGCTCCCCGGAGCTGGGTGCAGGCAGAAACCCCAAACGCGGGGCAAACCCCAGCTGCCCGGCATGGGAGGCCTGTTCCCTGGAGAGCACAGCT
Organism: Myotis davidii; assembly: GCF_000327345.1. Taxonomy (NCBI): domain Eukaryota; kingdom Metazoa; phylum Chordata; class Mammalia; order Chiroptera; family Vespertilionidae; genus Myotis; species Myotis davidii. The sequence goes on from NW_006285613.1 coordinate 2,168,073, forward strand.
CCCATCACCAGAACCCTGTCCAGCCGGGAGGCACACAGCAGCCTCCTCCGCAGAATCCACTCTAGTGACAGTCACTCCTCAAGCAAAGCACAGCTCCAGAAGGTCGGGTAGTCAGACAGCCTCTCCTCCCCGCCCCCGGCCCCCCGCCCCCCAGGTTGTCTCGGGTGTAAACCATTGTGTCCCGTGAACTTCAGAGTGGGCCCTGCGCAGGCTGACAACACCCGGGCCATCCTCCCGTCCAAGAAAGGGAGCTGGAGTGAGACCAGGGCATCTGATCAGACGGGCCTCGGGGCCAGCCTGGAGGGCCCCAGGGGCTGGAAGCCTGGGACGTGCCGGGACAAGACGAAGGTTTCCAATCTGAAGAGGAGCTGGGGAAAGGGTATGGTGCTGGGGGCGAGGGCAGGCGCGGCACCAGGCGCCTCTCCGCATGC
>NW_006285613.1:2169328-2177107 GCF_000327345.1 Myotis davidii
CGGACCCGCCCCGACACCCCGCCCCCTGGGGCGACAGACCCGGGGGACCAGAGCCCAGACTCGTTGGGAAGCGCGTCCGAGGCCGGAGGAGGGATGAGCCTTCCTTGCCCGGCGGGCCTGACGGTCATCTTTGGCATCATTTAGCCCCGTCCAGCGGGCCATCTAGAGGATTTGGGAATGTAAGTGCCAGTTTGGGCCGAGGAGAGCCAGGGAGCCCATGGAAACTGCCCTGGGCTTCCTGTGGGACAATGAGACCACAGCCACTTGCTGAGCTGGTGGACAGCGCTGTGTTCCTGGGGCGGCCTCACCCGCGTTCCCAGGGCCGTTCCCAGCTCCTGCCTGTGAATGCCTCCCGTGGCCCCCGCCACCTTCAACACAGAGCGCGCCGCCCACGCAGACCGGCTTCTGGAACTGGGCTCCAATGGCTTGGGGTCCACCCCGTTCCCGGTTCATCTCTGCATAACTCTGATGCCTGGGAGGTGAGTGAGGGAGAGGACGCCCACTGCTTTCTTTCTCCGGGGTAAGTTTGCTATGACTATGTCGTTACCAAAGACATTATTTCTTTACCCTCTCAACTCCCCACAGTCGCTATTTCCAATAAACCCAGCGCTGGCGAGGCTGTCAGGGTCCATGGCAAACACAAAGCCTAAAGCTGCAAAGAACAAGGTCCCGGCTTTTGCTGAGGAAGCATTTCATGCGACTGGAAAAACGAGCCGACATCTGACTGAGCCAAGATGCCAGCCGAACGCTCCCTTTAAACCGAAGGCGTGGCAAACAGGACCCCGCTGCAGGGTGAGCTTGGCCCTGCTGCACCCCGACATTCAGGGCCCGGCCGGGGAGAGTGAGACACACTCCACATGGAACACGGGCAGCGGCACACGTGACACCGTACCTGTGGGACGGCCACAGACCGCTCCAGGCATCGACGCTGCCAATACGCCTGCTCCCAGGCAGCGCTCCTTAGAGCATGTAGGACAGCTCCGGTTCCACCCCACTCCCGCCCAGCTCCTAACTCCGCCAGCGCGGAACCGCCAGTGCGACTGCAAAGCACTTATGCCAGCAACTCGCTGGCCGAGCCTCACATGCCTTTCGCTAATTTACAGAGAAGCCACAGCTAAGCCAAGCATCAGCTAGAACGGGAATCATGTTCTTTGCGACGATCTCATACACTTGTGAGCAGTGAGGACTTCTGCACACGGCGCTACCCACCCTGACCAGCGGCCGTGGGGCACCAAGCACACAGCGGCCCGTGCGCTGGGCCGGAGGAGCACTGTCCGCACTAGGACAGCGCCTGGCACTCAAGCAGGTGCTGAACGCTTGAGTGATTAATAAACGGGCGAAGTGTGAACCACGTTCCTGGTTTTGGAGGCTCTCAGAGGAGTCACCCTGAGCATCGCAGTGCGGAGGCACCTGCGTGCAGCCCTGGGTTCTCTAAGCTGAAGGAAAGGCCGTTGGTGCCTCATTCCCAAATTCCGTCCTCTTGAGGTCTTGGCTGTCCTGGGACTCCACTCTTTACTTTTTTAATCCTTACCCAAAGCTATTTTTTTCCATTGATTTTTAGAGAGAGTGGAAGAGAGAAGACAGAAAGAAATATTGATATGAGAGAAACACATCAATGGGTTGCCTCCTGTACGAGCCCCAACCAGGGCCCAGGCTGGGAAGGAGCTTGCAACCAAGGTACGTGCCTTGACCAGAATTGAACCCGGGACCCTTCAGTCCACAGGCCGACGCACTGTCCACTGAGCCACACCAGCCAGGGCAGGGGCCCCAACTCTGAACATGCCCCCTGCTCCTCCCTATCACTCCTTCAGTCCAAGATTCCTTCTCTCATGACCCAGCTTGTTGGCTTTGAAATTATCTGGAGAGTAGTCTCTAAAGCAGCTTGACGTTGTACGTTGTACCTTCACTTCAGTTGTTGGCCCCATTCAAGCCTGGCGGGTAGAAAGGAAGGATCCTGGGTGCCCACCTCCTGCCTGGTCCTGATTGTCCGGCCCCACCCCCTCCTTTGTCCCCACCTCATCCCTGACCTGTTATTTCCAGATGTTGTTTATCAAAAAGGAATCACTTTTGGCACCTGGGGGGAAAAAACAGGGTGGCTAACCTCTCAAGTTCACATTGCCGCTGCGTCCCAGCCCTGCACGTCTCAGCACTGACCATCCCAGCCCTGCATGTCCCAGCCCTGTTCGTCTCAGTCCTGCACGTCCCAGCCCTGCACGTCTCAGCACTGACTCTCAGCACTGACCATCCCAGCCCTGCATGTCCCAGCCCTGCACGTATCAGCCCTGCATGTCCCAGCCTTGCACGCATCAGCACTGACTCTCGGCACTGACTCTCAGCACTGACCACCCCAGCCCTGCATGTCCCAGCCCTGCACGTCTCAGTGCTGACCGTCTCAGCACTGCCCGGCTACCATGCCCTCTGGCGGCAAACAGCCGTGTGCTTTTGTTTTCTTTCCATTGACGGTGGGAGAGGAGCAGCTGTATGACTGTGAGAGGGTGAGTGTGAGAGCCGGAGAGCAGTATTGGGGGGAAGATCAAAGCATCCTGAGGATGGCAAGAAAAGTTCTTTAAAAAGGAGAAAAAAAATAAAATAAAAAGGAGGAGGCATACCGTTCAGATAATAGGAGACTACAGCCTCGGTGTGCGTTCGTTGTCCTCCACACACAGAAGTGGCCACCCTGCCGGGTGGGGGAGGGCAGCGCAGCACCAGGGCAGGGAGCCTGCGGTGCACGGTCACCTGACTCCACCGGAGCTGGAGCTGCTGCTTCTGACCGCAAAGCAGCCTGGCCAAGTGGGAGAGCGGCCCGCCTCGGGCTCTGCAGATGCCAGGGGTCCCCTCGCATTTCCCCTTGTGAGGACTTCCCTGCGCAGGCACCCCATCGAGGGCACACGCTGGAGTCACTACTTTCCCCCAGGACCACGACACGAGGTTCTGGTATTCTCAAAGGAAAAAAAAATCAAAGATATAAAATGCATTTCATTTTTATTAAATAATGTACAGGGTTTCCTTGGCACCATCCACATGGGTCTTGCCTTTACGCGTAAAACAAGCCATGGTATTTGCATCGGTAGCAGACGAAAGAGCTACTATAGCAAATGCTGAGTGGACTCATCGCAGGAGCGTCCTCCCCCTCTTCCTCGTTCTTGGCTCACCGTGTGCAGAGCCCACAGGCTGCCCCCCGGCCTGGCCCGGCCCTGCCCTGGCCGCGGCATGTCCTCCGACAGCATGAGCTGGCCGGTCACCTGGAGGAGCTGCGCTCCTTGCTCACGCAGTCGTCCTGGGAGGTGGTGTCCCCGTTGCCCATCATGCTGCAGGTCCTCCGCTTCTTCCTGCGGTGCATCGTCCCGTCTCCTTCAGACCCCGACTCACACTGGACACGGAGGAGAGAAAACGAATTCAACCGGACGGAACCTCTGGCCTCAGGAGACAGCACTCGGATGGTCCACGTCCCCCAGAAGCAAAGCAGCCATGCGACTGCTCCACAGTGCAGTCCGAGCACCATCAGACGTTTCGGTGCCCCGAGAACCCCCATCTCCCGCAGGAGGCAGCATCCCCCGTGTTCTCTAACAGGAGGAGGCACCACCCTGAGAACTGTCAGTCATCATCTGGAGGTTGCATCATGGAATTTCATGCGACCAACACAGCCTGATGCATGAAGGTAAGCACCGCACTTGCCATTCATAAAACACACCACCTCCCGCCACGAGAAAGGGTGAAAGCAGCACAGCATGCAGCCACCAGACAGAAGTCGCATCTGCTAAGGGTGCAGGACCCTCTCACCCAATGCTACGTTAGCTTTTAGCAAGTCACTGAATTTGCTGGGTTCCTAGGCTCACAGTGCACCACCCAGAGGGAAAATCTGAGCTTGGACCTTGAGGTCGGAATGCTTGGGGCCTGAATTTCCGGCCCGCTGTCTGCCAGCGTGAGGTCCCGGCCTTTCCTCACTGGACTGGCAAGCTCTCCTCTAACCTGAGGCTGGTGCACACAGAGCTGTGAGCTGGGCAAAGCCCCTCCGTGGCAGGACGAAGCAGTGGTGGTTCCCGAAAGCGAAAAGCTCCCCATCTTTCTCCCTCCTGCCTGGGCAGAGGGAGTCACGGCTGGTTTCTACGGGACCTGCCCTGGAGGCCTGGCGGCGAGCGGGGCTCACCTCCGAGTCCGAGTCTGACGAGCTGGAGCTGGAGGAGCTGGAGGAATCGCTGGAGCTGTCAGAGGCGATCCCTGTGGATTCCTGAAGGTCAACCGAGTCAGCCAGGACCGCCAGCTCGGGGTGCTCCTGCTTCAGGATCCTGAGAGACAGGAAGTGCGTTCTCAGTGGCGGGACAGGCACGGACAGCCACAGGCCAGCTCCCAGGCTGCGGCCCAGACCTGGCTGAGGCGCCGGCGAACGGCAGGTGCCTGTTGGGAGCGAGGGCTGTCGGGTGGCGGGGACACAGTCCACAGGCTGGGAGCCGGAGCCCACACACTCAGGCTTTTCCAGAAGGAACCTGAGCTCCACGTGCTCCCGCCACCGGCGCCACGGGCCGGCCGCACTGCCACCTTGCGGCCACGTTCCTGACTTAGTTTTTTTTCCTTGGGAGTAAGTCTCTCCCTCATTTTCCCTGCGCTTTTCCTGGCTGATTGTTTGAACCTCCCTTTCCACAGCACAGCACAGCACAGCACTATGATCGGAGTCACACTGACAATGAAATTCTATTGGTGAGAGTAGAAACAAAACCATCAAGTCTGTGAGAAGCATCGAGGATAAAACAGAACTGGGCCATCGGAGGCAGCAGCCCCCCCTCGGGACCTAACCTGGCACCTACATCTACCGTGACAGGGACAAGCCCTGCGGAGGAAGGCCTACGGAGCGGCCCAGGGAGCACGCGGCAGCCTGCGGAGGGCGACGGGCCTCAGGTGCCCGGAGTCGGGGAGAACGGAGCCACCACCCTTGCTGGCCCTCTCGGCAGGGGGCTGAGCCCTGAACAAGCCAGAATCCCTCTTACCCCGAGAGCTGGTCCCTCCAGGTCAGGGTTGGGACACAGTGGCACGGGGTGGCTGGGGGTGGCTTGCACTGCCGCTGCCCGTGCTGTATCTGTTCTGTGGATAAACAGAGGAGCTAAGTCTCCAGGGCAGTGACCTCACTCCTAAGACTGAAGGGAATAAGTTCAAACGGGAATAATGCTTCTGGGTCAGAAAAAGAAACAAGCAAAATAAAAAACCCCCCAAAAATGGCTTCCTTTGCTAGTGCAAGCTCTGGGGGGAAACAAAAAAACAACAAAAGGGGAAACGACCCGACCACGCGAGTGTTTGACGCTCTGATCGACAGTGCGGGGCTACCTGCTACCTGGAGGCTGGAGCATCCTGAGAGTTAGCCCTGACCTTGACCCTCTCCCTGCACCTGCGCACTCATCAGCCCCAGCTTCTGCCAGGCCTGCCTAAGTTCAGCCCCTGGCATCGCAACGGCGGGCTATCTCCATTTCTCTCCGGTAGAAATTGAATAAATCACAAATAAGAAAAAAATGGCTCTCACCTATACCATTTCCTGGACAACTTTGGTCTCCCTCTTACCGTCTTGTGCCATACAACAGGGAAGTTGGTGCTGCTGGCAAAATTCTGGGTGATGGCAATGGTGGTGTCAAGATTGAGGACAACGTGCCACCAGCCTCCTGAAAGCCAACAAGTAAACGGTTACGTAGAGCCGGGTTCTGTGCCCAATCGCTCTAGAACATCAACAGTATACAACATTGAACGTGAACTGCAGAAGCGGGTTGCTCCCACCAGTGGGGCCTCCGAGACGGTGCAGGGCGGACCTGCTCCTCCCTGCGGTAAGTTTTACTGGGCCGTGGCTGTGCCCGCTCACTCTGGATCGCTGATGGCGGCTTCCCTGCTACGAGGGCAGAGCTGAGCAACTGCGACACAGGCCGTCCGGCCAGTGCTGACGTGCTCTCTCTGGGCCTTTATAGAGAAAGCGTGTCCTCTCCTGCTCACTCACAGCTGCGACGCACTGTGAAGGCAGCACGCTCTCCGGCCTCAGGGGGAGGACGTCCACCTGAAATGCCTTTGTTCCCAACTCTTAACCTGTCAGAAGCATCAGGTCTGGAACGGCTTCCTGCCTCGAGGCTCTAAACCACTACTTCCTGGCTCAGCCCACCCAGTGCGACACCGTATCAAGCCCCAAGTTACAGAAATATGCACAAGTCACAGAACGTACACAAGACACTGGGAAAACTAAGGATAAAAACGAGTAGGATCTGAAACACAGAAAGGTGACCAAGTCATGTATCCAGGTGACAGTGGCCAGCAGGCCCCCAGCACCCGACAACACAGCAGCACTTCGCTGTCCGAGGTGGGCAGGCAGCTCTGTGGTCGGCTGGAGGGGTTTCCTGGACTCTCTCTCTGTGCAGTTCTGCTCCAAAAGGACAGATCACTGAGCTCAGAGAGCACTTGCTCCGGTGCATCTGTACCTGGCACAAAGACAGTCTCTCCCGGCTTTTGCAAGATTTCCAGGGGCTTGAATTCGGGTGGCCAGGTTGGCAGCTGTGTCCGGGGGTAGATGATCTTAAACCAGGTGATAGCTTCATCCTGCTGGTTCCCTCCTTCGTCGCGGGTCACCTTGATGAGCTCCCGGGGCGTGCTGGTGGGGAACAGGCACCAGCGCTTGTGGCCCTGCACCAAGGCATTCCAGGCGCTGGTTCCCAGAGGGTCGATGTGAATTCCGGTTCCAGAGCGTGGGGGCCCCATCACAAACCACCTACAGGACAGAAGCATCCAAGAAATGAAGAGCAATTTAACCAACACCCCCCGCCCCCCCCACACATCCCACAAAACAACAAGCTTGCAGTCACACACTACACTGTGTCATCTTTGTTGCAAAGACTACACAAATTTTGGAACCTAGAAATGCTGAGTGAATTGTGGGTGGACTGATCGCTAACAGAAAAAAGGAAAACCACTAACGTGGCTTAGGTTTAGCGCTGGACTGACTTCCCTTACAGCTCAGCGATTTGCCTTCGCTCGCCCGTTTGAGTCACCTGGGGAGCTTCCAGAAATCCCGAGGCCCAGGCGGCACCCAGACCAAGTCAACCAGAGCCTCTGGACCCGGCCGGGGTCAGTAGCCCCCAAAGCCAATCCCAGGTGCAGCCAAGGGGAAACCACTCCCTGCTTTGTAAAGGGGGGGGGGCAGTACCTGTAAGGGGGCCTGCGCTTCTCCCCTGCATACTGGAAAAGGTCATCGGTGAAGAACTTGGGCACCTTGTAGTCTTCCAGAAGTTTCCTTCTTTTGGGATGTTCGCCGTAGCTGCTGTCGAAGATGTACAGGGGGCTGTCGTCCCGCGTGCTCTCCATATACTCGATGTAGTACTTCATCTTCATCTTCACCGAGTAGCCGTCGTTGTCCTCCCCGCACTTGAACTTCTGGTTGCGGTACTTCCTCTTCAGGCGCTCGAGGGTCCATTTCTCCTGCGCGGACCAGCCCTCCTGGGCGTTCAGCAGAACCACGGGCTTGTAAGGCCTCTCGTATCGCTCCACAAAGTCTTCCACCGAGAGCTGTAGGGCGTCCGCCCTCTCCACGTTATCCTGAGGGAAGCAGAGAGGACCTACCCAGTTTTAAAAAGTCAGGCAACTAAAGGGGCCCCCAGGGCCAACCAGCAGTGACATTCCTAAGGAGCCAGGTTTTTGTTCTGGCTTCTACGGGGGTGGGGGTGGGGGAAGGACCTGCGCGCGTGCCGCTACGACGCACCCACAGCCACGGCACCAAGGGCGGCTTCGCATCTCCCACTTGGGGCCTGGGACAGCCGGGTC
>NW_006285613.1:2177443-2182443 GCF_000327345.1 Myotis davidii
CAGCGCTTTCGGTTCTCGGAGGAGCCGGGCCTGGGAGCGGAGGGGGCCATGCTGGAGGTCCGCGTCCCGCAGGTGCGTGCAGCGGCACCCGCCCGAAGGCCTTCCGGCCCTTGCGCCCTGGCTTAGCGGTTCTCAGTTCACCGGGAGGAGAGGCAGAGAGGGGTGTGGGGGAGCCGGGTCCGGCCTCCTGCCTTAGGATGGACCAGAGAGCGCAAGGTCTGGGGCGAAGCCTTTGGCATGTGACGTCTTTCAGTAAGGAATCGGGGACCCTGCCGGGAGGGAGCTAATCCACTCCGACTGTTTCCTGCCAGAAAAAACCGGCATTTTTACCACCTAATGTTTTCTTTGATCTTGTTGAAGGGCTTCTTAATTAAGCTTCCTCTGGGAACGGGCGCTCCAGCCCTCACTGATCAAGTAAAGTTTCGGGGTTGACACTCATTTCCTTTGAGCTCTCGAATGTCCCAAAACTCAGTAATTGTACGTCAGGTTTTTCAAAGCATTTTCACGTTGCCGTCTTTCATTTGGTTTCTAACAGCAGCCTGTGCCATGTAACACTTTCCAGAGGAAACAGCTTACGTGGAGCCCATTTCTGACAGTTGCTAATGCCCTCACGTTGAAATACCCACTTGAATTTCTTCCCAATTTTAAGAAGATATTCCCTGTGAAAATGGAGGCCCTTTTTCTTTTCCTTTTTAATAGATTTTTATTGATTTCAGAGAGGAAGGGAAAGGGAGAGAGAGAAATATCAGTGATGAGAGAGAATCATTGATCGGCTGCCTCCTACACGCTCCCTACTGGGGATTGAGCCCGAAACCTGGGCATGTGCCCTTGACGGGGAATTGAACCCAGGACACTTCAGTCTGCAGGCCAATGCTCTATCCACTGAGCAACCCTGACCGGGGCAGAGCCCCTTTTCTTTCTCTTTTTAAAAAAATATATTTTATTGATTTTTTTATAGAGAGGAAGGGAGAGGAATAGAGCGTTAGAAACATCGATGAGAGAGAAACATCAATCAGCTGCCTCTTGCACACTCCCTACTGGGGATGTGCCCACAACCAAGGTACATGCCCCTGACCGGAATCGAACCTGGGACCCTTGAATCCGCAGGCTGACGCTCTATCCACTGAGCAACCCTGACCAGGGCAGAGCCCCTTTTCTTTACACCCAGATCTGCACAACTCTGGTCAGAAATTCCCCATTGTCCTCCTGGGTAAAATCTCCCAGGGCAGGCAGTTTTGCTTTTATTCACACTGCACCCTTACAGGTAGAACAGAATCTAGCCTATCTTAGGGCCTAAGGCTTAGGCACTCATGTTTGTTGAGTGGGTTAGGTTCAGGCAATAGTTCCTTCACCTGTTACTTTTACAACTTCACCCCCCTTTCTACCACCCCCCTAGAGGCACCCTTTGCTCTAGAAAACAGACCTGCGTGTTGCAGTGGGTTTAATGATAGCTAACTTTGTATGTTTCATGGTAGCTAACTTTGTGTGCTTGGTGCCTGGCACTAAGTAGTTGGTATTGAATTTTCCTATTAACCCATGAGATATTTTGAAATTGCGGAACCCGAGCACAGACTTAGTAACGTGAGGTCACGCAGCTGGTAAAGCAGATCTGGAGTTGAACTCGGGCACTCATTGCAGAGCTGTGAGCTGTTATCTTGCCTCACGAAATACTATGCTCTCGCAATTCTCTGCTTTTTCAAAGGCTTTGTAAGTTGCCTGCCTTCCCAGCTCCTTCGAGGGGACATAAAACTGCTACACCGTGTGGCAAGCACTCTGCAGATGTTTATTCATTCAACAAGCATTTATTCAGAGACTCATGGCCACTCAAACCTCTTCAAGGATGTCTTCCTAGGCCTACATTGCTTCCCATTAGCACACCAAGTTATGCCTTTGCTTAAAACCCTCATATCTTCTTGCATTAAAAAAATAAAGCTACACTTCCTGTGGCCTCTGCTTGCACTACACAACCCTGCCTCCGACCCCTCCGTCTGTGCTCTGTTGTCCAGCAAGAGGCTTTAGTTCCTGTTCAGGGCCTTTGTCTGAATCACCCTCTCTCCCTATCTAGTGCAGCCACCTTGTGGTCATTGCCCCCCCACCCCCCCATTACTCTCACATCACCCCCTTTATGTATTGTGCTTATAGCATTATCATGAACCAAAAATATCTTTGCTTACTTGCTGCCCGTCTCTCCCTAGTAGGGTATATATGCTCCGTGAGAATGACATTCTCAGCCTAGAATAGTTATTAAGCTACGAGTCTGAATGAATGCTTGTTGAATGGAGTGCTTACCACATGGTATAGCAGTTTTATGTATCCCCCCCACCACTCCCCCGTAGGATGTGAATTGGAGAGCAGGGAAATGTCATTTCTGTAATGGATGCCAGTCAGGCACTCAGTAATTGCTGTGTTAAGTTGCAGATGAGTTATTTTGTACAAAAATTCTTTCCAGGTCCTGCATCTTCAGTACGGAATGTACGTCTGGCCCTGTGCTGTAGTCCTGGCCCAGTACCTGTGGTTTCACAGAAGATCTCTACCAGGCAAGGCTATCTTAGAGGTACATGTGCCCTTGAGGCCTCAAACACAGTTTAGATTGAAGTCTACATTCTTGATATTTGGGCTTTTGTTCAATACAGGGTGTGGCAAAGTAGGTTTACAGCTGTATGGAAAGTTTATTCTTGTATTACTTTCCATACTGTCAACCTACTTTTGCCCCACTGTTTTAAAACTGGGGTAACTTGGTCAGCTTAAAAGGCATGTGAGTTAAGGATGGGTTTTACATTTGTAAGATGGCGTTTAAAAAAATGTGGCCACCAAGACTAAAATCCTTACTGTCTGGCCCTTATTGCATGAAGCCCAGTGACTAACTGGGCAGGGAAGCAGTTAAGGCCATCTTCCTAGGGTGTCCCAACGGTCATTTGGGCTCTAACATGCCCATCCTCAGACTGGAAATGAGCTTTTATTTCAGTCAATTGGAATGAAAAAGCATTCCTTGGCATTACTCCTTGTTTAAAATGCCTTGTCACTTTAAACCAAATGGAAAAATCCTTTTGTAGAAAGCCATGTTCTAGACCTGTCAGGCTTTATTCACATAAAAACAATTAAAATCAGTAACTGGCTGTGCATGTAGTCCCCCTGGAGCTTCTAGAGGCAGCATGCCCTACAATTAACTCATGAAAACTGAAAATGACAGAGCAAGTTCCCCAAGACTACTTCTCTGGGCATGTTAAGCAATGAAATGGCCTAAGACACACATGGAGTTTGGAAGCACTAGGTCAATTGCAGAATACACTGCACTTTGACCCAGTTAAGAGGAATCACACAGGCTCTTGCCAAATTCAAAGCCCCGGGTTCCTACAGGTTAAGGCAGTGGTTTAATCATGGCATGTTTTATAGACAAGCTCAAATACACACTGCTCACAAGGATGAAATGGGAACTAAGATCCAAATTCTTTGTAGTTCTAGACAGAAACTTGCAAATGTCATCCTTTAAACTTACTAGATTGGAGCTGGAGTGAGCCTTCCAGGAATTATAGCTGCAAAATGTGGTGCTGAGGTGACACTGTCCGACAGCGCAGAGCTGCCTCACTGCCTGGAAGTCTGTCGGCAGAGCTGCCAAATGAACCACCTGCCGCAGGTGCGTGTTGTGGGACTGACATGGGGTCACCTCTCTCTGGACCTTCTGGCTCTACCACCCCAAGATATTATTCTTGCAGCTGATGTGTTCTTTGAACCAGAAGGTAATTTTTTTTGCCTAATAGCCAATTTGGCCAGAGATACAATGCAAGTAGGAAGTCTGTATTAATAAGCCCTTCCTTCCTAGACTTTGAGGACATTTTAACTACAGTATACTTTCTGATGCAGAAGAACCCCAAGGTCCAATTGTGGTCTACTTACCAGGTAAGAAGGTAAGCCCAACTAATCCTGGCTTATTCAATTTTTATTAATTTAAATTAAGCCTTAGCAACCAACGCCAAAGGATAACATGAAAAAACATCTGAAGCAAAACAGGAAAATAATTTTAGAAAGTTTATTTTTCAGTGCTGACTGGTCACTTGAAGCTTTGATCTACAAGTGGGATATGAAATGTGTCCACATTCCTCTGGTGTCTTTTGATGCAGACAAGGAAGATATAGCAGAATCTGCCCTTCCAGGAAGACATACTATTGAAATGCTGGTTATCTCCTTTGCAAAGGACAGTCTCTGAATTACACCTACAGGCTGTTTTGGGACAATGTTGATACCGATTAGCAACTTGGCATGCCCATTAGGATCCAGACCACTTCAGCCTGAGAGTACAAGCCATGGGTTTCAAGATGGTCAGATCTATTGGCCTTAAGACTGTGATGTGTATACATAGCCATGGAAACAAAAATTAAACACCTATTAAGGACTCATGTTGTTCCTAAGTCATTAAAATAGGGCATCAGTTAGGTCATGAGAAAGGAGTAGCCACACCTCAGCATGTTGCTGCCAGAGCATCGCTTTTAGGGATAGTTGATGTGAACTGGCATTTTCCATCAAAAAGTCAACTAAGCATTTCACTTCCATACTATATAATCGGTAACATTCACTAGAAAATTGCACAGGTCTTTCAAACAAAGAGAGGAAAAAAGACCGAGACATATTCTGAGAAAAGCTAACACCAAGAAAACATTTTTAATTAAACTATAGAAACAATGGTTATAGTACAGAATATTTATGAGCAAAAAAGATACACCATGTTTTAAGTACTTACAAAGTTACAGACCATTTGCTTCCTTAACATTTTTCAAATTTTAAGTTCATACATGAAGATGATCATTTTTACCATTTGGTGGAGTGGAGTAGAAAAAAAAAAAAGGGTGTATTATTCATCAGCTAGATGTGCTCACTGTATGCTCCGTTATCTATATGCAAGGCCCGGGTGACTGGAAGTGCAGTTGTCAGGCATTTTAATAAACTGGACAGCCATTTGTTTCTGCACGACAAGGCATCTTTACACAGGAGCAATCGGGAGAAAA
>NW_006285613.1:2184551-2184812 GCF_000327345.1 Myotis davidii
GCTCTGCTCCATCCATGGCGTCCATGGCGTCTTCGGCGTCACGCTTGTCGTGGAAGCGGACGAAGGCGAAGCCGCGGGATTCCTTAGTGTAGCGGTCCCGCGGGATGTATACGTCGCCGACGCGCCCGTACTTCTCGAAGACGCGCCTCAGGGTGTCGGGCGAGGTACGGTAGGTCAGGTTGTCCACCTTGAGGGAGGTCATGCCCTCCACATCGGGAGGCGGGCGGCCGTAACTCATGGCCCTGGAGCGTCAGCCTGGCC
>NW_006285613.1:2185087-2185344 GCF_000327345.1 Myotis davidii
GACTAGCTCGGCTCCACGCCGCGCCTCTCCTCCGGCAACTGGCTTCCGCGTGGAATGGTTTCTGAAACGCCGACAGACGAACTGAACGACCCCCACCGCAGCACAGAAGAAACTGGGCGAGTATCTGGCCCCAGTGCCCATTTATATTCCCCCTCACAAAATGGCGCCCGCGCCACCCAGAAATGAGCCCTCTGATTGGCTGGTCCCGCAACGTCCCTGCCGCGTGCGCCGGCCCTGCCCGGCGCGCCTGCGCAGAG
>NW_006285613.1:2185597-2202382 GCF_000327345.1 Myotis davidii
TTGGAAAGCCCGCGAAACGCTTCTTCCGGCGGGGCGCTCTGGGGCAGGAGGAAGAGGAGGTGCTCCCCTCCGGGGCTCCGCCTTCTTTTCAGTGCCAGTACCCGAGTTCCACGCCGCTTTCCGGCTTAGGCTTCAGCCCCGCCTCTGTCGGTGGGCCTACTCCTTCCCTCATTTGCGTCTCTGTGTCCCCAGCTGCCCCAGACCCCGCTATGTGGTCCCAGATCCCCTCCCGCAATTCTCCGCCCTTCCGCTGGGTTCCGCTTTCAGCCCCGCCTTTAGCCGGCCACCGCGGATCCGACCCCGCTCCCTTTGGGGGCAGGGAGGTCTCCCCACCCATGAACCAGGCCTCTATCCTATATAATAAAAGGGTAATATGCTCTTGGCTCCTAATCCCCCCGGCGGGCCCCTCCACCCGGGGCGACAGCCTTCTGGGCGCTTCGCCGGGTGTTGGGCTCTTCCCTTCTCGCGTCGCGCCCCGGGAATGTCCTAACGGTGCCCGGGGGGAGAGCTTCACCCTACGCCCGGGACTCGGATGCGCGAACTGGAAGGGGACCGCCTGGCTGCCTTGCTCCGGACCTGCCTGCTCTCACCGCCTCTTCGTCCCCCAGGCGTGGCAGTGGGTTCGCCCCGAGGACAGCTGACTGCCCTGGACCGCTGCCGCGGCGGACCTCCGGCAGGGTGGAGCCAAAATGTCCCCGGAATCTAAAAAGCTTTTCAACATCGTCGTTTTAGGAGTTGCCTTTATGTTTATGTTCACCGCCTTTCAAACTTGTGGAAATGTGGCGGTGAGTTGGGGTCCGCGGTCCCTCCTTGGAACAAGGGCCTCCTAGAAATGACGATCCGCGTTAATCGCAGCTAAGAGCGCGCTTAAACCGCGCCTGTCATTTTCTCAGCCTTCCTCGTTGTTTCTTAACGATTAGGATTGGTTTCATGCATCAGACGTTTCTCCCGAACATATGGGGATGTGCAGCATGGCCGTTGGTTTCTCTGATTTGACTTTGGTGTGTCTGTTGACCTGTTTATTGTACTTGTCCGTGTTCAGGTCTGCATTGTAGTGGAGAGTTCAGGCATGGTGTCCGCAGGTCCCCTCCCGCGCCCCCCCCCCGCGCTGCCCTGCCGTTGGTTTATCTGCTGTTCTGTAATCCTTTTTCTTCTCAGTCACGTTCAGTGCTCAGTATTGAGCATCTCCCATTTTCACTTTATTCCCAGTACTTGGAGACTTTCCAGGGGAGAGCGGGGTTGCAAAAACGTTCGTTTTGTTCATTGGTTTTGTCTTCCACACAGCAAACCGTCATCAGGAGTTTAAACAGCACCGACTTCCACGGCAGCGGCTACACCAGGTATGGGTCTGTGCCAGTGGTTTTCCGTCACACGTCCCTCGGGCGGGGGCTGCTTAAATCCACATCAGAACCGCGGGCACTAAGTACCGTGAGTGAGTTAGTGACTGCGTTTTCCTTCCCTGTGTCTAGACTTTTGGGAGGGCATCCTTGAACACAGGTGATGAGTTTAGGTTTACTGTAGAATTAGACACCAGGTGTGAACTCCTGGCTTCCTGGCTGAATGGCTGCATTGTCTTAGGCGAGTTGCTTGGCGGAGTCGGGTGTCCCGGCTCAGCCAATGCCTGCGAAGCGCTTGGCGCAGCACCTGGCATTTAATGGGCACTCCAGTCTTGTGTTACATCTTCCCCGTCTTACAGCAGAGGCTGTTTTATAGGACTCTTGAAACACTTGGTCTTCCTGCTTTTGCAATTTCGTGAGGCTGTCATCAGGAGCTTTTAGGTTTTTATGAAGGCGTTGAGGCCCAGTTTTGCACTCGGTGAAAATGAAGTGGAAAGACCTGCATAAGTCCCCAGTACACTGTGCCTGGAGCTGGGAACGTAACATGCTCAGGTAGCCACGCCCAGACGGGTTTCCTCATTTCTCCGTCCTTAGGTATCAGGTTGTGGCCAATACCAGTCTTGAGGGTCGTCTCGCCCCACCCCCACCCCGTCTTATTTGGTTATCACCTATCCTAAGCCTGACCTTGTATATGACATATGAGAGGAAAGGGATATTTACGCCCATTTTTTCTAAAGGATTCCCACAACGTTTTGTAGTGCTTTGTATTCATGCGTATTCTACAGAACAAGGGAAAGGACATTTGATAGTTGAGAGATTCCTAAAAGCCAAAGGATAATTTACTATGGGTTTATAAATAGTACATAAACTCAGGGCCTTTGAAATGGTTTTAGTCACACTTTGTCCCAAGATGTGCGTACTAGTAAGGCTGGGTCTCTAGTAGCTGAACAGTGTTCAGTGAGACCGTTAGGTTGAGCTACATGGACCCTGGCTTGAGGACTCGGCCTGTTAGTTATAGCAGCGAGGTCACACGAGGTCACACGCACTTGCCAGGAGTTGTAGGCTAGGTCTGCAGAGCAGACTGGTTGCCTGGGGCCTCGGGAGTCACCTGACCAGGTACAGGACCTGGGCTCCCCCGGTCACCAGGCACCCAGGTGGACGCTGGACAGGTCACTTAGCCCTTCTGTGCTTCAGTTTCCTTCTCTGTAAAATGAGGACGTTAACAACACCCTCTTCCCGGAGCTGTTAGGATTAAGAGCAAAAACATGTAGAAGGTACTTGGTCTAGTGCCTGTTCCATGTGATGTGTTCACTGTTGTTACAATTGACCAGGACATCGAAAACCGTATCGTCTAGGGCACACTTACTCAAAGGAACATGGGATGAGACTTCAGTATTTTGTGCATGTGCAAACTTTAATATGGCCTTCAGTTTAAGGATATAACTGTGCACGCCGCCTAGAGAATAGAAATGTTTATTGCAAAACGTCTGTAGACTAAGTAAACTTGAAAAGTGAACTTTTAAGACAGCTTGGTGTTGTTTTGTTTTTGTGTGTTATGTGTCCAGCATGGCGATTATTTATGGCGTGTTCTCCGCCTCCAATTTGATCACGCCGTCCGTGGTTGCCATCGTGGGACCTCAGCTCTCCATGTTCGCCAGTGGTTTGTTTTACAGGTGAGTCGGGTGCTTTTCTTCCTTTCATTTTACTGAGAGCACCGTCAGCGCCTCTCAGGCACACAGCGAACTTGTAACAGGAGCCTGCGGCCGTGGATTGAATAGAATAGATGAAGACGATGTTTTAGGGATTTGGCTGTCGTCTTTGTGCCCAGGGATACCACATTGTTTTAATGTGATTGGTCATGTGTATACCTGCTTTTGTTTTACTCTTAATGAAAATAGCATTCAAAAATCTCTTTCCACAAGAGTAGAAAAGAATTCCCCGTGAACTAAGCTTATTTGATATCAAGTTGATTAACAGGAATTCAAATGAAAGAACCAAACTTTCCTGTGGGCTGTGGTGCTACAGTCCCATCACGGGCTACGCAGCTGGCAAAGACCAACTGCACACCACCATTCAGGGTCTGATTTTACACATTTGAGCCAGTAAATTAAGAAATGAGTAGGTCACATCTGTCCCTTTTTATTGTTTTGTTTTCAGCACTGGAAGAGTCCTTTACAGGTTGAATTTAATTTTTTAAACTATGTTTTTATTGATTCTTAGAGAGGAAAGGAGAGGGAGTGAGAGAGAAACATCAATGATGAAAGAGAATCATTGATCGGCTGCCCTCTGCATGCCCCCCACTGGGGATGGAGCCCGCAACCCTAGGCCTGTGCCCTGACCAGGAATCGAACCCATGACCTCCTGGTTCATAGGTCGACGCTCAACCACTGAGCCACGCCGGCCGGGCTACCGGTTGCATTTTAAAAGAGGACCCTCAGAACTGACTCCTAGAAGGCACAATGGCGTCCTGTGTCAGGTGTGGTTTGACGTAATCCGTTGGCCTGTTATATTTTAGCATGTACATTGCCGTTTTTATCCAGCCTTTCACGTGGTCCTTCTACACAGCCTCTGTTTTCCTCGGCGTGGCAGCTGCGGGTGAGCATTGGGGTGTTTGTCTTGCTCGTTTCCCGGGGCTCACCTGAGAGTAGCATTGAAGCTGCGTGGTTTCACGCCCCAATAACCGTTTGGCTTGAATTGTAGTGCTGTGGACGGCCCAGGGGAACTGCCTGACCATCAATTCCGACGAGCACACTATTGGGAGGAACAGTGGCATCTTCTGGGCGCTCTTACAGTCTAGGTAACGATCCTTCGGAGCTCAGCCTTCCCTGGCATTTCTCGTCACATAGTTTTAGGGCTTTGTTGTGTCGAAAAACGCAGATTTTCCCACGTTGTATGGCTTAAGTTCCTAGCTGCACACGGGTGAAAAAAGTCTATAGAATTACTCCAAATGCATGGACCAACCTCAAATGCATTGGAAGTCTTGTTTAATAAATAGAAACTGATATTAACCCTAATATGTTTAGCGTTGGCTATCCTTCAGGGACTATGGGGATCTTACTTAACTTTAATAAACCTCATGAGATAACACACCGGTGAGAAAACAGGCTGCAAAGTTAAGTAACTGATCTGGTTCAAACCATCATTCTCTGGACTCCAAAGGCCATGTCCTTCCGACCAAGCTACACTGGCAGGTAGCTCTTAACAAAGACGTATTTAAATTCAGAAGTCAGACTGAGTCGCGTCCGGAGTGCCAACAAGCAATCACATGCCTTCGTGTGAGTCAGGACCGCTCGAAGGTGGTGCTGAGTCAGGTGCCGGCCTGTGGAGCGGGGCCCAGCTCCATCTGGGTCAGTTGAGTTTTTCAGAGTCAGGGTGGGGGGGACACTTTTAGAGGATCTAGGGCAGGTAGATGCTTTTACAATTATGGACGCTTTCTGCTTTCTGTCTTTTTAACAAGTAATGGGAACATGGTTTAAAAGGCTAGA
Source organism: Myotis davidii (assembly GCF_000327345.1). NCBI lineage: Eukaryota > Metazoa > Chordata > Mammalia > Chiroptera > Vespertilionidae > Myotis > Myotis davidii. Next base: position 2,190,420 of record NW_006285613.1, read on the forward strand.
CATATGAAAATAATTTTCCAACATGCTTTCCTTCCTTTTTTTTTTAACCCCAGCTTGTTCTTTGGAAACCTCTACATATATTTTGCTTGGCAAGGGAAAACTCAAATATCAGGTTTGTTTTACTCATTTTGCTTTATCAGATATGTGCAAAACATCATGGCAGTTTCACAAAATTACCCAGGGCTGCTTTATTCAAAATTGTTCTGATGGACCGTGGTACCTGAGGCCTCTCAGATTTTAGCTTTCGGTGACTTTTTCCCTGGGATTATATTATTACGCTGGATTATAGCTAACAGCTGTGAGTGGCATCTGCAGGGGTGGGAGGGGGTGATGCTGTGAATGACCATATGCGTCAGTTGTCAGACTTTTGAATTCTTAATTGTTTTTTCTATGTGCTTCTTTGATTCAAAGGATCCGACTAAGTTCTTGTACTTTTTTTTTTTGCTTATTAGTATTTCTGTAACTGAAAAAGCAAAGGTGGAGATGCCCCGTGTTACTGACGCAGTAAAGTACAAGTTGAATGCGGAAGTGTCTCGATGGTTAGAAACAGGCCCGAGACGTGTCTGCTTTCTTCTCCTCCTTCCCCCAGAGAGCGACCGGAGGACAGTGTTCATCGCCCTGACAGTGATCAGCCTGCTGGGGACCGTGCTCTTCTTCCTCATTCGGAAGCCAGAATCCGAGAACATCCTGGGAGAAGATGAGTTTTCCGATGACCAGGACCTGGAAGTCAGCGGGTAAGATGTCGGGCACGTGCCTCTCCACTTGAACACACATTTTGAGTCGATCTAGTCTAGAGGCTACCAGCCTTCTTACAGCCCCACTGACACCTGATGCCGGGCAGGCAGGAGGGGAAAGGTTTTTTTTTCAAAATATATATTTTATTGATTTTTTACAGAGAGGAAAGGAGAGAGAGATAGAAAGTTAGAAACATCGATGAGAGAGAAACACCGACCAGCTGCCTCCTGCATATCCCCCACTGGGGAAGTGCGCGCAACCCAGGCACATGCCCCTGACCGGAATCGAACCCGGGACCCCCAGTCCGCAGGCCGACGCTCCATCCACTGAGCCAAACCGGTCTCGGCGAGCGGAAAGTTTTAAAGCAAGTACCGGAAGGGAGGAGGGCTCGGGTGGGAGGTGGCGTTGCCCCACCCCGTGCCTACAGGACCTGGGGCTTATTTCAGAATTCTTGTACAACGCCTGGCCTGCATTTTTTATTGTTTTTGGCCCACATTTTTAATCAACCAATTATACTGCACCCAACCGTGAACCCAGATGGCGGGAGGTGTTGCTTTTGAAGCGTTTTAACACTGCAGAACTTACTCTTTAGCAGTAGGAGTGGCAGGAAATTGAGCTAGCACACATGGTTTTCACGGGGTGAAAACAGCAGGCGGAGCCGTCACGTCTGAAAAACACATGCATGACGGTGTTCAGCGCATCCGGCTTGAAATTCTGTTCCCGGTCAGTACCATAGAGAGCCACCGGGTGGCGCCAGGCCAGCCTCCTGGAGCCGGGAGCACCGAGGCGCTGGTGTCCTGGCCCTTACCAGCTTCAGTGGAAAGTTCTCTTTTGTTCTCTTTTCAGTTTTCAGGGGATAAAACTCTTATTTCCTTTCTTTCTATTTTCCCAGGTCTTCCCGGAGCAACCTGACCAAGGCCGTAGATGCGTTCAGTAAGTGTTTTCTGTGGCTGAAGTTCGAGAACTGATTGTTTAGGATCCACGTCAGCGCGTGCCTCTCCCTCTCCCGTGGTAACTGGGTGACGGTACCCGGTGTTTTCATGCTGCTGGGGCTGCCGCTCTGAAGGCACGAGGCTTCTCCATAAACACCTCTGGGACGGGGGTGTGACGGATGGCGGGGATCTCACAACCTCGCCCGATTGGGGGTGTGAGGGAGACGCGGGGGCGGGGGGTGCAGCAGGGAACCCAGGAATTGGGGGTTTACGGGAGAAAGTGAGGACACGGGCCATCTCTCCAGGCATCCCTCACCTCTCAGAGCGGGGCCGGAGCGCCGGGGACCGAGGCTTGTAAGGACGGCCGCTCGCATCTGTCTGGCTCTTCCTGGCTAACCCTCGTGTTTCATTTTATTCTCACAATCCCACGGCTTGTGTAACATGTGTGATACGGCCTGGAGATGTGACCCATCCTTATCTCCATTTAATAGAAGAGAAAATGGAGGGTCTCGGGTTCGAGTCCTGGTCAAGGGCATGTACCTGGATTGCAGGTTTTGATCCCCGGCCCTGGTCAGGGCGTATGGGAGGCAACCAGTCAATGTTTTCTCTCACATTGATGTATCCCTCCCTCCCTCTCTCCCTTCCACTGTCCCTTAAAAAAAAAATCCTCAGGTGAGGATTAACAACAAAAATACAGTTTTTAGAAATGCATTTTCCATTGCAGACTTTAACTAATTTGAGCAGCATGAAAACAAACATTGAAGCGAGTGTAAGCAAGTGCGGAGCTGAAGTTTACCCTCAGATCCGAGTGAGCAGCTCAGGAAGCGTGCTCAGCGGCCGCGTGGTCAGCAGGGCCCGGTGATTCCCATCTGAGTCAGCCTTAAAGCTACTCCGACGCTAATTCCTTCGGGAAGCGAGCACTTTGCCAGCTGTTGACTCCCTTAAAGGCCTAACCTTTCAACACGACTGTTAGAATGTCCTGTTGTTTGTTTGATTCCATTTTCTCCATTTCATGTTTTTTTTAATGAGAGCTGGAGAATGCATTGGGGAAAGCACGACTCTAGGGCATAGTTGAGCAGTTGAAATGAGCATTTTATTTATAGAGCAAACAGTTCAGACCTTAAGCTTTTTGTTGTTGTCAGTCCTCACTGGATATTTTGTGCATTGATATTTCAGAGAGAGTGGAAGGGAGAGGGGGAGACAGAGAGAGAGACATTGATGTGAAAAAGACACATTGATTGGTTGCCTCCCCCTGCACTTGCCCGACTGGGGCCAGGGATGGAGCCAGCAACCGAGGTACGTGCCCTCGACTGGAATTGAACCGGCAACCCTTCAGTCCCAGGGCCGATGCTCTAGCCACTGAGCAACCAGCCGGCCAGGGCCAGCCCTTAAGCATTTCAGTCTGAAATGTGGGTCACCGAGCTCTGTCCCAGGGTATTTGTTCACTGGTATTATTGACCAAGGGGTGTTCGGTGAACAGATGTTTTGGAATGTTCGTTCCATTAGTTGAAATTAAGTTCCAGATTCTTTTCTTTTGTTTTTTTTTTTTTTTACAGAAAAGTCTCTTAAGTTGTGTGTCACCAAGGAGATGCTCCTTCTCAGCATTACAACCGCCTATACAGGTGGGTGCGTATCAGGGAGCAAGTGCCTTGATTTTGGTTTGTTTTCTGTTGCTGAGTAATGACAGCCACCACCATGCCCTGCTTTCTCACAGTTCTGCGCACTGACTGGGCTCAGCGGAGGGGTGCTGGTGATGCTCCCAGTGGGGTCTCTTGTGGGTGCTGTTAGAAGGCAGCTGGGCTAGAACATTCCAGATGGTTTCATTCGCCTTCGGAAGGGTCAGATCCAGGCTGGGTCTCTGCCTCTCCAGGTGTGCCTGCCAGCTGCAGGATCTCCCACATGACCCCCTGCTCCCCTCCCTGCAGGATGCCAGGCTTCTTAGTGGCACGGGCTCCAAAAGGGGCAGAAGGAGAAAGGACCAGACCCTGAAGCTAGCCTGGCCCCTGCCAGCATCACCTCCACAGCACACAGGGCCAGCCACGTGCAGTGTGGACGGTTCTACACGCGGGCTTGTATCCGGGGGCACGGGTCATCCCAAGCAGTGATTGTAGGGCAGAGTGGACACTATAGGAAACAACAGAGTAAACCTTTGTCGTTTTGTATGGGTTAAGGTCATTTCTTTTTTTTTTTTTTTTAATATGATTTTTTATTGATTACAGGGAGAGGGAGAGAGGGATAGAAACATCAATGATGAGAGAGAATCATTGATCAGCTGCCTCCTGCACGCCCCACACTGGGTATCAAACCCGAACCTGGGCAGGTGCCCTGACTGGGAAGCTAACTTGTGATCTGGTTCGTAGGTCAGTGCTCAACCTCTGAGCCACGCCCACTGGGCATTAAGAGAATTTCTAATGAAAAGGAATGAGTCTGGTGGCTAATGCTGGTCACGTGATGCGATAATGGGCGGAGTGCTCGTACGTCTTAAGAATGACAGGAAACTTATTTCCTCTTAAAAGGGCCGGAATGCGCCAATTGTTACTTTTGCCCTTATCTGCCTCACGGGTATAAATATCTTTTTAGGAGAGAAAGGAAACATCTTTAAGATCCAGTTAAGGTTTGTATCTCTGAGGAATCAGGTCTGCGGCTGGTCTGCCCTAATTTTTACCCTTTTCACAGTTTCCTGGGGAAAAGGATTTATTAAAAGGTTATTGTGCAATCGCACCCACTAGTTTTCCAAATGTATCACCTGTTCCCTTGGAGGCTATTATATAGTATGTGAGTTCTCTCCTCTGCCCACCCCGTATACACACGCAGTGACCGTTTTGAACATAAGCACGTCTTTGCTCCTCTGAGTTGTGTATTTTTATCTGAAATCTGTGCCATCTGCCGTCGTGGGGCCAATTGCATTTCATCATGAAAGTACTCTCTGCTTGGGAGGAACGTCTCAGGCTGAACGAGTTTCTGTTGCTTGTGTGTGTTTGGTATGTGCCCGGCTCAGACGCTCCTAGGCACGGAGGAAGCTGGGGAGGGGCCGGTGTGAGTGTCGAACTAAACCCGAATGTTCCGGCAGGTCTGGAGCTGACGTTCTTCTCCGGGGTGTACGGGACCTGCATCGGCGCCGTCAATGAGTTCGGAGCGGAAGAGAAGAGCCTCATCGGGCTGTCCGGCATTTTCATCGGCATCGGGGAAATCCTCGGTCAGTGAGGGACAAAGTTTCGCGTGAAATCTGTTAAGTGTATTTGCCTCCCTCTGTTCTTGAATTTCTATTTCCCTGTTTATTTTTCCCCAAATGGCCAGGTCTTTGCTTTTTTTATCATCACTGTTGTAAGGTCACTAAGTTACGAGACATTTGCCAAACAATTCAGAGACAAACCCGTAAGTAGGAAAACACAGGGTCTCTGGAGGTGCTCAGTGAGGTGTCTGGGAATCCCCGACTTTCTTGTTCTTTGTCTGGGCCAGCTGGGGTCCCCCCGCCCGGTTCTGACACTCCCCAGGGTCAAGGGCGTCGGCCCTGACCTCAGACCCAGGAGGAAGCCCTGGTCCCCAGTCTGCCCGCACTGCTCACTGGATTTCATTTCTTTTTTTTTCAGATCATTATTTTGATTTCTTAACCTGATCTTGGGTCATTCTGTTCTCGGTTTCATTGACTTTATAGGTGGGAGCCTCTTCGGCCTCCTGAGCAAGAATAATCGTTTCGGGAGAAACCCGGTTGTGCTGCTGGGCACCCTGGTGCACTTCGTAGCTTTTTACTTAATATTCCTCAACATGCCCGGGGACGCCCCGATCGCCCCCCTGGAGGGGACCGACAGCAGCGCTTACATCAAATCCAGGTGAGGCCACCTGCTTTCCCAGCAGTCAGGGGAGGGCGGGGGGTAGAGGGGGAGGTCTTCAAACGCTCTATAATGTGTTATGGAACCAGCATGAGTTTAGGTGGAGATCCGTGGAGAACCAGTTATTTCTGTCGTCGGTGCTAATCTTTTCCCACCAAGTCTGCTCGATCTGTGAAGAAGCACGGGCAGCGGTGTGAACGTTGTGCCTCCGCTTTCTGAGCAGTGAAGTCGCTGGGAGTGAGGCCGGGGAAGCACGGGGAGGAGCACGGGGTGGCCGTGCCGCTGGGCAGGGCGGCTGGTCCTTCACCCGCAGTTTGTCCAGAGCCACAGCCTCGGGCGGTCCTGCTGCAAACGCGTGGCAGCGAGTTCGCTGGACTGTGGACATGACCGCTGGGCAGGGCGGCTGGTCCTTCACCCGCAGTTTGTCCAGAGCCACAGCCTCAGGCGGTCCTGCTGCAAACGCGTGGCGTGGCAGCGAGTTCGCTGGACTGTGGACATGATGCGCTGGAGCATGAACTCTCCCTTTGAAAACTCCAGGATTTGCTCACTCTTGTTTCGGTGTTAGAAGCTTGGGAGGGACAATGCTTTTGTGGGTGAGCTGCTTCCACCTTTGAAACGGCTCTCGCAGATATTGTTGGTGCTCGTTCTAAATTAATGTTCCTTCTACTCAGCAAGGAAGTGGCCATCTTCTGCAGCTTCCTGCTGGGCCTGGGAGACAGCTGCTTCAACACGCAGCTGCTCAGCATGCTGGGCTTCCTCTACTCCGAGGACAGCGCCCCCGCCTTCGCCGTCTTTAAGTTCGTCCAGGTACCGCGGCTGCAGGTTGTGCAGCCTTTGTTTTAGTGCTTTAACTGTTTTTTAAAAATATATTTTTATTGATTTCAAAGAGGAAGCGAGCGGGAGAGAAATAGAAACATCAGTTAGGAGAATCATTGATCGCTGCCTCCTGCACACCCCCTCCTGGGGGTCCAGCCGGAAACCCCCGGCATGTGCCCTTGACCAGGAATTAAACCGTGACCTCCTGGTTCATAGGTCAGCGCTCAGCCACGGAGCCACGCCGGCCGGGCTGACTTTGTTTCTTATAGTGTGTCTCTGACGAGCAGTGGGGACATCTGCTAACGGGGTTTGTGAAGAGAATTAGGAAGCAATGCCCAGAGTGTGACCTCCTGCCCCACTCATGTGAGAGAGCTTATGTCCTGGTCTCTAGTTCAGTTAGAGCCTTCCTTAGACACCTGGATTCATGCGCAGTGTAGGCAGTCCTGGCTGTGATGCACATTACTGCTCCAGTTTTCCGCCAATTGCTGTTTTAAAGAACAGAGACTGTAGCTCACTCGATGGTCACCCGCTCTGGACGGGAGTCTCTGGTGCATGTTTGTGAGCGGGTGACGGGCGGAGCCCTGCCGAGAGCACGGAGAGCTCTGCCGTCGCGGAAAGCCGTGGCCTGCACGTGGGGGGTGGGGGTGGGGGTAGGGGGGCTCACTGTGAGCTCGGGCCACCGCCTGCATGTTGTGACCCGTCTTCCTTCTTCCTAGTCCATCTGTGCAGCCGTGGCGTTTTTCTACAGCAACTACCTTCTCCTCCACTGGCAACTGCTGCTCATGGTGATCTTCGGGTTTTTCGGAACCGTGTCCTTCTTCACGGTGGAGTGGGAAGCCGCCGCCATCGTGGCCCGGGGCTCTGACTACCGAAGCATCTGATCCCAGGAGGCTGTGCAGGGGGGAGGCCGTGCAGGGGGGAGGCTGTGCGAGGGGGGAGGTCGAGCCCCTGCAGCAGCCGGCACAGCCGAAGGACAGCGTGTGGCAGGGCCACCCTCACTCCCGCGGGGGCGGTGCTCAGTGTGAGGAAGTGAGAGACGTGGGCCTGCCCGGCCTGCCGGCGCCGGAGTCCGAGGGCACAGACATCCACTCTCCAACGCGAGCGGAATAAGGGAAGCTTGTTTAGTCGATTATAGTTGTTTAAAGATGTTGTTTTTCAATCCGTCTACTGCAAGTTCTTTATAATCATGTTACCAAATGTCCATGTTTTCCTCTCCCTCCTGTTTCCTGGAAAGATCTTGCCTCCATGCAAAGCACTAGGCCACCTGTCACGTGGACTCGCTGGGCCTGGGGGCTGTGCCGCTGCGGAGTGATGGGAGCGTATGCTGCCCCGCGTGTGTGTCTGGGACGACATTGAAATAAATGGCAAGATGCCGAAATGGGATCTCATCTTTGAAAGGATTTTGCACTTTCTTCCTCTTTAAACGTCTTGTTGGATACGTTTTCGTACCTCGCAGTTCATAGCGAGGAGTGCCTGGTGGCTGGCGCCCACTGGGCGGTGCCTTGTAGATGAACTGTGCCCCTGGCTGTTCTAGAAAAGCCCTAGTGGGAGGCTTCCCAGGATTCAGGGTTTGTGGGCGTTGGCGGGGCCCCGCTCCCCTGTGAGGAGTGACGACATGGGAAGAGCCTCTCCTTAGCTCTTGGAGACCTCGGCTGCCCTGGATTGTCCTGTAGCCCAGCAAGGAGGAGTCTGCGGCCACGGCCACGCTGCCTGCTGTGCTGGAGCCACACCCTGGGGGGTGGAAGGCCCCGAGGGAGGGAGCCGTGGGGCTCAAAGGCCAACTCTTTCCACGGGGTCTGTCTGACCGAGTTGGGCCTCGGGGACTGTGGCTCCCACGTGCACTCAGGCTTCGGGATTATCAGTGCGGATGAGAAAGGGGCAGAGCTGGGGAGGCCCGCGTGGTGGCCTTCACACTCAGAGACGTAAACGTTCCTGACCACATGCCGGTCAGCGCAGGTAGTCACGTCCCGGCCGGCAGCATCCTAGTCGAAGGTCAACCTTGACCTTTGAAACTGTTGCCTTTGGCATCTGGGACAACGTACCTTGGGAGTGACAGGCGTGATCTCTGTTTCCAGACCGGAAGGCACGCCTCCCTCCCCACCAGAGCCCGAGCCGGGACCACGTCTTTCCCCACAGCCCGTCCGTGCGCCGTGAGGGTTCGCGTTCACTGCCCGCAGCCCGATGGGCGGAAGTACGTGTCTCCCTTTCACTCTTTATCCAAGTCAGGGTTTCCCCACTTTGCTCTCTCACCCCCTTAATCTGCCACCGGTGGATTGCATGTCTCCTCTGCTTCTTTCTTTAACTTAAATGCTTCATTGTTTAAAGCGTTGCCCTCCTCTGAGTCTCCGTCTGAAGGAGGCTGCAGCGCTGGATTCGCTCGAAAGCTTCTGTCCGTGTCTGCACCTGCTGACAGCCACGCAAAGGCTCTTCCTGGGACCAGGAAGCCCCACCGGGAAGGAGAGGGACGGGCTGTGGGGATTAGGAACCTGGAGCCGTGACCTGTGAAGGTCACAGGGATCCAGCAAAACCGACGGAGCTGAGGGCGACACTGGTCCCTGATGTTCGATCACATCTCCCAGTTAAGCTGAGAGTAGGACCAAAGGGAGACGTTGTTCAAGAGAAAACCCCCAGACCCCAAATGGGGTCACTCCAGCTAATAGCCTGTGACCCCAAGCCTGGATTTAATACCTGCCCCACTGCTAATCACATGGCCTGGGAGTGTCCGCTCAGCACCAGTGAGTTAGTCATGTGGGCCCTCTCTGCACCCCCATCGGCAAGAGGCAAGCTGCATGACAAAAATGTTGCCATCCCCGCAGCCCCCAAAGATGCCCTGTTCTAAGAATTCTTTCCTTTTGCTAGTTACTCCCCTGCCCCACCCTCTGTCTATAAAGACCTTCCATTTGTTCGACCCCTTGACCCCTCAGAGCTCCTAGCTGTCGGATAGGGTGCTGCCCGGTGCATGAATCGCTTAAAACCAACCAGATCTCCCAGTTTACTCAGTTGAATTTTGGTCTTTAACGGCCCCAATTCTGTGTGAACCAAGAAAGAGAAAGAAAAAGCTGATCAGTGTCAGAGACTTCAGATCCCAAAAAAGGCTCATTTGAGCATTTTTTTAAACTTCAATTCATAATCCTCCTTTTCCCTTCCCTTCCTGAAATTGTTTCAGTGTGGATTCGTCAGTCTTCCTTGTTATATTCTAAGCCTGCTTGACTTTATGTTTTAATTGGTTTATTGCTCTCCATTTTACATTCTAAGAGGATCTTGGGGATCATTGTCACAGGAAGGGAAAGCAAAGCCCTGGGCACAGAGGGAAAGGCAGGTGTGTCTCTCTCCTGTGTGCTCACAGGCATTTCAATAAACAAGGAGCACAGCGCGTCCCCCCCGTAGGGGCTGGGTCAGTCGTCTGCCAGGATGGTGCTGTGGGGGAGCCTCGGGGCGGCCGGGCCGGCTCTCCTGCAGGGGCTGGGCCCACAGCTCCCTGCGAGCTGGCCTTCGGGACACATCTGTTCTGGGTCCAGCCCTTGCTTGGGACAGGATGTCATTGCCTTGGCAGCAGCCGACCCTTTTTAAAAATATGTGTTTTTATTTCGGAGAAGGAGAGAGAAACATCAGTGATGAGAGAATCATTGATCAGCTGCCTTCTGCAGCCCGTAAGCCGGGCATGTGCCCTGACCGGGAATTGAACCGTGACCTCCTGGTTTATAGATGGACACTCCACCAAAGCTGTAGGTTCGGTTCCTGGTCAGAGTACATGCCTGGGTTGCCGGGGGCTTGATCCCAGGTAGGGGGCATGCAGGAGGCAGCCAACCCATGTTAGGCCCTTACATCGATGTTTCTCTCCCTTTCCTCTCTCTCTCAAAATCAACTTAAAAATTTTAAAAAGGAGGAGCTGTATTAGAGATACTTTCATGACTGCCCGATAGATTGTCCTAAACAAGTACTTCTCTGCCCTGTTTGTTAGAATGTTACAGGCAGTGGAACTTGGGACCCCAGGAGGATTCCCCGCGGAGGGGAGTGAGGACACACTGCATCTGCCCATGGAATTGATGGGCTTCCGTGCTGGGCCCTTAAATACTTTCTGTGAACGCAGATGGGCCTGGTTTCACTATCGCGCTCTCCCCAGCCCTGAGGACAGCTGCGGGCTGCTTTGCTCTCTGGCAGGTTAATCCCAGACTTGTAAACAGGCAGCAATTCCCGAGCCAAACCCAGAATAACCTGGGGAACTGTGGGCGTCAGCGCTGACTCATGATGCATGGATGTTGGGATGAAGAGAGCGGAGGGGCCCTGGCCGATTTGGCTCAGTGGATAGAGCCTCGGCCGGCGGCCTGAAGGGTCCCCAGTTCGATTCAGGTCAAGGGCCCAGGCCCAGGTTGTGGGCTCAATCCCCGGTGGGGAGCGTGCAGGAGGCAGCCCATCGATGATTCTCTGTCATCATTGATGTTTCTCTCTCCCTCTCCCTCTCTGAAATAAATAAAAATATATATACTTAAAAAAAAAGAGGGAGAGAGAGAGGAGGGCTCACACGCACACGACAAGATGAGCAAGACTGGGGTCTGGCCAGGAAAGAGGAGGGACGTCCCCACGCACAGGGGCAGCGCTCTGACCTCACCCAGCAGCCGCCGGGGGAAGACACAGACCGTCACCCAAGTGGAGAGCAGGTGGGAAACTGCAGCGAGGCCTCGGAGGGCGAGCTGAGGTTGGGGCGAGCCCCCTCCCGGTTCCGGGGTCAGAGGCTCTCCCCACCTAGGACAAGGCCTCGGGTTGTATAACCCGACTTCGCAGAGCCCTTGCGGGTGCGTTTCACTCGAGCCTCCCAAGAGAGCACAGAAGTTAGGGGGGGATTAGCACCCACCTAAGGCTCAGGACGGGAGCAGAGAAACGGAGGCGGCTCCGCCAGCTCAGAACAGCCTTCCCCACACGCACGCGGCCCGGGTGTCTCTGGCCACGGCCTTGGCCCTGGAGCTCACTCGATTGTTGGGCTGGGTAGGATTTTAGGCGTCGCGTGGAGAGCCGTGGAGTCTTTCCCTGGGATCTGGCCCAGGAGAAGTGAGGGCTGGGCACGCCCGGGGAGCGTCTCCCCATGGTGAGGTTTGTCCGAAGGGCTGGTAGACTTCAGGATGTTCACCGGCCAAGAGGGGGGCAGGTGAGGGCGATTCGGAAGCGTCCAGGAGGGAGGCCACTGTGGGCGTGGCCAGTGCTGCTGGGCTTAGCGGGGGCGGAGCCCAGAGCCGGCCAGGTGGCCACAGGCCCCGCGTCTGCTGACTCAGCCTCGTGCGTCCCTCTCTCCAGAATTCGCTCTTCTGTGCAGATTTTTTTTTTTTTTACCACTTGTCTCTGTGCTATTGGGAGCTGCAAGGTGTCCGCAGTAAAGCCAATTTAAACCCAGTCGAGCCTGCAAATAGGAACACTTAGCTGGGGACTGGGAAAGGAGAGAGCTGCCGCAGAAGGGCCCGTGTCCCGGGGGTGAAGAGACGAAAATGACCTCGGGGCCTGCAGAGTGAATTTCATTTTATGCAAAGAAAAATGGGGGGCCCTGACCGGTTTGGCTCAGTGGATAGAGTGGGACCCCTGCGGACTCAGGGGTCCCAGGTTCGATTCCGATCAAGGGCACGTACCTTGGTTGCAGGCACATCCCCACTGGGGGGCGCTG
>NW_006285613.1:2202455-2205047 GCF_000327345.1 Myotis davidii
CTCCCTGGAAAGCAATGGGAAAAATATCCTCAGGTGCGGACTAACACACACAGAAGACGAATGGGGAGGTTCCCGCAGCATATTCATCAGCCCTCCAGGTGTGTGCTTTCCGGGTCACGGGCTCCAGGATTCGTCTCACTGAGTGGTCAGTGGCAGGCCGGGGCTCCTTAGCCACCGCAGCTGGTCCCGGCTGAGGCCTAGATGCCAGCTGTAGGGAGCTGACCACCTGGAGCCTCTCTTGCCCTCAGACCCTCCCCACCCCCATCACTGAGCAGCAGCGGGTCCCTGCCCGCAGAGCACAGCCCCCAATTACCAGGCAGGAGCACCTCTCCCAACCCGACTTCAGTTTCCCTAATTATAGCCGAGGCCCCAGCAGGCCTCCCCCTAATCAGCTTAATGCAGACACACACTCCCCTGCTCCCTGGCTTCTAACTCGCTCTCTGCTGCTGGGTGAGGTTTTCTTTCTTGTAAAAAAATTTTTTTTGATTGATGAGAGGGAAAAAGAGATCAGTTTGTTGTTCCACTTATTTATGCATTCCTTTGTTTCTTTTTTTAATCCTCACCCAAGGATATTTTTTCCATCAATCTTTAGAGAGAGTGGAAGGGAGGGAGGAGGGAGAGAAACATCGATGTGAGAGAGACATGGACTGGCTGCCTCCCCCGTGTGCCCTGACTGGGGCTGCAGATTGAACCTGCAACTGAGGTGGGTGGTAGGTGATCTTTTCTTTTTTTGATGTAATTTTATTGATTTCAGAGAGAAAGGGAGAGGAAGATAGAAACATCAATGATGAGGGAGAATCACTGATCGGCTGCCTCCCGCAGGCCCCACACTGGGGATCGAGCCCACAACCCGGGCCTGTGCCCTGACTGGGAATCAAACCGTGAATCGAACCGTGACCTCCTGGTTCATAGGCGGACGCTCCACCGCGGAGCCACGCTGGCCGGGCTGAAGTACATGACCTTGGCCGGGAATTGAACCTGAGACCCTTCAGTCTGTGCCCGACACTCTAACCAGGGATCCAAACTGGTCAGGGCCGTGGGTTGGTCCTGGTATGCGCCCTGACGGGCACCGAACCTGCAACGTTGGCGTGGAGAAACATCAGTCTCACTGCCTGACTGCCGGCCAGGGCCTCGAGGGCAGTTCTATGTGGCACCTGTTTGGGCTGAATGGTGCCGCCTCCCAGGTTCACAGGTTGCAGCCTTCACTCCCGACCTTCACTCGGGATGGGACCGCTCGGGGACAGGTCTTTGCAGAGGTAAGTACGCTGATACCAGGTCAGCGGGTGGGGGCGGGGGAGGGCCCGGCCCAGCGAGCCGTGCCAGGCGAACCTGTAGGAGGAGGGAACCAGGACCCGGGCAGACGCTGAGGACGACGCGATGGGAAGGCCCCGGCCCTGCCCACACCTGGGCCTCGGACTTCCAGTCTCTGGGCCGAGAAAGCGGGTTTCTGCGGCTCCAGCTCTGCCTGCCCACAGGGCTTTGCTCGGCAGCCCTGGGAGGCCCACCCGGCGCCCATGGCGGGGAGACGGCAGGTGCCAGGGCCCGAGGAGCAGGCCAGGATTCTCCCGGCTTCCCACCGGCTTCCTGGACAGTTACATACAACACCTCCTGCTCCAGGAAGTGGGGGAGTGAGTGGGTGCAGTTCGGGCGCCCGCCCTCCCCCGCCCCAGAGGTGGGAGAGACAGGCAGGGGATGGGGTCCTGTAGGAGAGCTCGTGCCGAGGTGACACGTCCCTGGAGGCGTCCCCTTTCCCTCGGGGGCACCTCACCGAGCCGCTGCTTTTGCTGATATTCCCGAACGAGACCCAATTCATTATCCTCCTAAAAATTGATTTAAAGAGAGAGGCCTCAGCTCAGCACTGCCGAGGCCGGGGTGACGGATGGCTTTATTAGCGGCTTCAATTGTGTGTTTGTCAAATGAGACCAGCAGCCAGGCCCCAGCTGCAGGGCCCCTTCGTTAAGATTCCTCCTCCTCGGTCGGAGGAGAGAAGATGGGGAGAGAAAGGGCTGGTGACTGTGTTCTGTGGGGAAGGTTTTTTTTAAAATCTTTATTGTTGAAATATTGCATCCATCCCCCTTTCCCCACACTGACCCCTTCTGGCCTGCACCTGCCCTAGCGGGGAAGTTTTACTTTTTATTTTTTATTTTTTAAATGTGTTCTTACTGACTTCAGAGAGGAAGGGAGAGGGAGAGGGAGAAACATCAGTGATGAGAGGGAATCATGGATTGGCTGCCTCCTGCTCGCCCCACACTGGGGATCGAGCCCACAATCTGGGCCTGTGCCCCAACTGGGAATCAAACCATGACCTCCTGGTGCAGAGGTGATCACCCACGCTGGCCGGGCTGCAGGGGAAAGTTTTAAATGCCCGAAATGACACGCTAGAGACCTGCAGGGGGCGCAGTGGGCCACAGGCTGGAATAAGGGTCATCTTCCCGCTGGGAGCCCTGGGCCTGGGCCCATCCTCTGCCCCTTAAGCGCTGTCTCTCCTCTAAGCCTCTGCCAGTCAGCAACGCAGCGCTTACTAAGCGCCCGGGGTCCACGGGCGCCCTGGGTGCTGCGTGTGCAAATCCGTAAGAGCCAGAGCAACAGAGC
>NW_006285613.1:2205203-2207004 GCF_000327345.1 Myotis davidii
TCAAACCCGCTCTCCTCTGTACTGTCAAGTACCTGTGGACAAGCGTCTTCATTGTTGAGACAGAATTCAGATAAAGTTTGCCCCTTTCCAGTGTATAATCCAGCGGGGTTTTTTGTTTTTGTTTTTTAAATATTTTTTTATTGATTTCAGAGAGGAAGGGAGAGAGAGAGAGAGAGAAACATCAATGATGAGAGAGAATCATGGATTGGCTGCCTCCTGCATGCGCCCTACTGGGGGGGGATCAAGGCCGCAACCCAGCATGTGCCCTTGGCCAGACTTGAACCAGGGACCCTTCAGTCCGCAGGCCGACGCTGTATCCACTGAGCCAAAACGGCTAGGGCCAATCCAGCGGTTTTTAGAATATTCATAAGATTGTGCAAACATCCCCATTATGCCGTCCTAGACATTTGCATCAGCCCGGAAAGAAGCCCCGTCCCCGAGAGCTGCCACTCCCACTCCAGTCCCCAGCCCCTGGCAGCCACCAGTCCACTTCCTGTCTGGACATTGCTTAGGAATGAGGTCAGCTGGCCAGTGGGGCTCAGTGGTTGAACGTTGACCTATGAACCAGGAGGTCACAGTTCGATTCCCGGTCAAGGGCACATGCCCGGGTTGTGGGCTCGATCCCCAGTGTGGGGTGTGCAGGAGGCAGCCGATCCATGATTCTCTCTCATCATTGATGTTCCTCTCTCTCTCTCTCTCTCTCTCTCTCCCTCCCTCCCTTACTCTCTTAAATCAATAAAAACATTTTTTTAAAAAGTTGCACCCTAGCTGGTTTGGCTCAGTAGATAGAGCGTCATGACACCTGCGGACTGAAGGTTCCCGGGTTCGATTCCAGTCAAGGGCACGTACCTTGGTTGCAGGCTCCTGGCTCTGGTCAGAGGCATGCGGGAGGCCACCAATTGATGTGTCTCTCTCACATCGGTGTTTCTCTGTTTCTCTCTCTCCTTTCCACTCTCTCTCAAAATCAATGGAAAAAAAAATCCTCAGGTGAGGATTAAAAAAACAACAACGTTGCCCTGCTAAAGCACATTGAAATAAAGTAGCAAAGTAAACATGGCAACATGGAGTCCCGGGTGATTTCCTGGCACGTAGTACGTGCTCAATAAATGGAACCTCAGGGTCTTGTTAAAGGAAGAGCTGGCCTGTGTCTCTGGTGCTGGGATGGGGTCCACTGGGAGGGACCCCCGTCTGTTCTGTCCTGGCTTCCCTGGCCACCCCATGAACCCCTGCACACACGCATGCACACATGCACACACGCACAGCAGCTAACGGCCTGCAGCACAGGAAAGTACAGTGGCCGCGTTCCCGGCGCCCACATGCAGCGGATGGGCTTCTGGCGTAAATAACAACCAACGCCCGAGCTGCTTTCCAAGGGGAGGATTAGCCTAAAGCTGAGACAAGAGCATGAGGTGTGCCTTGGCCCGAGCGCGCCCCTGGGGCTCCCCACATGGCTGCCACCGCAGCTCCGTGGGGGGCCGCTGATTCCGCCAGCCCGCGGGGATCTGTGCGCGGTGTCAGCAAAGGCTGTTACGACATTATTAACGCTCCGCACGCCAGCAAAGGATGTGGCCTGTCGCCTCTTAATGTGTGTCCGCTGCCGAGGTGACAGCAGTCACGGCTGGTTTCTTTCTTGCCTCTTCCCTCCCCAGGAGCAACCCTGACGCCTGGGGAAGGCGGAGGCCGCAGCCAGGGCTCCTGTGAGGGGAGACTGAGGGGCCAGGAGTCCACAGGGAGACCCCAGAGCACACCCAGAGTGCTGACCTCCCCCCGGGGGCAGGGGGGTGCCTGTGGGTGGAAGGGG
>NW_006285613.1:2207086-2208503 GCF_000327345.1 Myotis davidii
GAAGGGGGGCGGGGAGGGGGGGTTTTAGGAAAGCCAGGACTTGCTGGGTGGGCGGGGCTGGTGGACTCCCGGCTCTGCCCTCCTGACACCCACAGGGGACCAGGTGGCTGACTTGCCACTGGATTTTATATTACCTTGCACAACGTTTTTAAAAACGGAGCCTACATTTTAAAATCATCTGACTCCACGTGAGAAGCCTAGCTTTCCGACTCTTGAAATAGTTGCGCCCACGTTCGCTGAAGGGTCGCAGGTTCGATTCCAGCCAAGGTTGCATGTGCCCTGACCAGGAATCGAACCATGACCCCCTGGCTCAGAGGTTGATGCTCAAACACTGAGCCGCGCGGGCCGGGCTCACCTGAATTCTGGCTTTGGAGGGAGGGAAGGCCACCTCTCAGACGACCCCCTGCAGATGGCTGTCCTTGGGGGAGACCTGTCTCTCCCCTCCCGTTTGGCTAAAATGCCAGCCAACCAGGTGTACATGCGCCCCCCTGAGCGTTCGTGAGCGACACACACAACCGGAAGGGCCTTTCAGCCTCAGTGTGAGGGGCTTGGGCCCTGACCCCCGGGGACAGGGCGATTGTGTGGCAGATGCGGGTGCCCGGGCGCGAGGTACCATTCGGAGCCGGCAGGGACCCTGCCCTCTGGCTCCTTGGCCGGCCTGCCCTGACGCTTACTTCTCCCGCCACCACTCGCGCTCTTCCCCACGAGGCCCCGGTCAGCGTGTCCTTGCCCAGCGCAAATCTGTTCCCTCCTGGAGCAGCTCGTTAGTCCGCCATCACCCCTTCATCCTCGGTCTTCGCGTTCGCAGGGAGCGAGGCGATGAGATCCTGGAACAGGGCCGGTGGGTTTTGATGGAGAAGCAGGAAAAGCGGAACATGAGTCGCCGGTGGGGCTGGCGGTGGGCTAGGGGGCAGCTCAGGGCCTGGTGGGAGGGGACCCGGGCCGGTGGGCAGAGCACAGGTTTCCCCTCCCCTACGCCAGGCTGTAGGGTCCCTTCTTGGACGGGAAAGGCCCTCGGGGTCATCCCTGGGCCTGGGGCTCCTCCCAGCGCGGGGCTTCCCAGTCTCCACATTAGAAGGGGGGGGGGGCTGGGAGGAGGGCACACAGGGCTTTACAGAGATGGGGGGCCTTCGCGCACTGCCCGTCGCTCCCACGTCACAGCGGGGAACCGAGGGCTTGCACCGACACCCACCCTGGTTACTGGAGGGTCCGAGGTTAGAACTTGGGCCCGCGCAGCCGCCCCGCTTCTGGAAGAACTTGTGGTCACAGGCGAGTTTGCACTTGGATCAGAAACCAAGGGGAGGCGAGCAGTGTCTGAGCAGAGAGGGCCAGGGGGTGGGCGAAGGATGAAAGCGAAACCAGCGCGGTGCGCAGCGCAGAAGCCACCGGGGCCAGAGGCGAGCGGAGGGAGGCCCCG
>NW_006285613.1:2209753-2212288 GCF_000327345.1 Myotis davidii
CCCTGCAGCCCTGGGTCCGCGCTCCCCCTCCTCCTGGGCCCCCCTCCCCTCCCCGCTTCAGCGAGCACGCCCCTTCTCCATGTGGGGTGCGGGCAGTCTCCAACAGGGGCCCCGAGGTTGGGGCAAGGACCCTCTCTAATGGGGACTTAACCCCCAATGCCGGCAGAGGAGAGGGGATCAGGGGGCGCGCACTCTGGCCTCGGCCACTGGAGAGGGTACAGGAGCCTGAGGCTTGGGCTCTGGGAGGGGGAGTTTGAGCCCCTCCCCTGAGGCCTCCTGTGAGGAGGAGACCTTGCTTTTGGGGGCTCCCGCCTCTCCTGCAGATCATCCCTCCATCCCAGAGACAGCCCCCGGGAAGGCAGGAGCCATGCGGTACCCCCACTGTCCGGGGGTCGGGGGTGGGGTGCGGGAGGACCATGAGGCTGGGGGACTCAGGCGGCAGGGCCTGAGCCGGCGAAGGGGAGAGATTCAGGAGCCCCGACATAGGTTCCCAAGGGAAGCGGGCGCCTGGGGAAGGGGTCTTGCTCCTCAGGACACCCTCTGACCTCCAGCTGACCTGGGGTGTTGGGAGGGTCCTCACCCTGTCTCAACCTGCCCCCCCCTCTGCCCTGCTGTCCAGGCTGCAGGAGCCCAGCCGCTGACCCGAGCTTGAGCTGGCAGAGCTGAAAGGGGATCCCTCCCCACCCCCAGGCCAGGCTGAGGAACCCCATCTCCCCGCTGCATCCTGGGGGTCCTGCCCTGGTTCTTTCAAACTCTGGGAGTGCACAGGCTTCCCTCCCCCCAAGATGTGTACCTTCACCTCAGGGTCTCAGTGTCCCTAAAGATGGGGGCAGCCTCCAGCCATGTCACTCCTCCTGCAGTCCTCACGGGCAGCGGCACTGGCCTCAGGACTGGGGTGAGGCAGGCGGGGTGTGTGGGCACTTCAGGTTCTGGGTTCCAGGCTAGACACCTGCTCATGCCGGTCTTGGGGCCCTGGCAGCTCAGGCCCCCAGCTCTCAGGGCAGCCCCATGGCTGGGGGAGGGAGGGAGAGGGCTTGCCGAGGAACTCCAGTCTGGTCCCCAGGCTGGGAGGACCTTCCTGGGTGTGTGACCACGTCCTCTCACACGGTCCCTCTGGCTGCTGGCCCGAGACCAGCGGCTCTCGTCTGTGGGATCCCAGGGCCGCCACCCCCCAACACACCCAGGGCCGCCACCCCCACACACACACCCAGGGCTGGAGTGGGGGGTGGTGGACAGTGAGGGAGCCACGTCCTGTGCCGTTGTCTCCGGGAGGAAGCCCCCGGCCCCTCTCGGCTTTCGGGTCCCGCCCCTTCTCCGATTTGGTCTGGAACAGCTTCCTTTCGACATGGGTGGGAATCTTGTGGTGCTTTTATTTTCTTCGGCAACGATGTGTTTCTTTAATGGGCCAGGTTTTAATTAAATACTGCTCTGCCAGCTTCCAACAATGAAGATTAAAATGCATGACGCCAGTCCTGCACGGAGAGACAGACAAAGTGGGGCTTGAGGATGGGGTGGCGGTGAGAGGGCTGGAGGCCTCTGGGGTGATTGGGGGGCTCCGCATGGTGAGCATGGCTCCATGTGAGATCGGGTTCCTCAGCCTGACCTGAGGGGCGGGGAGGGATCCCCTTTCAGCTCTGTTGGTTCATCCAGTTCTTGGATCGATTTAAAGCCCCAGAGCAGCCCGGTCAGCGGGGCTCAGTTCAGGAGGTCACGGTTCGATGCCCCGGTTTCGGGCTCCATCCTCACTGGGGGGTGTGCAGGAGGCAGCTGATCAATGATTCTCTCTCATCATTGATGTCTCTCTCTCTCTCTCTCTCTCTCTCTCATGTCTGGGTTGTGGGCTCGAACCCCAGGGGAGGTGTCCAGGAGGCAGCTGATCAATGATCTCTCTCACTGATGTTTCTATCTCTCTCTTGCTCTCCCTTCCTCTCTGAAACCAATTAAAAAATATATTTTTTAAAAAAGATAAAAATCCCAGAACAGCTGCCGCCTCTGGCCACCCCAGGACTATGCTGGGAGCCCAGGATCTGGGACAGAAGCAGCGGGGGCGGGGGCTGGGGACCTGAGGGTGGCTCCCTGGTCCCTGGGCCGGCGTTGGTGCCTGGCACCTGGGAAATAGGCAGCCACTCGGTGGTGAAGCATGAACAGCAGTCGCGTTCAGCCAGCTCTCCTGACTGTGACAGCACACGCGTGTGACACCCCATAACAGCTGCTGGTTCACACTGGCCAGGCCACGGCACAGGCTGACCACCGACCGCGTGCCTGCCTGGTGAAGATGCGGGTTAGGGAGGGTCTGGGCACAGGAGGCAGCCACACGGCCCTGCCCTTCTAGATCTTACCGTTCGGTAGTGACGGGGGGGGAGGGGCTGCGAAAAACCCCCCCCCACAGTGTCTGACTCAGTCACCCCAGGGTGGGCTCAGGAACTGTGCCTCCCGCATCTCCAGGCCGCGGCCGTGGTCTGGGGGCCGCGCTCAGAGAGCCTTCGCTGAGGAGGCCAGAGCTCAGGCCCCGGTGTGCATCTCGCCCCGCACGGC
>NW_006285613.1:2212456-2215134 GCF_000327345.1 Myotis davidii
GCCCTGACCCCGCTGCTCCCCGCAGGCTCTTCGTCCTCGGCATCGGCTTCTTCTCGCTCTGCTTCCTGATGACGTCTCTGGGCGGCCAGCTCTCCGCACGGCGCCCGGGCGACTCCCCGTTCACCATCCGCACCGAAGGTACCGCTGGGGAGAGGCCGTGGGGTGGGAGTGCGTGTCTGTGGGTGAGGACCGAGGCCTGAGAGCCAGCAGGGAGGAGGGCGCCCCGGGGCCCTGTTCCAGGCATCCTGCCGCCTCACGCGTGGACATGGGGGCAGAGGGGCCTCGGCTTGGGCTATGGGACCCTATGCCGCCTGGACCTGGTCCTGGCCGTGGTCACCCCGTTCCTCTCGCCCGGGCTCTCAGCAGGGGAGGGTCTCTGAGCCACGTGGCCCAGCCCAGGCGTCGGAGAAGCTGCCGGTGTAGCTTCGTTAGTGGGGGTGGGGGTGGGGTCTGAATGTGACTCCTGCGTCTGAGATCCAGGCTCTCTGTGCCTGTGGCCCAGGCTGTGGCCACAGCAGGGGGCAGAGGGCAGGCCTATCTCTGAGCTCCCAGGCACAGTCAGGGTCTCACGGCTTTGCCCGCATGCTGCTTGCAAGGCAGTGGGCGGAGGTTCAGAGCATGGGCCTTGGGGACAGGCGGCCCCGCGTGTACCGGCTCCCCGTCGGCCGGCTGTGTGCCGCTGGGGAAGGAGAGCCACGGCCGTGTTCGGGTGGGAGAGGTCACATGTGGTGCGCGGGGTGGTGGCCCGGCAGCCTCCTCCCACGTGGGGGCTGCTCCTTCCTCCCGACCTGGGCGCGTGCAGGCAGTGCCGCTGGCTCAGTGCGCCACGCGGCCTCTGCTCAGCCGTGGGAAAGGGGAGCAGAGCCAGGGGGGAAACTGAGGCAAGTGGGCTTTCCCTGCTCCTCTCAGACGTCTCTCTTTGTTTTTTTTTGTGTTTTTTTAAAATAATTTTTATTTCTTGAAGTATTACAAAGAGTATTACATATGTCTCCTTTTTTCCACCCCTTGACACTCCCCCGGCCCCCACCCCCCAGTGTCTGTGTCCACCGGTTATTCCTATATGCATGCATATAAGTCCTTCGGTTGATCTCTTAACACCCCCCCAAACCCTCCCCAGGCTTCCCACTGTAGTTGGACAGTCTGTTCAATGCTGCTCTGCCTCTGCATCTATCCCCGTTCATCAGTCTATACTGGTCCCCATTCTCTGTCCCAACTCACCGGAACCGTCCCAACCTCACTGGGGCCGTCGGACATCTCTCTTTGAAGTGCATCCTCTCAACACCCCCCACCCCCGGCTCAGCTGACTGGCTCCCCGTCCTGTCATCGAAGGGGTGCTCTGGGGGGCACTCATTGTGCCGTCTGTGCCCCGTTACACTCATCCCCTCGCCTTCACATCCACCTCTTTAAACCTGCGGAGGCCCAAGGCCCGGCAGGAACGTCAGGGTATCAGCCATCCAAGCTACAGGTAGTGAGTTTATCCCACCTCCGAGCCCTCCCGGGCCTTCCTTCCCTCCCCTGATAGGCGGGGTGACACGGCCGCTTCCCAGGACCGGGACCTTCAGAGGACACGGGCCAGCGCGGCCGCTGCACCAGCACCAGCTCCGTGAACACTGGGCGGTGCTGAGTGTGAGGTGGGACAGTGCAGACGAGGGACGGAGGGGGTGCGGGGTTTCTATGTAGGAGGTGCCAGGATCCAGGCGGAAGGGCGCTGGGCCAGTTGTGAGGGTGCCCTGGGGGGGCGCGTGGGGGGACACTGGAGGTCCCCCCCAGAAGGACCCTCATGCCTCCTCCTGCTCACTCCCCCCCTCCAGGACCCCGACTCTAATACGCAGAGCCCCTCGCACTGTTGACACGTTCTCTAGTCCGGGGCAGAATGTGACAGATGCCTCATCCCATGTTCTGCACACCCGTCCGGGCGCAGGGAGGAGGCTGCGGGAACGCAGGGAGGAGGAGTCTAACCTAATTCCCGCCGCAGCCGGCCCAGGGCGTGTGCTCCCTGCCCAGGCAACCCTCCTCCCGGCCTCCTGTCTCCCCGCTTCTCCCCTCTTAAGGAATTTGCTTCTGCGTCTGAGGCCCTTGTCTTACCTGCTGAGGGGGGGCTCCTTCAGTTTCCAGGGGGCACTGGGTAAGGGTGGGGGACGGGAAGGGAGGGCGAGGGAGGACGGGAGAGACAGGAACAGAGCTCGTGTCTGGAGAGGAGAGGGCCGTGTGGGCAGTGAACCCCGGTGTAAGTGCGAGGGGCCGTGTGTACCTCGCATCCCAGCTGCTCATTTACATGAAAGTGTGGGGGGACCATGTGTGGGCTCTGCGATGTGTCCTGGGGCCTCACGTTAAACGTTTCAATGTAACTGACGCCAAGCGCAGTGAGGCGACTCCAGGCCCGCGGCAGGGCTCGCTCTGCTAGTCCCCTGGTGGTGGCGTCCAGGGAGCGAGCCACGTGGGCGGGGAGGGCGGCCGGCCCGGCTGCATGAAGCTGGCTCCCTCTGGCTGCCTTCTGAGGTCTCTGGAGCTTCCGGGGTCCTGCACCATCAGGGCGGGCGGCGGGCGGCCCCTGGGCCCCAGCAGCTGGGGAGGGGTCTTGGGTCTTGGTCCCGTGGATGGAGGTGACCTGGCGGGGGCAGCGGCAGGAGAGGGGGCCTGTCTCCTCGCTCACCCACAGCCCCCAGTCTTCACGCCGT
>NW_006285613.1:2215636-2222896 GCF_000327345.1 Myotis davidii
CCCCTCCGCCCTCCCGTGGGCGGCACTGCGGCTCTTGGGGCTTTTCCTGCCCCCCATGAAAGGACCAGAACATGGCTGTCCTGGAGCAGCCCCGGGGCGGTGAAAGGTGGAGAGGGGGTGCACGTGGCCCAGCTCCCTCGCCTGCCAGGGGGGAGCTCTGAGCCGGGGTCTACACCTGCTGGTTCACCCGGCTTGGTGACACACCCTCTCCTGGCTGTCTCCCCTGCCTGTGTCACCTCCCCACTCCCCAACCGGTTTCCTTCACCTCCAAATAAATGACCTTTGTTTTGGGGTCTCCTGAGAACCCCAGCCTGAGGTGCCCCCACCCCTCCCTGGAAACCCCGGAAGCTTCGGAGAGTCCCTGACAGCTCATTTGTCTCGAGAGATTCAGAGCTGGGTCCGTGGGGCCGCAGGGACCCGAGCTGGGAGCCGTGCCGGAATGGGCGCCTGTGGGCCGCGTGGAGGGGCGGTTTCAAACCTCCGGGAGATTTCACTGGAAAGGAGGCGAGGACTGCGCTGGCGACGGGGTGATCAGGGAGGAAAGTGCGGAGAATGTCCGGCTGGTCGATGCGACCTTGGCTGAAGCACCTGGTTTTCATTCACTTTATTCTTCGCACGGTCTCCCCGGCCCCTCGGCCTTGGACTTGGTCTTTGGGAACCTGGAGTCAGGACTCGTTCTCGATGGTTTCTACAGGGGGTCAGAGAGCAGGGGTCGGGGAGGGATGCGGTCGGCCGAGGCCGGCAGGAGAACAGGGCCCTGAAGCCCTCGAACCCGGGCTCGCAACCTCTCCTGTGCACCTGAGGCAGGTGGGCAGCAAGGGACAGGGACACGCAGGTCCTGGGCTCCACGTCCTAGAGATTCGATGGCAGGTCAGGACCAGGCCCGGGAACGTGGGCTCCAAGTCTGGCCAGGAGGTTCAGGTGTGGGGCGCATGGAGGCCGGATCCAGAAGTTCTGTCTGGAGCTGGCTGTCGGGGGCCTTGGAGGTTCCTGTCCCACAACTGGGCCTTCTCTGCCATCTCCCAGGCCTGAGGTTACATCTACAGCTCGATTCTGCTGAGGCCAAACTGAGGCCCAGAGCGGTTAGAGATTTTCCCAGTGCCACACAGCAGGGAGGCTCCAGCCCTGCAGGTGACGGACGCGGCAGGCTCCCTTCCCTGACCCCTGCTCTTCCTGGGGAGACACGAGTGGGGCTGGGGCCTGAGCCACCCCGGCCCGGAGACCAGGCGGCCTCCTCTGACTGACCACCCTCTGCCCGCAGTGACGGGCGGGCTGGAGTCCCGCGGTGCCCTCCGCAAGATGAGCGACCTGCTGGAGCTGATGGTGAAGCGCATGGACGCACTGGCCAGGCTGGAGAACAGCAGCGAGCTGCACCGTGCTCCCGGGCACGGGCACGGGCACGGGCACTCGGCCCTGGACAGGTGAGGGGGCATGGAGCGGGGGAGGGGTGGGCCCAGGTGTGCAGCCTCGAAACGCACTCCTAGAGCTCAGCGGGGGAGGGGTGCATCGGCCACCCCCTTTTTTATTCTGGAGAAACTGTAAGAATACAGAGAGCCCCACGGTCATGAACCCCGAGCGCCTTCTGCGTCCTCGGGTTCGACAGCGTTAACACTGTCAGGTCGGTGGCCCGTCTTTCCTCCTTTTTAATAAAACATCCCGGGTGGAAGCTGCAGGGCCTTTCCTGGCCTTGGAGCGAGGCTTCCAGCGCCTTCTCAGTGCGTCACACCTGCGTTCCCAACACCCGCGCCTTCTCCGTCACAGGGTCGCAGGCCACAGGGCGCGGGGTTACAGGTCCCACAGGCGGCGTCCCACCTGCGCTTTCCCTTCCGCGTTGCAGTTTGGAGCTCTGTCCATTTTTTCTTTTTTTAAGTGTTTTATTGATTTCAGAGGGGAAGGAGGGGAGAGAGAGAGAGAGCGGAATATCAAGACTGGGAGTCCTGCCCCCCCCCCAGGCGGGGCTTTCGGGGAGGTACTGGGCCCCACCACCCCCGGGAGATGAGCTGCGCCCGATCTTTCGGACCCTGGGGTCCCTTGGGAGGTGGTTCGCTGTGCGTTCTCACTGCTGGAGAGTCACCGGCCCTGGGAAAGGCTGTCCCTCAGCCAGGGTGATCTGCTGACAGTGTGCTCCTGCTAAACACTGTGAAATCCGCACTTGGAGACAATTTGCAGCAAAGCTCTGTCTCGGCCAGCGTGTGTGATGTAAAAGCTGAAGCCCCAGGCCTTTCCGAAGAGACAGGCGGGAAGGGAGAGGGAGACAGAAACATTAGTGATGAGAGAACCGTCTGTCGCTGCCTCCTGCTCGCCCCTCTACAGGGATGGAGCCCGCCACGTGGTCCTGTGCCCTAACCGGGAATCGAACCGTGACCTCCTGGTTCATAGGTCGACGCTCAACCACTGAGCCACGCTGACAGGCCCGCCAGAATTTAGAAGTTTGTGTAGAGGCACATTCAGTGTGTCTCTGGGTTTCTTCCTGGCTGGCCTGCCCCTCCCTCCCTGCCCTGCCCTCCCTCTCCTGGGGGGCGGGGAGCACACACCACCTCCCAGCTCCAGTCCGGGAAATAGTGACCTCCATCATGACCAACAGAGCCCACGAGCCCACCGGCAGAGCCATGATTTCAGGAACAGGTGCTTCTGGCTCCGGAGAGAGACAGCGGGAGTGTCCCGGGCTTGCTCCCTCCTCCCCACGGTGTTGCTGGGCTGCCTCTGGGATCCTGGGCGCCTCAACCCGGGCGCCCGCTGCTGTGGGCGCAGAATCGGGAACACGGTCACCCCCTGACCTGGCAGTTCACCCTGGGACTCCGTCTTAGGAAGACTTTCCTTCAGGGCCAGTTCTTTCCCTGGTGCTCATTGTGGCCTTTTCAATAGCGTTAGGAAGTTCGAGCCGCGATTTCAGTGCCCACGGCGAGGGGGCGGTTAGACACAGACGGACGGCACCTCCGCTCAGTGGGCGTGGGCAGCCATCCGCAGACAAGCGTGTTGATGGGGAAATGCAGGGATTTTTTCCTTTTTCAATCCTCACCAGAGGACATGTTTTTGTTGATTTTACGGTAGAGAGAGGGGAGGGGAGAGAGAGAGAAACATTGATGTGAGAGAGAAACATCGATCGGTGGCCTCTGTAAGTGCCCGTCCGGGGATCAAACCTGCAACCTACGTATGTGCCCTGACTGGGAACTGAACCCTCAACGGATTGGTGTACGGGGACGATGCTCCAGCCAGCTGAGCCACCGGCCAGGGCAGAGATGCGGGGATTTTAATGGGAAGGGAAAATGTGAAGAAAGCAGCTACGTACCTAGCAATTGTAGGGTTGGGTCACATAGTGTGTAAAACTGAACAAAAATAAAACACACAGAAAAAGACGGCAGAAAGTGGACATGTCAGAATTCCTGTCTGAGGGGCATGAGATAAGGCGTTTCCCCCAAAAAAATTTTGTTCTGAAAAGAAGCTTTATGTAAAAACTCAAAAATGCTTCTAAACTCCCCCAGCCCAACTCCAGCTCTGTTCCCATCAAAAGTGGGAAGATATCTATCATCTATTATCTATCATCTATCTATCTGTTATTTATTATCTATAATCTATCACCTATTATCTATCTATCATTTATCACCTATCATCTATCCTTTATCTATCAACTATCTATTATCTATCATCTATCATCTATTTATCATTTATCATTTATTATCTATCATCTACCTATCATTTATCTATCATCTATCATCTATCATTTATCTGTCATATATTATCTATCAACTATCTATTACCTGTCTATCATATATCATCTATCTATCATTTATCATCTATCATCTATCTGTTATCTATCTATTACCTGTCTATCACCTATCTATCTACTGGCACATGTAGGCATGTGTGTATGTATATTTCCTGGTGCGGACAGGAGCCATCTGGGTTCTTGCTGGGGGAGGGGCTGGCAGGCTTGTGGTCATCTGTTTGGAGCCCCCACAGCACTGGGGGCTGTGGATGGGGGTGAAGGTGGGCCAAGAAGGGAGCAGTGAAAACGCAGGGAGGGGGTTCCCTCTGTCTGCGGGCACTGGTGCGGGAGTCTCCATGTTTTTAAAGGAAAGTGCTCAGTTTCATAATAAAATAACTCCCAGCAAGCACGGTGGCCAGCTGTGCAAAAATCGATCCCCCGTTAATTGAATGTAACCCTCACATCATGGGAGGAGCTGGAGATGAACCCTCCTTCCCCGGGCGTCCTGGGCGCCAGCTCCTCAGGGGCCAGGGGAAGGCCGCTGGCTCGCTGATTGCCTCGCCGGCTGGCCAGAGCCTGGCCTGGCTTTCTTTACTTTCCAAGTAAGAAGGGATCCTTGCGGGGGGATTTCTGGTGCTTAGTAGGTGTGCAGGCCAGGCCTCACGCGCCGAGAACACAGGACTGTGGTGCAGCTGCAGTGGACGGGGCAATGCAGGCCCAGTGGGTCTGGCTTCCGCCTTCTCGGGCCAGTTCCCTCCTTAAAGGAGGGGCGGTGGGGCCTGCAGGTACTGAGGTCCCGTCCAGCTCAGAGCTCCTGGGTTTGGGCGGGCTCTCTCCCGTGCCCCACGGAGGGCAATGGGAAGGGTTCGGGCCCAGCGAGGGGTGGGGCAGGGCGGTGTCAGCAGATCGCCAGCCGTGGCGCTCCCCCTCGCACCCAGCCCGGGCTGTGTGTGGGCCGCCATCTCAGTCTGATTGGGGCCATGGGGGGCACCTTTATGGGAGCGAGGCCCTACCCAGGTCTGCGGTTCCCAGAGGAAGGACGGGGCTCCGGCAGGGGAAGGGCCCAGGTCTCACGGCTGCGACTTTTATTCTTTTTTTTTTTTTAAAGCTTCTCCGAGACGGAGCCTAATCTTACTGTATTTGAAAATAGAAAGCGGCCGCGTGCTCGGTCCAGTGTAATAATAGTCACGCCGGGAGCTCTGTGTGAACGGGCCGAGCTTGTGAAGTCAGACAGCTGCCATCTGCACCATTTCAAGCCGACCCACTGGTGTGCTTTACGCAGGGCGCTTGTCGAAGGGAAACTGCTGAAGCCCCCCAAAAAGTCAAGTGCTCGGCTCTGCGGCTGGATCTATGCCACTGCCTCTCGGGGGCGGGGTGGCGGCTGTAGGCGGGATGAGGCAGCATCTATTGAGTGCCTGCTGCATGCGGAGCATCTTACATTCCGCCCGAGGGCTGAGCCTTACCACCGCCCTGCGAGGTCATTGAGGTTGTTCAGGTTTTATAGGAGCCGGCCCCTGGGTTCAGAGAGGTTAGGTGACTTGCCCAAGGTCACACAGCTGTCCGGTGGAGCCAGGATTTGAATCCAGGGCCTCTGACTCTGAGACCCTCATTCTTTCCAGTACATCCCGGATAACGTGCGAGTCACTGACCGAGGGTGACGGATTAAAAACCACTTTATTTCTTTTATTTTTTTTGTTTTGTTTTTATATTTTTATTGGTTTCAGAGAGGAAGGCAGAGGGAGAGAGAGAGAAACATCAGTGATGAGAGGGAATCATTGATTGGCTGCCTCCTGCATGCCCTGCACTGGGGATCGAGCCTACAACCCAGGCTTGTGCCCACAGCTGATGCTCTATCCACTGAGCCAAACCGGCTAGGGCTCTTCTTTTTTTAAAAAAATATGTTTTTATTGATTTCAGAGAGGAAGGGAGAGGGAGAGAGAAACATCAGTGATGAGAGGGAATCATTGATTGGCTGCCTCCTGCACACTGAGGATCGAGCCCACAACCTGGGCACGTGCCCTGGGCAAGAGAAGCATTTGTCTTTTAACTCTCTTCTCGCTCTTGTTTGTAACTCACGGGAGACGGTTGTGGGTTGAATCGTGTCCTCCAGGAAGTCACGTTGAAGTCCGAACCCGCAGTCCCTAAAGGCGGGATCTGATTTGGAAATAGGCTGGTGTGGCTCAGTGGTTGAGCGTTGACCTATGAACCAGGAGGTCTCCCAGTTCAAGTCCCAGTCAGGGCACATGCCCGGGTTGTGGGTTCCATCCCCAGAGGGAGGCATGCCAGTCAATGATAGGAGGCAGCCAATCAATGATTCCCTCTCACCATTGACGTTTCCCTCCCTCTCCCTTCTCTCTGAAATCAATGAAAGTATAGGGGAGAAAAGATAAAGGCAATACGGCCTTTGCAGACGTCACTAAGACCAGGACGTCCTGGCTCTGGCTGGGCCCCGACCCCTGACCCAGAGACGGGTGTCCCTAGCAGAAGGGGAAGTTTGGACACAGGGGAGGCTGAGTGAAGACAGAGAGGGGCTGATGCAGCCACAGCCCAGGGTCTCCAAACCCAGAGGAGGAGGGGAGGGGTTTTCCCAGGTGGACAATCCTCCTTCATGGACGTAGGTAATTCCATTATGAGGGGCAATAAAGACCCAGTTCTTGTAAAAGGATAAACAGGAGCTTAACTGCGGGGGTCTGCGGACAAGGTGAGAATCAAAGGGAGCCGAGTTAATGGGCTCAGAGTGGCAGGCGGCTCCCGGAGAGGCCGGGGTCTCCCCGCACTGAGGGGCCGGGCCGGGCGGGCAGAGCGAAAACCGGGAGCGCTGGCCCCGAGGTACACACTGCGCGCCGGCCAGTGAATTCTCCCAGATAAAGGCCACGCCAGTCTTGGTGGTGGGTGGAGGGCCATGATGTTTGTGGCAGGAAATACGTCTCAGACCCTGGGAGGTGTTTGTTCCTGGGACCTGACAATGACCTCCTGGCGGGTTAACAGCGGGCAAGGCCCCAGCTGCTTTGGGGGAGTTATCGGGGAGACGGGGTCCTTCCGGGAGGAGCTGCGGGAAGACCCAGGGCAGCGGGCGCTGGGAGGGGGGTGTCCCCAGGAGGCCCCTGGACTTCTGCTGGCCTAGTTTGTTTTAAAATATGTTTTCATTGATTTCAGAGAGCGGCAGGGAGAGGGGGAGGGAAGGAGAGAGAGTGAAAGAGGGTGAGAGAGGAAGGGAAAGGAAGGGAGAGGGTGAAGGAGGGGGAGGGAGAGAGAGAGGGAAGGAGGGAGAGGGAGACAGAAACATCAATGATGAGAGTCATGGACCGGCTGCCTCCTGCACGCCCCACACTGGGGATGGAGCCCGCAGCCCAGGCTGTGCCCTGACCGGGAATCGAGCCCTGACCTCCTGGCTCATAGGTTGACGCTCAACCTCTGAGCCCTGCGGCCGGGCCTTCCTGGTTTTTGAAGGAATTTCTCAGGCTGCCTGGGCCTCGGGCACTGCCCTGCTGTCCCGTGCAGACAGGACTGGCCAGGTGGGCCCGGCGTGTGACCAGTGTCTGCGCGCTGCGTGC
>NW_006285613.1:2222962-2225462 GCF_000327345.1 Myotis davidii
GCGGATCCAGGCCATCGCGCAGAACGTCTCCGACATCGCCGTGAAGGTGGACCAGATCCTGCGCCACAGCCTGGTCCTGCACAGCAAGGGTGAGCCCGGCCCTCCCTCTCCCCTCTCCTCCCCTCCCCCCTTTCCTCTCCTCCCTTCCCCCTCCCCCTCACGTCCCCCTCCCCTCAGGGTGTGTACAGCCTGGTCCTGCGAAGCTAGGGTGGGCCAGGGCCCCTCCCCCTTCCGCTCTCCTCTCCTCCCCTCCCACCTCTGCCCCTGAGAAAAGTGGGGGTACATTTGGGTGCATGAAGTCTGCCCATCCAGGCGGCTGATCCATAGCCAGCTCCTCACTGGGTCTGAACCCCCTAAGGAGGGGGCAGCCCAGGCCTGGGGGCCTCCTGGCGGGTGGCCTTCAGGTGAGAAAACGCAGACTGAAGGCTGTGCCAGCTCCTGCCCCCCTCCCCAGTGTCTGAAGGCCGGCGGGACCAGTGTGAGGCGCCCAGTGACCCCAAGTTTCCTGACTGCTCCGGGAAGGTGGAGGTGAGGCCTGGGGCTGAGGCCGGGGGTGGGGGTGGTCAGGAAGGGGGCTCCTTCGTGGGGGCCGCCCCCAGACGAGCTCTGGGATTCGCTGGCAGGGCTGTCTGCTAGCTAGGGCCTTCCTGCCCAGGCCCCCGCCCTGACCCTGGTGCTGGCGGGCAGGGCCAACCTCGGGGTAACTGCGTCTCTGAGGGCCATCGGCCTGGCCCACCCCCAGTCCCAGGCTGAGCCACGTCCAGCCCTTTTTCTAGCAAACGAGCTGTTAAATATACGGGTGCTCCTCCAGCAGCCCCATTCCCAGCAAATTCACACGAGGAGTGACATGGTCTGTCCTCACCGCTCGGGGGTTTAACCAGCTGCCCTGAGACTCCCTCACGGGGCCCACCTCCCGGGACCGACGGCTGCAGGAAGTCTGTCCATGGGGCAGTGTGTGGCCATGAAAGCAGCTCCTCACTGGTTCTGGGCTCCCTGAGAGGGTGGGGGCGGCACCGCGGACCCTTCCCCGCGGGAGCACTGTGGGTGTCCTGCCCCAGCCCCGGCCCTTGGGCTGCTCCTGACCTTGGCCCAGTGGACACAGCCAGGCCCAGCTGCCGCCCCTCCCGCCGTGTGCGGCCTGGCTTTGTTTCCCCGGGGTCTCTCTCTGGACCTGGAGGGTGGCGGTCCGGCCTGGCCCTCCCTGAGGTTCCCGGGCCGGGCCGGGGGCCTGGGGGCCTGGTTCACCCTCTCTTCCCTGCTCTGCCCTTCGCTGCATCTGTAGGGTGGGCCTCAGAGGCCCGTTCCATCCCGGGGGACCGCGGGATCCCCAGGGCCGTGTGTGCAAGGGGCGCGCGAGGGCGCGGGCGGGCGGCCCAGCTCCCAGGCCCAGACTGGCCTCTTCGCAGTGGATGCGCGCCCGCTGGACGTCTGACCCCTGCTACGCCTTCTTCGGGGTGGACGGCACCGAGTGCTCCTTCCTCATCTACCTCAGCGAGGTCGAGTGGTTCTGCCCCCCGCTGCCCTGGAGGAACCAGACGGCCACGCAGGCGGCCCCCAAGCCCCTCCCCAAGGCCCAGGTAGGCCCCGGAGTGGGTGGGCTCTGAGGGCGTTGTGGCGGGTCATCTGGCCTCCAGGCCGGACACCCTTGGCCACTGGCGCCCTGCCCGGTGGGTGGGCAGGTCCCAGCTCGCCCTGCTGGACGGGAAGCCAGCCTGACAGTGCCCGTCCACCTTCTGGGGATGCTGCAAACCTGGGGCCCTGGATGCTCCCCCTTAATGGACTAGAATAACAGTAACAGTAGCTGCCCTCCTTGAGGGCCTCCTGTGTGCCAGGTACTCTGTACTTGAACCTCCCGGGGCCCTGATGGGATCGAGTTTAGCAGATGAGGGATTGGAGGTCCAGAGAGTTGAGCTAGTTCAAGGCGCGGTTATCTGGCTCCCCGGGAAGGCGGCCCGACCTCTGTGGCCTTCGGGCCCTGCCCTGACCACTGCCGCTCCTGAGGCTCCGGACAGGCCTGCGTGGCTGGGGAGGGGGAGCAGGGACCCCCACTGTGGGGCCAGTGGGCTGCTAAGAAAGGGCGGGAGAAGCCAGAGCAGGCCCCGCCTGCGGGAGGTGCCAGCCCCGTCCCCGAGGCAGCAGGGGGTGGCGATGGTGGCTGCGGGTCTGAGAGTGAGAGCCGAGGACTGGCCTCCCCTCCAGGCGGTTTTCCGGGGTGACCTGTCCCACCTCCTGGACCTGATGGGCAGCGGGAAGGAGTCTCTGATCTTCATGAAGAAACGGACCCGGCGGCTCACGGCCCAGTGGGCACTGGCCGCCCAGCGCCTGGCACGGAAGCTGGGGGGCACCCAGAGGGACCAGAAGCAGGTACCTGACCCCCTGTCCGTGTTCAGGGGCTGAGCCCAGAGCGCTTAGGAACTGAGCACAGGGCCCCAGGGCTCCCAGGGGACACCGGGTGAGCCCTCGAAAGAGTTTTGTAGAATTTATTTGAATTTGAGCCGGA
>NW_006285613.1:2227117-2232553 GCF_000327345.1 Myotis davidii
GCTGCTCTCACGCTGCGCTGCTCACTGTGCTGCTCTCACTGTGCTGCTCACATTGCTGCTCACACTGCGCTGCTTGCTGCGCTGCTCACGCTGCGCTGCTCTCACTGTGCTGCTCTCACTGTGCTGCTCACATTGCTGCTCACACTGTGCTGCGCACACTGTGCTGCTCACACTGCGCTGCTCACATTGCTGCTCACACTGTGCGGCTCACACTGTGCTGCTCACACTGCGCTGCTCACATTGCTGCTCACACTGTGCGGCTCACACTGTGCTGCTCACACTGCGCTGCTCACATTGCTGCTCACACTGTGCGGCTCACACTGTGCTGCTCACACTGCGCTGCTCACATTGCTGCTCACACTGTGCGGCTCACACTGTGCTGCTCACACTGCGCTGCTCACATTGCTGCTCACACTGTGCGGCTCACACTGTGCTGCTCACACTGCGCTGCTCACATTGCTGCTCACACTGTGCGGCTCACACTGTGCTGCTCACACTGCGCTGCTCACATTGCTGCTCACACTGTGCGGCTCACACTGTGCTGCTCACACTGCGCTGCTCACATTGCTGCTCACACTGTGCGGCTCACACTGTGCTGCTCACACTGCGCTGCTCACATTGCTGCTCACACTGTGCGGCTCACACTGTGCTGCTCACACTGCGCTGCTCACATTGCTGCTCACACTGTGCGGCTCACACTGTGCTGCTCACACTGCGCTGCTCACATTGCTGCTCACACTGTGCGGCTCACACTGTGCTGCTCACACTGCGCTGCTCACATTGCTGCTCACACTGTGCGGCTCACACTGTGCTGCTCACACTGCGCTGCTCACATTGCTGCTCACACTGTGCGGCTCACACTGTGCTGCTCACACTGCGCTGCTCACATTGCTGCTCACACTGTGCGGCTCACACTGTGCTGCTCACACTGCGCTGCTCACATTGCTGCTCACACTGTGCGGCTCACACTGTGCTGCTCACACTGCGCTGCTCACATTGCTGCTCACACTGTGCGGCTCACACTGTGCTGCTCACACTGCGCTGCTCACATTGCTGCTCACACTGTGCGGCTCACACTGTGCTGCTCACACTGCGCTGCTCACATTGCTGCTCACACTGTGCGGCTCACACTGTGCTGCTCACACTGCGCTGCTCACATTGCTGCTCACACTGTGCTGCTCTCGCTGTGCTGCTCACGCTGCTGCTCACGCTGCGCTGCTCTTGCTGCTCACGCTGCGCTGCTCTCGCTGTGCTGCTCTCGCTGTGCTGCTCACGCTGGTGAGTTCTCCGGTTGAATTCTCCATCTCTGGGCCGGCCGGTGCCCGGTGTTTGTGCTCAGGGGCTGACTAATACTGGCCGGTGGGATGGAACAGTGTCGTGGAAGTGAAGTGGGGTCCCCTCTGCCCGCTGGTCTTGGGGAGACACAGTTTCTCTTCTGGAACCGGATTCCTTCCTGGGCCTGTCTGGGGGCTGGAGGCCAGTAAGCCCTGGAGGGTGTGAGCTGGGCTGGCGATGCCCACTCCTTCCCTGGTCTTGCCTTTCCAGGTCCCTCTGATGCAGTGGGAGGCGGGAGACTGGTGGTTAGAGGGTGGGGCTGTGTGCGCCAGGAGGCACATGTAAGTGAGGGTGGTGCCGGGGACTGACCAGCGGCTGGGCTGCATGGTGTAGCAGCGCCGGGGAGCACCATCCCAGGTTCTGCGGCACAGGGTGCCACCTGGAAATAGCACTTCCGCCCCATCTGGCCGAACTCACCTGAGCTGGAAGGAACGGGGCAGGGAGCTGTCCCCAGGGCTGGTGCTGGGAGAGGGAGCCAGCCGTCCGCTCCCTCTGGCTCCTGCCCTGGGGCATTTTGTTGCCATACCAAGCTGTTCACACCGTGCAGGCCACTTCAGAGCCAGGTGTGCCCACTCGCCGCCCACCAGCAAGCCGTGCTGCTCAGTGCTGTGCCCACCCCCTCCCTCTGGAGCCGAACGCTACAGGGGAGCTAACGCCTGCCCAGCTCCCTCGGAAATGGCCTGAGAGGAGGCATTTCCCTGCCCTCGACGCTCCTGCAGGGAGTCAGATGGGGCGAGCGTGAGGGGAGGAGGGAGAGGAGGGACCGGTGTGTGGGCAGCCCAAGAAGTCATGGATGGCGCAGCCGGCGGCTGTGGGTAGCCATGGGCCAGGCTGCCATCGCCCATCACAGGGCCAGAGCATGAAGATGGGGAGCCCCTGACAGCGAGGCCCTGCTGAAAAGATCCACAAACTGAAATACCCCCCTGCCGCCATTTCTTCCTCTACACACGTGCACCCACATGCACACACATGTGCACATGCATACCACTGTGCACACCCACATACACACCATGTATGTGCTCACGTGTATATGTATATGCTGTGCATACCCTGTGCTTGTGCACACAGGCACACCCATGCACACTTCTCCATGCATCTGCACACCTCCACACACATGCAACCCCCTGTGCATGACAGGCACCACACTGCACCTGTGCGCACCCCCACAGGCACCCCCACATGCACACCCCACAGATCCGTATCTTCCCACCGTCGCATCGCTTCCTGCCGGCCTTTTGTGGGTCGGAAATTCCCAGAAGCAGGGGCTGCAGGGAGAGGTGCTCCCGCCTCCCACATGCAGTCTGTGAGACGGGCAGGCGCAGGGCTGGTCCGGGCGGCTCTGCCCGGTCCTCGCGGGTGTAGGTGCGAACGCACACCTTGCTCACACAGGGCAGGGTTGCGTGAACAGCTCAGCGCCCTCGGGAAATGGCCCAGGACGGTGTTTTTGGAATATGTTATCAGATATCATTTTAAAACAACTCAAATAATAAAAAGAAAGAAAACCACGGCCCCAGAGGCCGTTGGGCAGCCATGTCTCCAGGAGCCACAGCCCGGCTGGGGCGGAGCGGATTTCCGTGGGGCATCAGCCCGGCTGCAGCAGAGCCTCGCGGAGAAACATGGCGGCGGGGCCCACTCCTGGTGCCTCTGACTTCACGGGTCTGGGGGGGACCAAGTTACAAAGCCCCCGGGTGACCTCATGAGCAGTGAGGGTTGAGATGGGGGACGTCCAGGCTGTGGCTCCTCTAAGCCCACCCCCCCCATACCTGGTCCGTGGGGGGATAGCTGTGGGTTGGGACACTGACAGGTGTGAACTAGTCCCATGGCTTATGCAAAGAGCTGTGTTCTGTCCCCAGGGCAGGGCGTGGGGGCTCAGGTCCTAGGAGATGTGTAGAAAGAGTGCAGACTCCTCCCCGCCCATGTTTGCACCCGAAAACATTCCCGATCCCCATTCCCGATCCCCGTGGCCGCAGGGTGGAGCCAGGCGGAGGGGGCAGGCCGAGGAGGCACCTGGGAGGTGGCCCAGACCGTGGGGGCATCAGGTGGGGGCCGTGCTTTGTGCCACGCCCTTTCTTGGTCGTACATTTTCCTGTGACAGGTGTGGGCCGGGCTGTGAGACCCTCAGGCTCATTCTTGGCCGGGACCACCCTCAGGTGCAGGGCCAGCCCTTCCTCCGGCGGGGACTCCGGTACAGACGGAGGGTTTGCTGAGTTGCTGGAGGACCCGACGGCAGCATTTATTGTCTCTGTCTGGAGCGGAAGTCCCGACGAGGGTGTAGCGCCCCGGTGTCGGCAGGGCGCGTCCTTCCCAGGCTGTGCGGGGTCTGGGGTCTGCCTCAGGCCTCTCCCCTGCTTCGGGGTCCTTGGCGTTCACTGGTTTGTAGAAGCATCGCCGAGACCTCTACCTTCATCCTCACATGGCCTTCTCCCTGTGCGTGTGTCTCTATCCAAATTTCCTCTTTTATAAAAACAAATATTTTTTTTTAAAAAAAATTGACTTCAGAGAGAGGAAGGGAAAGGGAGAGAGAGTAGAAACGTTGATGAGAGAGAAACATTTATCAGCTGTCTCCTGCACGCCCCACACTGGGGATCAAGCTGCAACCCAGGCATGTGCCCTGCCCGGGAATCGAACTGGTGACGTCCTGGTGCCTGGGTTGACGCTCAACCAACTGAGCCGCGCTGGCCGGACAGATTTCTGTCTTATAAGGATGCCGGTCACGGTGGATGTGGGCCCTCTGCTTGGTGACCTCTGTGAAGACCTGCCTCCACACAAGGTCACATTCTGGGTGCGGGGGGTTAGGACTCCAACATATGGATTTGGGGGGACATAATGCATCCCATAGCAAGATGGTTACCGTTTGAGCGGAAAGGGGTTTGGGACGGAGATAGCGTGGGCTACATGCGTGGCGTTGCCGCGGGTTCTGCAGGAGGAGGGGGGCTTCCCCGCAGCCTTGCCTCCCGGCCTTGGGGAGCCGTTCCATGTGAGCGGCACTGAGTTAATTTGAAAATAGGTCAA
The DNA here is from genome assembly GCF_000327345.1 of Myotis davidii. Taxonomy (NCBI): domain Eukaryota; kingdom Metazoa; phylum Chordata; class Mammalia; order Chiroptera; family Vespertilionidae; genus Myotis; species Myotis davidii. The sequence continues at coordinate 2,231,465 of NW_006285613.1, forward strand.
CGGGATGTGAGGTCATTTGAATTCTGAGCGTTGCGGCTCGGCTTCTGCGACAGAGGCCTCTCCCTGGGCTGGGAAATGGCCTGTGCGGGGACGCGGGGACAGACGCTGCGGGGACATTCGCTGCAGTTCATTCACAGATGTTCTCAGCAGATGTCTGGCCGCGGCCGAGCAGCGGGACGAGCCGCGTTCTCCGCTCCCCGCGCGCTGGCGTTTTAATTAACTGGCTCACCGCAGTGAGGGTGGGGGCAGAGTCCGCACCTGGTTTCCGGGGCGAGAGAGGTGATGTCAGACAGCCCCTCCCGTGAGCCGCCCGCTCTCGCTGGGGAGGAGGGAGAAGCCAGAGCCCCCCTGGGCAGCACCGCAAATTATCCTCATGAATTGGAAACATCAATGATGAGAATCATTGATCGGCTGCCTTGCCTACGCCCCCTACTGGGGATCGAGCCGCAACCCGGGCCTGTGCCCTGGCCCCGCACCCCGCCTGTGCCCTGACCGGGAATGGAACCCTGACCGGGAATGGAACCCTGACCTCCTGGTTCATGGGTTGACGCTCAACCACGGAGCCACGCCGGCCGGGCCACAGCGGGCATTTTAAAGGAAGCCTTCCCTTTTTCGCCTGCCCAGAATTGGCTGTGCTCATCAATTTCATTTGCATAATTTCAAGCATCATTAACAGGACATGGCACGAGGAAAAATTACCAGGCTCTTCCTCCACCCATGAGTGAGATCGGGTTGAGTGGGAAATTAGCTGACTTAACTGGCAGATGATGGGCCTGGAGAGGAGGATGTCTAAGGAAGTGGGCACGGAGCGGAAATGGCTGTCACGCTCGCGGCCCCAATGGAAATCGGCGTCCTGCCTTTTTGTCGCTCCATGTTTGTCCAGGGGAAGTCCCGGCGGGGGTCCCCAGAGAATGACGAAGGCAGGGACCCCGTCCCCCCCAGCCCGGCTTGACTGAGCCGCCTCCGGCTAAACTGTCTGAGGAGCCAGCCAGGGCCACGCCTGGGGCTTGAACCCACTCTGATGTGGCCGTGACCGGCTCACCAGGCCGGAGCCAGGCCGCAGGAGCCAGCCCCAAGCAGCCGCCGGGC
>NW_006285613.1:2246219-2247990 GCF_000327345.1 Myotis davidii
TGCTCCTGCACGCCCCACACTGGGGATCAAGCTGCAACCCAGGCATGTGCCCTGCCCGGGAATCGAACTGGTGACCTCCTGGTGCCTGGGTTGACGCTCAACCAACTGAGCCGCGCTGGCCGGACAGATTTCTGTCTTATAAGGATGCCGGTCACGGTGGATGTGGGCCCACCCTGGTGACCGCATGTCAGCTTGGTGACCTCTGTGAAGACCTGCCTCCACACAAGGTCACATTCTGGGTGCGGGGGGTTAGGACTCCAACATATGGATTTGGGGGGACACAATGCATCCCATAGCAAGATGGTGACCGTTTGAGCGGAAAGGGGTTTGGGACAGAGATAGCGTGGGCTACATGCGTGACGTTGCCGCGGGTTCTGCAGGAGGAGGGGGGCTTCCCCGCAGCCTTGCCTCCCGGCCTTGGGGAGCCGTTCCATGTGAGCGGCACTGAGTTAATTTGAAAATAGGTCAACGGGATGTGAGGTCATTTGAATTCTCGGGCATTTTAAAGGAAGCCTTCCCTTTCCCGCCTGCCCAGAATTGGCTGTGCTCATCAATTTCATTTGCATAATTTCAAGCATCATTAACAGGACATGGCACGAGGAAAAATTACCAGGCTCTTCCTCCACCCATGAGTGAGATCGGGTTGAGTGGGAAATTAGCTGACTTAACTGGCAGATGATGGGCCTGGAGAGGAGGATGTCTAAGGAAGTGGGCACGGAGCGGAAATGGCTGTCACGCTCGCGGCCCCAATGGAAATCGGCGTCCTGCCTTTTTGTCGCTCCATGTTTGTCCAGGGGAAGTCCCGGCGGGGGTCCCCAGAGAATGACGAAGGCAGGGACCCCGTCCCCCCCAGCCCGGCTTGACTGAGCCGCCTCCGGCTAAACTGTCTGAGGAGCCAGCCAGGGCCACGCCTGGGGCTTGAACCCACTCTGATGTGGCCGTGACCGGCTCACCAGGCCGGAACCAGGCCGCACGAGCCAGCCCCAAGCAGCCGCCGGGCGCCGGGCGGCCGTTCTCTGAGGGCGGGAGGAGAGGAAAGCTGGGGAAGACCTTGAATTTGGGCTCAGACCAGGTTGCATTAGAGGTGCCCACGTGGAGGCGGCTGGGTGATGGGCCCAGGACTTAGAATGGAATTCAAGTGTCGGTGAAATTGCCGAGGGATAGGAAAAACCTAAAGAAACGGCAGCATTTCAGGGCCTCGTTGGTGATCCCACCCGCTTCCCAAAGTAGCTCGTTCGATGCCCAGTTAGCCCCCCGGCCACTTGGGGAGAGGCAGTGGCCTGCTGTCCTCACGGCCGTGGGAGAGAGCCGGGCAGTGCCCTGGTGCTCAGGGGGCCTGGGCTGGGGCAGAGGGTCCGCCGTGGGCTCCCAAAATGAGACAGATCCGGCCTCGGCGTGTGAGCACACTTTGTAAGAAGGCTTTTCCATGAGGTCCTTCCCACAGCGGAGGGAGGGCGATGACTCGTTTGTCCCAGAATTGGAGCGCTGCCTGGAGAGGTTATTTCCAGCCTCGGACCACAGGCCCAGGGAGAAATAAACCCGAAGAATTTTAGCCGGGAGAGGTCCGGGGGGATCCGCCCGAGCACAGTGTGGGGGAGGAGGCGGACACGGGACATTCGGGGTCGGTCAAGGCCGCCAGCAGGTCCGCGCTGGCCCTTGGGCCCAGGAATTCTTCTCACGGGTCCCCCAAGGGGCTCCGGGGGTTCTCATGCGCCTTCCAGCGAGGCTTCTGGACCACAGAACGGGGGGGCAGGGGAGGGGGGCAACTGCA
>NW_006285613.1:2248022-2250625 GCF_000327345.1 Myotis davidii
GGGCAGGAACAGGGGGCTTCACAGGGGGCAGACACCGCTCCCCTGGCTCAGGGCTCAGCACAGACTCTGAGTGAAGGTCTCAGCCTGTCACCCTGCAGGGTGGGGGCGTCAGCAGGCTGGGCAGGGGCCCTGCATGGTGGGCAGGGCGGTCCTGGCAGGAGTTTCACTGGCAGCTGTGCCCATGTCCTTCGGGCTCCAGTGAGACCCCAAGGCTCCGGCCCCGGAGGCAGCTCCGTCCCAGATGGAAATGCTCATGTGAATGAGCTGGCAGCCGGGCGCCCTGTGGGCAGAGCCAGGCATCTCCGGGGCCAGGTGCCAGCCAACAGCGCAGAATTACACTTGAGGCAGGTGGGTGGGGGGTTCGGACGCTTCCGCTCCAAACCCTGTGGCTGTGCGGTGGCTCCTAGGGAAGGAGAAGGCCCACTCTGGTGGACAGGCCCGCAGGGAGCACGCGTGTGGGAATTAGCAAAGGCGCCCCTCGTTGCAGTCCCCTGCGGGGTGAAGAACCTGCACCCCGTGCCGGCCGCCCTGCCCCCTCCCTGCCCGCGCCTGTCCTGGGCTGTGAGAACTGGGGGTGGGGGGTGTAGGAATCAGGTACTGCAGTTTGGGAAGGTGGGTTTCTGCGGCCTGGGGGTCCCCTGGGGTTCAGACGCTGACCGGCTCTTCTCTCAGTAACTTAGGGGTGCCGCCGGGCCGCGGGAACTGCCCGCTCACCGTGCCCCTGCCCTTCGACCTCATCTACACCGACTACCACGGCCTGCAGCAGATGAGGCAGCACATGGGGCTGTCCTTCAGGAAGTACCGGTGAGGGGCTGGGTGGGGACCCGCACGGCACCCCCTCTACGCCCTGGGGAGCGCCTGGGCCAGGTCTCCCTGTCTCTGTCCTCCCCTCCCCCGTCCCTTCTCCAAGGAGCCCTGTCCCCCCCGCCCCCCGGCTGCCCAAGTGACAAGGAACCACGCGTGGCCGGTGGCCCTCTGCTGCGTGGCAGGCCGAGGGAGGGGCAGAGAGGAAGCGCAGGGAGAGGAGGGGAGGGGACAGTGCTCTGCGCTGGGCCCTCTGTGGGGGGGCTCTCAGCCCCGCCCCCCGCCCGGCAGGAAGGCCAGTCCATGCTCGGTCTCGCAGACAGTGGGCTGGGGTTTAACTTAGCGCAGGAGCCGGCTAGGCGTGACGCCTGCTCCCGGCTCATGGACGGTCCCTCACGGTTTCATTAGGGAAAAAAGCGACAGGCAGCGTTATTGCTTCTATTATTAATGTGCTCTCCACGCACCCTTCTCCGGGAGGAGTGCCGGCCTCAGCAGTCCGTGGCCCACCCTGGGTCCCGGGAAGGAGGTGTGCGAGTCTCAGGTGCCCACTCCCGGGGGGGCGGGGGGGCTGGAGGGAGGAGGGCTGCAGCCACCGGGAGCAGCCTCAGGTGGGGACAGTGCCTCTGCTCAGCTGGGAGGACCCCCTGATGCGGCCGAACTGGAGGGGGGACCTGCCCCACGGTGTGCCTGCAGCGGCTGGTCCCGGCCCGCCCTCTGCACCTCAGCTGGGATAGGCCAGGCACAGCCTGGGGTGCAGGCTCCTGGGAAGAGGGCTGTGGACTCGAACTCCCTGGAAAGTGCAAATTGTACAGGGGAGCCCTGGGACCGTGGGGGGACTCCACCGCCGGCAATGCCTCCCCTCGTAGGCCCATAGGGGCAGCCGTAACAGGTGACAATCTGGGTTAGCGGTCCAACGGCCCAGAGAGCACTGGGCTGTTTTCCCCACTTGACAGATGGGGAAGCGGCCAGAGAGGTTGGGGTGCCTGCCCGTGGTCACACAGCTGTGTCTGAGCCCAGGCTCTCACCTCACACGGTACCACCCACGGCTGGGGCACCCCCGGCACAGGGAGAGCCTGCGGTTGCTGATTCTGGTTCCCCACCCCCGGGCAGGTGCCGGATCCGGGTCATTGACACCTTTGGGACAGAGCCCGCGTACAACCACGAGGAGTACGCCACGCGGCACGGCTACCGGACCAACTGGGGCTACTGGAACCTCAACCCCAAGCAGTTCATGACCATGTTCCGTGAGTGTCCCGGCCGCGGGGCGGGGAGATGGAGCCCTCGTGGTCCTGCCGTGGCACCCGGGAGGCGGGCTCTCCTCCTGCCCGGTGCTGGAGGCACATGCCAGGCCTCGGCCTCCTCCAGAGAGCTGCGCTCCCCTTCCAGCAAGTGTGTGAGCCAGAGACGGAGCGGGGAGGGAGCAGCCCGGATTTGGGGAACCGTGGGGACCTTTCTCACACCGGCAGGGCCTGGCTTTGCCCTCCGGGGCCTTCGGGAGCGAGGTCACAGGCGGCCTGGGCGGTGAAGGGCGAGGCAGCCAGGCTTCCCTAAGCGGAGGGAACGGATGTAGTGAAATGGACTAAAATGGACGTGGAAGGGACCGGCAGGTTCTGGAATGCGAGAGCTCCGCCCAGGGCACGATGGGCAGCGAGGCTGTGGGTAGCAGCGGGGCCCCCGAGTGTGGAAACCCTCGGATCTGGGCGTCAGGCAGCCAAGGCGCTGGGAGCTGAGCTGAGCTGTTTTTAGTGAGAACAAGACATGGACGCCCTGACTGCCCTCTTTAGCGCAGCGCGGGAGCG
>NW_006285613.1:2250778-2254540 GCF_000327345.1 Myotis davidii
GCGGGGGGGGGGCTGTGGCCTCCCAGTGCTGTTGGAAGGGGCGCTTCCTTCTTGCTGGGAGCTGCTGGCTGTCGCTGTCGCTGGAATGGGCGCGGGTACCTGCCTCCAGCAGCATCTCACGTGTCTGATTTGCGGCTCGGTGAGGGCTCCGGGTCAGAGCCCGGCAGCGCCCTCGCCAGGACTGGTCTCAGTTAAGAGCAGGCGGGTTCTGAGCAGGGTCCTGAGGAACTTGCCAGAAGGAAGCAGCTGGTCTTTATTTCTCCTGTCCACACGCGTCTCTTCTCTTCCGGATGCCGGGGCCTGCCGGGCCTGTCCCCCGGGTCCAGGCTGTGCTGTTAGAGCAGGCGTGGCTTCTGGTCCCTATGTCTTGGCTTGGTTGGCTCCCACGCGGTTGGAACGTTCCTTGGGCCCCGATAAGGAAACTGAGGCTGGGAGAGGCAGAGTGTGCCAGGTGAGGGCACACAGACGCCTCCCCAGGCCCATCGCAAGGCTCATCCGAGAGGAGGGGGACTGTCCTCACAGGTCACCTGGGCACAGGGGCTCCCAGGAGAGTGAGTGACGGGGGTGGGGCGGGTCCGAGGAGCAGATGCTGGAGGGAAAGGAAGTGGCGGGAACAGGGAATGTGAGAGCCCAGGGCCCTGGGCCTGTGAGAGCCCAAGGGAGAGAGAGATAGGAACACTTAGAAGGGAAGCTGTGAGCCATGAGGCTGGTAAGAGGCCGGCAGGCGGGGCAGAGGGGAGGGGCCTCTGAGCACAGGTTCCTAGTTCACATTGGGTCCTGTAATTCCAGGTTCACTGCAGGTTCTTGAGCTAGGAAATGTCCTGGAGAAAAGGTTTTTGGCTTTTTGTAATTAAAAAAAATTTTAAGTAATTTTAAAAATTGATTTCAGAGAGAGGAAGGGAGAGGGAGAGAGAGATAGGAACATTAGTGATGAGAGAGAATCATGGATCAGCTGCCTTCTGCACGCCGCCCCCAACCCCCCACTGGGGATCGAGCCCACAACCCAGGCATGTGCCCTGACCAGAATTGAACCATGACCTCCTGATTCATAGGTCGGTTCTCAACCACTGAGCCACACCAGCCGGGGAGAAAAGGTTTTTTGAGGCACGTTAATTATTCTGGCCGACTTCCGATGACCAACGGAACAATGGCACTGAGAGGGAAGCAGGAGATGGGCTAAGAGGCTTCTGTCATAACCCACATGGACAAAGTAAGCACTTGTCCTGGGGTGGAGCCCTCTGGGTGCGGAGGTCCAGACCTGGCAAACTCCTACTCATCCTCCAAAACCCCAAGTCAAATGCTTCCTCTTTGCCATCACTTTCAGTGATCCCCTGGTCTCCTATTCCAGGCAGAATGTTTTTAGAACTCTTAAATACACCTAATTCGGTTAAAGCCTATATTGAATTATATGAGAGTTATTTGCAAATACATTTACTTCTGCTGAGAGATTATGAATCACTGAAAAAGGGGCCACTGGCTAATTTATCTTTATTTCCCTAAAGCCCGTGAGGTCCTCAGAAAATGTTAATTGGTTGAATAAATTAAAGAGAGAAAAAAACAAAAACCAGAGAGACGTGCGGCTTTAATGACATACCAAGTGCAGGAAGCAAGTCACAAGCCGCCCTCCTTCCCCATCAGGCCGGTCAGTTCCCCATGAGCTAGCTGGGAGGCGGGCTGCCCCCACCCCCCGTCCCCCCGTACCCCTCCCCCGCCTGCCCCTTGCCCTGGCCGGAGTGTGCAGAATGAGGGATTGAATCTTCAGCTCAGAGAAGAGGGAGGAGTGGATCAGGGAGACGCCTGGGTGGCAGACCCAGCTGGAGCCCGAGTGGAGGGAGAGAGGAGGGGGCTGGGCAAGGCCAATGGGGCCGGGGAGGGTCTGGTCCACCCTCCTGGGGCCGCTCCCTGACTGGGCAGAGCCTCCTGAGACATCACAGACATGACTCCAGGCCCCGCCTCCTAGCGGCTGACGCTCCGGGACAGCTGTTGTCCTGTAACCAGCAAGCGCCTCACCGGACAGTGGTCGGAGCGTCAGCCCAGGGTCCGTGGGCTTTCTGGGCCCTTCGACAGCAAACCATCCCCTCCTCTCAGATGCACCAGATACTGATTACGGCTTTTTGTGGGGCCGGGGGTGAGGTTAGAAACACGACGTTCAATCTACGCGTTTGAGGAAAGGCCAGCATGTGCCCACACGCATCTGAACCTACGACATGGGTGTTTGGCGTCAGGGTGGTGGGGAGGCCACAGCCTCGCCCCGGAGGGCAGCATGGATTTCACGGCCCCATTGCTGTTCCACTCAAGGTCCCCTGTGTGGGGGGGAGGGCCGTGCCCTTGCGGACGATGCGCGGTGCCTACATGGCCACCCCGGCCGCAGACACGGTCAGGGACGCGCTCCAGCGGCGAGGAATTGCGGCGGGAGCTCAAGCGTGTCGCCTGCCCTGGGCCTCTGGGCTCTGGGCCCTGGGCTCTGGGCTCTGGGCTCTAGGCTCTGGGCTCTGGGCTTGGGGACAAGGAAGTCAGAGCACGCTCCTCGCTCTAAAGGACCTGACCAGTGGGCGGGCCTCGAAGGGAGGGCCCTCAAAGGCTCCTGGGAGTGGGGCCCTGAAGGCTGAGTAGGATTCCTCACCCCAGAAAGGGGAGGCGGGCACCCCAGGCAGAGGGACAGCGGATGGGTGACCTCCCCCCTCTCCCCACAAGACCTCCCACCCCCAGCCCCTCCCACCCCTGCCACGTGGGCGGCCCTGGGAGACCCGGGCGTGTCCCTGGCCATGGGTGACGCCCTCCTGGCCGTGCTCTGGCTGCAGCTCACACCCCCGACAACTCCTTCATGGGCTTCGTGTCCGAGGAGCTGAACGAGACGGAGAAGCAGCTCATCAAGGCCGGCAAGGCCAGCAACATGGCCGTGGTGTACGGCAAGGAGGCCAGCATCTGGAAGGTGCGCCCCGCCCGCCTGCCCGGAGCAGCCACCCCGGACCCGCTCCCACCTGCCCCCCGACGGATGGCCGATGGCCATGGGGAAGCCTGGCTGGGGCTGGCCCCTTCCCCCCTCCCTGTCCCTGCTCTGCCCAAACTCAGACCGAGGTCTGTGACTTCACCCTCCCCCTCCCTGGGATGGTGAAGGGGGCTTAGGCGAGACTCGGGGGTTCTGTGGGACGGGAGGCCATGGAGAAGGCGGGAGAGGTCCAGGGATTGGCACCCACTTTCAGGGCGGGGTCCCGGAGAAGCGCTGCCGGTGGGGAGGCTGCCTGCTCGCCCGTCACTGACCTGCTCTCTCTCCTCTTTTCTCTGCGCCCCTGGCCACGAGGCAGCTCCAGGTAGGACTGTATGCCGCGTGCTCCCTCCTCCTCCCGCCCCTCCTCCTCCTGCGTAGCACGTGGCTGTTTTGTGGAATGACCCTCACGCTGGAGTGGTTGGGGTGAGGTTCAGCGAACAGTGACTCAGACGGTTGAGGGCAGAGAGGAGAGGGGCTGTGCCAGGGCCGCACAGCTGGTGAGCGGCCGCCGACCTAAGACTGGCCCACAGCTCCTGCTTCCAGACCAGGGCTCTCCCTCCTGCTGCCCCGCCTCCCTGGGGCAGGGCGGGGCTCCCACCTCCCCCTCGCCCCCCAGGGGAAGGAGAAGGTCCTGAGCATCCTGAGCCAGCACATGGAGGTGCACGGCACCGTGTTCTACGAGAGCCAGCGGCCCCCCGAGGTCCCCGCCTTCGTCAAGAACCACGGCCTCTTGCCGCAGCCCGAGTTCCAGCAGCTGCTGCGCAAGGCGAAGG
>NW_006285613.1:2254734-2257301 GCF_000327345.1 Myotis davidii
GGCCGCCCCGTCGATTCAGGCATCCTCCGGGCCTGTGGGAGTCAGCCCGGGCGCGCTCCTGGCAGGAGTGAGTGCGGGGTTCCTGTTTGCGGGGTGAATGGTCACGGTCCTCTGGGGGCAGCTGAGATGGGGTCTGACGCCTCCTAGACTCAGGGCCGTTTCCCCTCCCTGCAGAAGCAGCTGTCAGAGCCGCGGAGCCACCGATATGGCCTCACCTGCCTCCTCGCTTCACAGATGGGGAAACCGAGGCCTGGGGGGGGGCACCCAGCTGGGCTGGGCTGTCCTTTTTTTTAATTCAGAGAGGAAGGGAGAGGGAGAGAGAGAAACATCAATGATGAGAGAGAATCATGGATCGGCTGCCTCCTGCACGCCCCACACGGGATCAGGCCCGTAACCCGGGCACGTGCCCTGACCGGGAATGGAACCGTGACCTGTTCCTAGGACGATGCTCAGCCCCTGAGCCACACCTGCTGGGCTGAGCTCGCCCCCCCCCCATTCCCACCCCCATCGCCTCCTGTGAGTGAGTGAACGCCCCAACCCCGACCTCGCCCCTGCTTCCCGGGGCGCGTGTGGTCCTGGCCTTCCTGACACCGCACCACCTCGCTCTTCAGCTCTTCATCGGGTTCGGCTTCCCCTACGAGGGCCCCGCGCCCCTGGAGGCCATTGCCAACGGCTGTGTCTTCCTGCAGTCCCGCTTCAGCCCGCCCCACAGCTCCCTCAACCACGACTTCTTCCGAGGCAAGCCCACCTCCAGGGAGGTCAGTGGGGGGACCCAGCCCCCATCTGGGGGTCTGAGATGGGGAGCCTGCAGGGCCTGGGAGAGGGTGACGGAGGCGTGGAGCAAAGGGGCGCGGGGACCAGTGGGCGGGCCTGGCACCGCACACCCGCTGCCGTGTCCGCCAGGTGTTCTCGCAGCACCCGTACGCCGAGCGCTTCATCGGCAGGCCCCACGTGTGGACCGTGGACTACAACAACTCGGAGGAGCTCGAGGCCGCCCTCAAGGCCATCATGAGGACCCAGGTGAGCCTCAGGGCCATCGGCACCGCCAGCACGTGCCTGCCTTCCTGTCATTGGAAAGCGATGCCCTCCTGGTGAATTCCCACTCCCAGGCCAGGGCTGGCGGGTGTGACCGCGGAGCCCCCCTCACCGGTGTGTGAGGGTGAGGAGCACGGCTGAGGGAGACCTGAGGCCCCAGCCCGCTGGCCCCCAGCTCCGGGGCGGGGGCCTTCAGTCACCTCTCGGCCTCAGGGGGTTTGCCCGTTGGCACCTGTCCGTCCAGATGAGGCCATTCACGGTGAGGGGACGGGAAGCCGTGTGGGCGCCTGCCTCCTGCTGCCTCCTCTCTCAGTGTCGCAGCTGATATTCCTGGCAGGACCAGCACCGGCCATGCCTGTAATTACACCCCATGGGTGACCCTCCCCGGCTGTTGCCGTCTCTGGCAGGAGGTCCCGGCAGATGGGACTCGGCTGGCAGGGGCCTTTGCATCACCACTTGGCCCGGGTTGGCCGGGAGCAGGCAGAATATGTGGGGGTAATCCCTTCTCTAAAAATCAATGGAAAAACAGCCGTGGGTGAGGAGTAACAAACCAAAACAGAAAGACAAGAAGCGAGGACCCAGGCGCCGGGGGTCTGGGGGTCACGAAGGACAGTGGGCCTGGGCCTGTCCAGGTGGGGTGGTGTTTGGGTGGCTTCCTGGAGGCAGTGTCGCCTGAGGGGAGGGTGGACGGGCTGGGTTGGCCGTGGGAAGAGGCGTCAGGGCCCGTGACCGGATGGAGCGTTGACATGACTGGAAGGGGGAAGCTCAGTGAGGCTGGGACCAGCGTGGGAGGGAGGGCCTGGCCTGGGTCTCCTAGGTCCTGAGCCCCGGGGAGCCCCGGGGGGTGCCCTGAGGAGCAGGGAGTCCGAGCAGAGGGGCCAGGTCTCTGCTCCCAGTGCTGAGCATGGCCGGGCCCCGGCACCAGGTCTCCTGCCCCCCGTCTGCCTGTCTGTCCCACAGGTAGACCCTTACCTGCCCTATGAGTACACCTGTGAGGGGATGCTGGAGCGAATCCACGCCTACATCCAGCACCAGGTAGGGGACCTCTGCTCTCTCCCCCCCACACCCCGTCCGACAGAGGAGGGCGCCGGGCCAGCACTGCCTGAGGAGGCCACCCATCCAGGGTGCTGCGTCCATTTAACTCCCTGTCCTTCCCCAGTCCGTCCATCTGTCTCCTTCCTTCCAGCACAGCCGGTGGGGGTGGGGGCCGAGGGGTGGGGTCAGTATTACTGTCAGAGGCCAGGCCTGAGGCCCCGGGTGGGTTCCCTGACCTCCGGGGCCTCCCTCCCACCCTCTCTGGAGACAGATCAGTGCCCACCCGGTGGGGCTGCTGCGAGGGTAAATGAAATGACGCCCGGAAGGCCCTGGCATTAGCTAGCCCCGGTGGTGACGCGAGCACGATGATGGGTTTGCCAGCACCCACGTGCCAGCCCGTGGCTCCCGTGGCCGCCGTGGCCCGCTGCCCTCTCACACTGCTCTCTCCTGGCAGGACTTCTGTGCAGCCCCAGGCCCCGCCCCAGCAGGGCCTGGAG
>NW_006285613.1:2257540-2262733 GCF_000327345.1 Myotis davidii
ACTCCCAGAGCCCCTGCCCAGCCCAGCCAGGCTCACTCCCAGAGCCCTGTCCTGCCCAGCTGGCAGCAGTGGGTGAAGGGGACACCTTCAGTGAGTCAGGGAGGACCCCAAGGGACTTTCCAGGCAGGTGTCCATCAAAGCCCCACACTCGGGGCAGAGCCTCAGCCCCAAGACACTGATGGAAGCTCCCTGCCCAGTCTCCCCCCACCACACCTGCCCCCCAGCATCTTCCCCAGGCTCTCCCTGATGGGTCAGCCAGGCCCACCCTCCTGGCCCCTCCCCTCCTCTCCGAGCAGGTGGGAGGAGCCGAGGGCCAAGGTCTGTCCTGGCCCGGCACCTCCTAGAAAATTCTTCCCCAGTTTGGGCTGGGCCAGCCGGGGGTGGGGCGGTGGGCAGGACCCGCTGGGCGTTCTGCTCCTGCCCGCTGAGTGCTGCCGCCCTGGTGCCCGCCAGGCTGCAGGTGCCCTGCGACAGCACCGAGTGGGAGATGAACCAGTGAACACCCCTGACTGGCGTTGTTCTGGCTTTCTGGGAAGCCTGCTGGAGCATCAACAGACCTTCCACACCTTGTCTGGCGCAGAGTCACCCATGTGTATCCCAAATGGACAAATACTCAATCCCGTTCCCACGTGACTCCCTCGGCCCGGAGTGGGCAGAGCAGGCGAGTGCCAGGCCGCAGGGAGGGCGGCTCTTCCTCCTCATCCAGGGGCTCATGGCGGCAGCGAGGCCAACGGACTGTGGGCTGCCAGAGGGTCCCCGGCCGGGAGCAGGGCAGGGGCCCCTCGCTGAGTACAAGGCCAGACCTGACAGGTGGAGAGAGGGTCCTGGGCCCAGGACAGGGCCCCTCGCTGCACAAGGTCGGGGGCAGGGGTCCCGGGAGGGGGGTCGGCCTTGTCCCTGTGGAGGAGTTTGGGGTGTGGCCAGAAGGGGCGAGGGACTGGGGGAGGCCAGGCAGAGGGACCCAGTCCTTGCCCCTCCCCTCTCCCACACCTGTCCCTGCTGCACTGGTCACTGTTGGAGGCGCAGGGACCCCTTGGGCGGGTGGAACTGCATCCCCCTCCTGCTTGTTCCGTTCTCTTCACTTGGGGCTTCCCCTGAGCCCCCCTGGCATGACTGCCATTCCGGACCCCGGCCTGTTCCCCACCCACCCCGGCTTCTGAGCACGGTGCTGGTCCCTTCCCAGCATCCACTGCAGACGCAGGCTCTGGCCGAGCTTCTGCCCATCACACCCCTGGCCCCGGCCCCACCCATCAGTGCTGTGTCCGTGTCCCTCCAGCTTCCAACCATCTCGGATCAACTGTGCACCCCGTGCAGCATGCCTGTCCCCGCCCAGGCCCCCAGAAACACTGCCACCCCATCCTGTGTATAACCCCCTGCCTCCCTGGGCCACCCGGCTGCCCTCCTGGGCTGCCCACCACCGGCCATGGAGGCAGCCCGGGCCCTGAGAGTTGGGGGAGTGGCCTCTGGGCTGCCCCCCGCCTGGACCCTCTCCCGGCCCGGCCGCCCTGCAGCCGCAGACACTCCAGTCACCAAGGACCTGACCTTTGGGGGAAAGCAATAGAGACTCTCTTCTCTCTCTTTTTTAAAGATTTATTTCTTGAAATAATAAATATTTTATTGGGATGTGAGGTGCAGAGGAGGAGCCTGCTGTCTCTCATCTTTTCTGGGACGCGAGGGGTGGGGGGAGCGAGGGGCTGGGAACGCCCAGGTGGATCCCGGGTCCCTGCTCCACATCGTAGAGGCTGAGGCTCGGCCTCAGGCTGCCTGGAGGAGGGCCTGCCTCCTGTCTTAGACTCTTAATGAGGTGAGTGGGGTGCAGGGGCAGAGGGGCAGAAGCAGGCTGGTAGCAGGAGAGAGAGGAGTCTGACCTGCACCCAGATACAAGGCCAGAGGGTGGCGGGAGGGGTCCTCCAGCCCTTCCTCCCAAAACCCAAATGGCCGCCTCACTTCAGCACCACCCACCCCCTGCAAACCGAGGAAACCACAGGCCCAGGCGCCTCCCCCTCCCCCTTACAGGTGAGGGAACAGCCATGGCAAACACCTGGGAGCCTCAGCCACCCCCACCCGCTGCCCTGACCCATCCAGCCAGCGACCGCGTGGGCATCAGAGGCTCTGAAAAGCATGGCGCCGGGGTCTCGAGGGGCAGCGCCTGGCAGCACTTCTGACCCCAGGGATCTGGGGGGCCTTTGAGGCCTGTCCCTCCCACTCCCACTCCCACTCAGGCCCCAGGCCAGAGGCGCTGCTCCCACAGCCTAGGCGGGGAGGCCGCAGCTGCTGATGAGCCGGGGGATGAGGAGGGAAGAGGCGGGCGCCAGGTGGGCCTGGGGCAAGGAATGCACACGCACATATGCACACACACACATGCACATATGCAAACACAGCTCCGTGGGAGCTCACGGGCAGGAGAGGGTGCGGAGGCTGTGGACAAGCGCCCTTCCAGAACCGGGAGGTGGGAGGGAGGGCTGCAGAGGCATGGGGCCTCCTGGGAGGCCAGGAAGCCGGGAGGCTGGGCGGTCAGCCGGACGGACTCTGCTTTGTCTCTTAGCTGGGACTGGGCCTGGCAGACTTAACCTCCCTCCCGCCTGGCACCGCAGCTGCCCCTCCCTGTGGTTGACTCCAAAGGCCCCTCAGAACCCCAACCTGCTCCGCGGGACCCGCCCTGTGGTTCTCGTGTTTCTCCTGTGAAATAAGGAAGGTGATCCCGGCACGTGGGGGCTGAGGGTGCATCGAGGTCAGGTGTGAAGTGTGGTGAGCTGGGATGTGAGTGTTCAGTAATGGACCTACGGGCCGCGGACCTCAGGTCTGCCCCAGGTGCCTCCAGGTGGCCTCCGGGTGCCTCTAGGTCCAGGGCTCCTGCCCCTTCCTGGCGGGTGAGGACAGTGAGGCCCCGGGGAGAGCAGTTCCCAGCCTGGCGCTGCCCAGACCGGACACCAGACATCCTGACCCCAGAGCCGGAGGCCGTCGCCAGCCGAGCGGCTGGTGGGCGGCTTATCCTTGGGCAGCGGAGGTGGCAGGGGCTGTGGGTTGAACTGTATCCCCTGCGGGGACCTGATATGGAAGAGCCCTTGCAGACGCAGTGAAGATGGGCCGCTGGGTGTGGGCGGAGCCCCAGCCCGATGACTGGCGTCCTGGTCAGAGAGGGAGGGGGCACGGACACACGGGGGAGGAGGCCACGTGGAGACGCGGGCCGAGATTGGAGGGGTGCAGCCACAGGCAGGGGTCAGGACAGATGCCGGCAGCACCAGGAGCTGGAAGAGGCGTGAAGGGGCCTCCCCTCCCCTAGACTGGGGAGCTCGGCCGGCCCGCCCTCCATCTCAGACGTCTGGCCTCCAGAGCTGTGAGAGAATCATATCTGTAACTTCGAGCCCTCCGATTTGTGATCGTTTGTTGCAGGAGCCACAGGAACTAATGCAGGGGTCATGGGCCGCCTGCCTTTAAAGATAATCACCCACAGGGCTCAGCTGTGGCCAGGGAGTCCCGAGCTCAGTGTTCCCCCCGCCAGGCCACTGGCCTGCACGCAGCTCAGTCCACCTTTTCCCAGAAAAACGTGGAGCCTTCTCAATAAAACCCCCAAGGAGACAGAACGCTGGGTCCCAGGGATTCAGACCCACTGGAGATCACATCGGTAACCCCACCCCTGCCCCCCAATACCCTCCCAGGCACGGGCCCTCGGGGTACTGGGGAGCAGCACCAGGTGATCCCAGCAGAAGGGGGTGCTCCCAGCAGAAGGGGGTGGTCCCCACACACCTCCCGCTGGATTCAGCCTTGATCACTGCCTCTGCCACGGCTAAAAATAGCTCAGCCCCAGCTTGGCTTCTGCATATATTTGCATATTGGGCTTGAGACTCATGAATATGGAGAAACAGGGCAGCTGACTTGTTTGTGCAGCAAACCCAACAGAGGACACTTGCCCTCCTGGGGTCATTCCGGCTCCCCCAGTGCCATGGCCGCCTAGCCTGACCATCCGCCACCTCTTCCTTCAAGAGCCTTAGTGGGGGGGTCTTCTCCAGTGGGGGTCCCAGGGCTGGGGGGGGCTGGGCTTTGGGTTTTGGAGCGCTGGGAGTGCTTCCGGCTGGGGGCTGCATGAGACACCTGAGGCTCTGTCCTCTGACCCTAGACCCGCCTGGTCCCTCAGAACCGCTCCCCGTGCCTGTGCATTGCAGGGACCTCAGCAGGGGAGGTGGAGGGGGGCAGATAGCAAACTCCTAACCTCGGCTAAAGCTGGATTCAGGGCTCCCCATGTCCCATCGTGTTCCCCCACGGCCCCTCGTCCATCCCACAAACCCTTGCACAGCACAGCGCGTGGTGCAGCGCTTGGCCAAGGTACACAGTCTCTCCCCCCACACCCCCGCCTCAATGGCCGTGTCCTGAACACCAGTGTCCAGGGCCTGAGCCTGGGGAACCCCCGGCTTCTGGGTCTGGTGACACTTGCTTTTCATCAATCCTGGAACCTGCCCAGCCAGGGAGTTTCCTGCCCCGTCCTGTCCTCGAGGCCAGGGTCCAGAAGAGGCCTGGCTCCAGGCAGGGGCCCAGCTCCCACCTCAGGCCCAAGGCCCCGCGTGTTAGATTCCCGGGAGTTTTTATAAGCCGGGGTTACAGTGTTGGTGTCTTGAACGGGGGTGGGGGGAGTGTTTGTGCCTCAGAAATTGGCCTGTGCAACAAATCCAGGCTTTTGATGTCTCATGTGCGTTGCGTTTTGGGGAGACCTGCCACCGATGGGGGGCCCTCCGCAGGGGCGTCTCACCCGCTGGAGGGCTTGCTGTTTGACAGTGTGACCCTCACCCCGCCCCCTGCTTCCTTTCTGCGCCCCCTCCCGGGCCCTCAGCCCCCCTCATCCTGGGTTTGGCAGCTGACTGGGGCTGCGCAGGTCCTGCCTCCCTCGCCGCTGCTCAAGGAAATAATTAATAATAATTAATGAATAAGCTGTGTTTATTGAGAGCCGTTTACACAGAAAGCCTCAGGGTACAGGGCACTCAGATGTAATTAAAAGTGACACATTTTAAACTTTGAAGCACAAAGCTGTTGCCCAGGACAGGGCTCCCCGCTCCCCGCACCTTCCTCTGACCCCCATTTTGTGGGTGGGGCCTGGGAAGGCAGGAAGAGGGGCCTCATCGTGGGGCTTAGGGTGCAGCCCGAAGATCACCCACCTACCTGTGCATCCACCGACCACCCATCCACCCACTCACCACCCAT
>NW_006285613.1:2263533-2267059 GCF_000327345.1 Myotis davidii
ATTATTTCCACATTGTCTTTTACAAAAGCTTCTGTCGCACTTGCTCTGTGCCAGGCACTGCGGGTGGGTGAACTCATTTTGTGGGAAAGGCCTGGACACGGGCAAAAAGCCCCACAGAAGGCTATCGCCACGTGTCCTGCCAGCACCCCCCCGACCCCCCCCCCACCAAGCACTGGTTCTGAGCCCCAGGATGTCGCTTTGTCCCCTCTGTCCCTGGGGAAGGAGGGCACCCTCGCATGTTTAATGCCCCAGTGGAATGACAATTATGAAAAGTGCACATGTTGCAATTTGGGTTTAGGTTGAAAGTATTAATTTCCTGGTTTTAATTATTCAATAGAAATTAATGAAAATGGGAGAGGAACCTCACGGGAGCCTTTCTAAGCATCAGGGGCGGGGAAGGCAGGAGAGCTGCATCACATGGAGTCTGGGAGAGTGGGGTGAACGGAAAGGCCAAGGGCCCCACAGTTGTCTTTGAGTTGTTTATGACTCTGTAAGGTAGAGAAGTGAGAGGAGGCGCACAATCCCTGTCCATGGCCATGCACGTGACGGAGCCCGGAGGACGGCCCCGGTTCCCTGGCGGCCAGGCCTGCGTCGGGCAGCCATTCATTTCAGCATCCGACCACCCGCGCACCTGTGCTCTCTGCCGTCTCCTTTGAGCCGCTGGTCACCCCTGCTGGTTCCCTCACGAATTAGTGAGTGCAAGACCCCTTCGCACGTGTTCCCTTTATAGCTGATGGAGCCGTGGTCTCACCTTGATGAAGGCATCTTTAGCAGGTCTGAGTCCCTGAGGCAGGCACAGCGATCATCCCTCCTGCGACAGGGGAAGAGCAGGAGGCACAGAGAGGGTAAGCCATTGGCTGAAGACACACAGCTGGCTGGGGCCGGGATTTGGACCCGGGAACTGGCTCTGGAGTCCCAGAGCCCCTAACACAGTGGTTCTCAGTCTGGCTGCACATGAGAATCACCTGGGAACCCTTTTAAAATCCTGATGTCTGGGCCTCATCCTCCGGAAATTCTGTTTCTTTGTTACTCATGTTGTGGCCCCACCCCATCAGGATTTTAAAAGGATTCCCAGGTGATTCTAATGTGCAGCCCAGGTTGAGAACCACTGTTCTAAGAGGACTTGAGCTCTATGATCTGTTCTCTAACCTCAAGACATCGGGATGGTACTTAGGGAGGGGACTGGGAGGCCTGGGGAGGTTGGGGCATGGGCCCAGCTCCCCGGTTGCTGGTAAGCTGTAGATTCCACAGCTGCGAGGCCTGACATGGGCGGCGGGAGGCGCTGGTAGAATGTGAACATAGACGTGGCTTCCTGGGTGCCAGTCACACCCGGTCATCTCATTCACTCCTCACCAGGGCCCATAGACGGGCCCCTAGAGGCACCGCAGGCCCTCGCATCATCTCTTGGTTTGTTTGGAGTTGAGCCCTGCAAGCTGAGGTGTCTCCATCAGCGCTCCCCACCCCCAGGGCTCTTTCTAAAGATCTGGTGTGGCTCAGTGGTTGAGCATCGACCTGTGAACCAGGCGGTCACGGTCAGGGCACAGGCCCAGGTTGCGGACTGGATCCCCAGTGCGGGGTGTGCAGGAGGCAGCCGATCAATGATTCTCTCTCATCATTGATGTTTCTCTCTCCCTCTCCCTTCCTCTCTGAAATCAATAAAAATACATTAAAAAAAAAAAAGATCTGGGTTGTGTCCTGGGCTCCCCTGCCCTCACCCCACTCCCAGGCTTCCCACCCCTGCCACGAAGCCTCCCACTGACACCTCGAAGGCTCAGTCCCTGGACCCCAGAGGCTGGTGTGGGCCCAGCCTCACCCGCTCAGCTGACCTCTCCCTGACCTCTGCAGCTGGGCTGAGCTCTGGGGCCTGGAAAACCTAACTGCCCATGGCGGGCGGGAGCGCCAGTGCCCGGGCCTCAGCGAGGGGGAGAGGAGGTGCCCACCAGAGGCCTCTTCTGTTTGCCAAAGTGCTGCAGCAGGAGCAGCCGGCTCCCTCCGGGCGGGCGGCGGCCCCGCTGAGCTGAGGAGGTGTTAGCCAGGGAAGCAGGGGAGCAGGGGCCGCATTTGCAAGGGAAATGACGAGGGGGCCTGCAGTGGCTGGAGGTTTGGATTAGCTGCTGCACAGGAAAAGGTCCCTCATGTTTTATGCATGAGGAGCTGGACGGGGCTGCAGAGGGTGCCCAGAGAAGCCTAGGGGAAGCCAGGGGAAGCCGGGGAGGCCAGGGGACCCCGACGGCCAGCAGTCAGACTCCCACCCTCTTCTCTTCTTCCCAGACCAGGTTTCCCAGGGGGCAGGGTCGTCACCAGGCCCACACCACCCCTTGATGGTGAGAATGGAAATTTCCCAAAGTGAGGGCCCCTCCTCCTCTGTATAGTGGAGGCTGAAGGCCTGGTCCGGGGTCAGAGGTGAGTTTACTGGGCTGGGCCTGCAGGTGCCTGACACCGAACCCGGCACCCAGACTGGCACCCAGCCTGGCACCAAACCCAGCACCCAGCCTGGCACCCGGCCTGGCAGGAGCAGGAGCTTTCAGCTTCCATCTACCCGCCCAGAAATCCACGGCACCCCAGCCCCCTTCCTGCAGCCCCACAGTGTCTACTCTGGACTCGGGGACCCCCTGGGGCTCACACTTTTGCTGGGAAAGCGGTGGAGCAGGCATGGAACTAAAACCAGCGGTTCTCAACCTGTGGGTCGCGACCCCTTTGGCGGTCGAACGACCCTTCACAGGGGTCGCCTAAGACCATCCTGCATAGCAGATATTTACATGACGATTCATCACAGTAGCAACATGACAGCTATGAAGTAGCAACGAAAATAATTTTATGGTTGGGTCACAACATGAGGAACTGCATTTAAAGGGCCAGAAGTTTGAGAACCACTGAGCTAAATGCTATTCAAAAGTTCTCTCTCTCCCAATTCTGGGGACAATTCCCCTTTAAAACCGGGCCATTACTTCCCGTTTATGTTTTTGCCTTCCCATCACACCTTCCCCCTTTCCTTGTTTGTTATGTTTCCTACCTCCTGCTCTGTAAATGTGATTGATGGTTGAATCACGCCCAGCTGGCTGCGAGGGCGGGCGGCCACACCCCCGGCCGGGCAGCAGCTCGGGGTCAAGGCGAGGGGCCAGGCAGGTGATGGAGGACGGACCCAGGATTGTGACCGACAGCGCTGGCTGTTTCTCTCTGACAGGGGGTAAGGGAGCGGCACAGCCCAGAGGCCCTGGGACTCAGGCTTCGCACGTGGCTGGCCCTCGGGAGGTGGGAGCCCGTCATGTGTGTGGGATGCTGTGGTGAGCACCTTAAAAGTCCAGCCCTCCCACTGGCGAGCAGGTTGTGTCACAAGTTTAATTTTTATATATATTTTTATTGGTTTCAGAGAGGAAGGGAGAAGGAGAGAGAGAGAGAAACATCCATGACGAGAGAGACTCAGGGATCGGCTGCCTCCTGCACGCCCCTCACTGGGGATGGAGCCCGAAACCCGGGCCTGTGCCCTGAGTGGGGATCAAACCCTGACCTCCTGGTTCACAGGCTG
>NW_006285613.1:2267834-2274734 GCF_000327345.1 Myotis davidii
GGGCCATCAGAGACTTAGGCCAACCTTCAGAGCAGCGGTTCTCACCCTGGGCTGCACATGAGAATCACCTGGGAATCTTTCTAAAATCCTGATTTCCGGGCCTCATCCTCCGGAAGTTCTGTTTCTTTGTTACTCATGTTGTGGCCCCACCACATCACAAAGAAACAGAATTTCAGGAGGACGAGGCCCAGAAATCAGGATTTTAAAAAGATTCCCAGGTGATTCTAATGTGCAGCCCAGGGTGAGAACCGCTGCTTTAGAGACATCCGGTCCTGGGGGCTGGGCCTCATGCTCTTCGCCCTGTTACACCTGGACTATCGCCTTCCGTCCTGGGAACCCTTTCCCCTCAGTGTCTGCTTACATTGTATTCATTAGCTTGTTGGGCTCAGTAAGACATGCAAATGACACAAAATTCCAAAGGTACAAATGTCCCGCAGGGAAAGTGTCTCTTCCAGCTCCCCCTCTCCCAGCGAGGCCGTCTCCTCCTCAGAGGTAAACGCTGTAACTGATGGTTCCCAGTGTCCTGGGTGGCGTTCCAGAGATGCACCTCGCGCGTGCGCGTGTTTCCATGTGCGTGTGTTTGCGTGTGCGTGTGTGTGTTTACGTGTGTGTGTGCGCGTAGCGCTAGATACCCGTCTGTTTGTAGAGAGAGGAGGGTCTGCACCTCTGGTCCTAGGCCTGCTCCTGCTGCGTTTTATTTGAACGTGCAACCTCAGAGTGTGTCCCCACCCCAAATCCGCAGTCGCCTCATCCCTGGGAACAGCTGCTCCGCAATGGAGTCAGCCCCCTCCTGACGGATCCACATTCGTTTCCAATCTGTTTCTCTCACCAGCAGGGAAGCAGCAACGCCTTTGTGCGCCTGTGTGCTTGGTGCCAGTGTAACTTCCAAAGGGTGGAGAGCATGCTCCCCGACCCATGTCATGGAGCAGTGAGGCGGCCGAGACTCCGCGAGCCCGTCTGGGAAGGGGCCGGGGTGGGAGCGCTGGTCTGGAGAGAGCGGGGACGCCGGGTGCGGGCAGGCTCTCCGGACCGGAGCGAGGCGCTGTGTGAGGCACAAAGCTGGCTGATGGCCAGACGCCAGGGCAGCACCACGGTCACCGTTGGGATTGGCTGTTCTGCAGGACGGAAGTCATTTGCATCTCTCCCAGACAAGATTAATCTGAACTGTTATTAGAGGTTCACAGGCTGACGCTCAACCACCGAGCCACGCCAGCCGGGCTCACAAGTTTCTTAACGTCCCCGTGAGCACGGAGGTGGTCGCCCCACCTGAAGCCACTGGGAACCGAGACGCTGGACTGAGTGCGTGTGCCGGGCAGGCTCACTGGCAGCAGCTATTTCTCTGAAGCGCATCAGGTGCGGCAGCTGCAGACCAGGTCGGTGAGGAGCGGCTCTGCCTCCGGCTCAGGTGTCCCTGCCCTGCCAGGAGCCTCTCACCTCCCCGCCAGAGGCCGCCAGAGCAGGGGGTCCCCAGGGGCGTCACTGAGGGCAGCTGATAAACACGGGAGGGGGGCCTGGAGGAGGAGGCTTGTGGCAGCTTTGCTCGTAATCACCCGAAACTGGAAACGACTCCCATGCCATGCCCTGGCGAAGGGCGGGCCCAGCTCGGCTGCGTCCGGCAGCGGAGACAGTCCACGCCGCCGTGGAGCACGGTCCGAGCTGAAGAGGGATGCGCTCGGTGCACGCAGTGACACGGGGGAACCCCAACGCGCACGCCCTGTATCTGGGTCCTGATAGCGGTTACAGCACTGCATACACTTGTCGAAACGTAAGAAACTGCACACGTGAAAAGGGTGAGTTTGCCCTGGCTGGTGGGCTCCGTGGTTAGAGCGTGGCCTGCGCTCTGGGGTTTGGTTCCCAGTCCAGGGCACCTGCCTGGGTTGCAGGTTGGATGCTCAGCCCTGCTCGGGGCACGTGCGGGAGGCAGCCATTCGAGGTGTCTCTCTCACATCGGTGTGACTCTCTTTGTCTTCCCTGCCCTCCCTCCCTTCTACTCTCTCTGCAGAGCAATGGAAACACATCCTCAGGTGAGGATTAACCACAAAGAAAAAGTGTGGCTTAAACTGTCTCTAATTCTCGTCCATCAGGGTTAGGAAAAGGGCCATCAGAGACTTAGGCCAACCTTCAGCGCAGCGGTTCTTACCCTGGGCTGCACATGAGAATCACCTGGGAATCTTTCTAAAATCCTGATTTCTGGGTCTCATCCTCCTGAAATTCTGTTTCTTTGTTACTCATGTTGTGGCCCCACCCCCATCACAAAGAAACAGAATTTCCGGAGGACGGGGCCGGGAAGGGGCCGGGGTGGGAGCGCTGGTCCGGAGAGAGCGGGGAGGCCGGGTGCGGGCAGGCTCTCTGGACCGGAGCGAGGCGCTGTGTGAGGCACAAAGCTGGCTGATGGCCAGACGCCAGGGCAGCACCACGGTCACCGTTGGGATTGGCTGTTCTGCAGGACGGAAGTCATTTGCATCTCTCCCAGACAAGATTAATCTGAACTGTTATTAGACGAGAAGCATTTGCATAGCTAACAGTTCTCTGCGAGTTGACATCCGCCCTTCCGGGTGTACAGTACCCTGAGCCACAGCAAAAAGTATGTCAGACGCAGGTGCACGTGTCTGTGTAACTAGAGGCCCCGGTGGGGGTCTGTCCGCGCCCCACCCACCGCCACTGTGGGTGGGGCTCTGTCCGCGCCCCACCCACCGCCACTGTGGGTCCTCATTGCCAACCAGCTGGTGGATGGACCAGCTCCAAACTCCAACCTGGCCGGGCATTGGGGTCACGTCTGGCACCTGCTGCCACAGGTCGGGTTCCTGGGAGACAGGTGACAGGTGGCGATCGGCATCACAGGTTGATTGCTTGGGGGCCTGCCCAGGTGAAGGTATTAGGTGGGGCCTCTGGACGGTGATTGGGTCTAAAGGGCAGAGCCCTTGTGGGGGAGGGTGAGGGGGAGGAGCCCAAGAGCGCACCTCCTTCCTGCCACAGGCAAGAGGCCCCCTGCCCTGGGCCCCACACTTGAGAAGCCCCCACTCCGCCCTCCTCCGGGGACACCCTCCCAGGGCAGGGTTCTACCTGGGGTTGAGCCACACCTCACAGGCTAAGGGCCCGTCCATGCCCCTGAGGGCGGCTAGCACACCAGGAAAGCCCTCCCAGGCCTGCCCAGCGCCCCCTCCTCCCAGCCCTGCCCGGGGAGCTGTTTCCTCCCAGTGTGCCGCCTGGCGTTGGTGGATGTCTATTTGTTTCAATGCACAGCCGCCGGGAGAGCGGGACAGACTGCCCTGTGCGGACACGTTTGGAAAGACCCAGGCGCTGGGAGCATCGCCAGGCGGGTCCCCGATTTTCTCACCCTGCACAGCCCCCCTGCCTGGTCTGCTTCTGCCCACGCGGAGCCGAGGGGGGGAGAAGGCGAGGCCCTGTGGTCACTTCAGCCTCCGACTTCCTGCGAGGGTGGGCGACATCCATCGCGGTTCCTCTCCAAATTCATCGACTGGCCCGGCCGGCCCTGGTCGCCATAGCAACCACCCCCCAGTGCTTTGTGATCAAGAAATGGAATTCATCACCGTGTCATTCGGTGAACTCTTCTCCAGACACATGGAGGGAGGAACAGCTACCGGAAGCCCAGCACCTACAAAAGGGCCTTTGTTCCCAGGACAGTTCAATGGCCGAGAGGCGCAGACACCACTCAGAAAAGGGCGGCTCCTAGTTAAGGAGAGCTGGAGGCTCCAGGGTGGCGGGGCTCCACACACAGCTCCCGGGCCCCCCCTGCCGCAGGTAACCCCCGGGCGCAGGTGACCGGAGCCCTCCTGACGGTTCAAAGGCAGTGAGGTCTGATGCTTCCCTCCCCCTGTCCTGGGTTCGGCTTCACTATTTCCCATGAGGGATGTCGGTGGGGTGGGTTCCCTCTGCCCTCTTGGTTCTTCTAGCTGCTCCAATGGCTAAAATACCATAAGGCAGCTCAGCCGGCAGGGCTCAGGGGTTGAGCATCCACCTAGGAACCAGGAGGTCAGGGTACATGCCGGGTTATGGGCTTGATCCCCAGGAGGGAGTGTGCAGGAGGCAGCAGATCGATGGTTCTCTCATCATGGATGTTTCTCTCTCTCTTTCTCTCTGGACCAACAAAAATATTTTAAAAATAAAAGAAGGCAGACTAACCGAAGAACAGCAAGAACACAGCGCAGGGGAATTCGCAGAGCATGAGAATCCCAAAGGTTAGAAATGCAAGATGAGGTGTGTGCGTCCTTCCGGACGCAGGAGAAGGAGGGACAGAGCCGGGTCGGTAAAGGGGAGTGAGGCGGTTCACAGGGAGATGGAGGAGCCAATGTTTAGTGAACAGATGCCGGCTGGGTATCTAGAGACCGAGTCGCAGAGGGACTTGGACCCCAGGCCTTGCTGGGCCCCCGGCCACCCCAGGTTCTGATTACACTATGGTTAGTGGCTCTGTGGTGATAGTTCTAACAGGCCTCTATGGGGCTCGGCTACGGTGTTTTGGCCGGGTTCAAGCCTCGGACTAATGAAAGGGCAGGGTCCTCTCATGGCCACGTGCAAGTCCCAGCTGGAAGGGCAGGCCCCCCCAGCACAATCATAGCCAACGGCTGTGGTTGTGAGCTTGAACCTATGGTCCGAACACGTGGCCCCGCATGCCTTGTGCTAGAGTTCAGGTGCATGTAGCTGAGTAGGGTTGGAGCTCACGAGAATGCTGTAAGCAACCTGATCACGCCCATGCTTTGCCTCATGGCAGCTGCTATAAAATAAAGACACGGTGTTGGGCGCCGGCGCTGTCTCCTCATCAGGGAGCAGCGTCCCACTGAGACCCAGCTTTCATTCTCTGGTCTGTCTTTCCTTAATCCTTTCACCCCCCCCCTCCCCCACTCAGTTCACCACAACAGGCCTCCATCTTCAATTCTTTCCCAAAGTTTGGGGGAAGGTCAAGGATTATTCCTCAGTCTTATTTCTTTTAATATAAATATAGATTAGATATAGATATAGATATAGATATAGATTTCAGAGAGGAATGGAGAGGGCCAGAGAGAAAAACATCAATGATGAGCGAGAATCATGGATCAGCTGCCTCCTGCATGCCCCGTTCTGGGGATCAAGCCTGCAACCTGGGCATGTGCCCTGACCAGGAATTGAACCCTGACCTCTTGGTGCATGGGATGAGGCTCAACCACTGAGCCACACCAGCCAGGCCAGGGAGCTCCTTAGAGCAATGAAAAGAGCAGGAGAAACCATTGTGCGTGCAACATTTTAGAAGATGATACAGACAAATGCACAGGACAAAAAGGGAAATGATCAAGCTGTCTCAAACAGGAATGGAAAACCTGTGGCAGGAAGGACACGGGGCCGCAATCCTACCCACAGAAAATGCAGTCCAGTGGATGAAGGCCAGGCCAGGCTGTCTGAGCCTCACGGAGCACACGGCCCCTCCCCTCGCGGATACCAGCTGCTCTGAAGAATCTGGGACAATGGCAGCAGGACGGGCTCCCCACCCCACTTCACAAGGACAGCAGAACTTTGATGTCAAACACAGGCCAGAGCAGCACCTACAAGGGGAATGAGGACACAGATGCGCCAGGCCGAGATCAGGATGAGCGAGCCCAATCCAGCGATCTATATATAAACACTTCACCCCGAGCGGCGTCTCACTCGGGGACAGGAAACCGCTCAGCGCTGACACATCCGCGACAGGGACCCGCCACACTAACAGGCCGCCAGGGAGCCCTGGCTGGTGGCTCGGTGGCTGGAGCATCATCCTGTTCACCAGAAGGTGGGCACGCCAATTCGCCTTTGATGGTCCATTTAATGAATCACCTTTCCGAGCAGGATGGAGCCTGGCCCATCGGGGGACGCTCTCTGGCCTGGATGGGGAGTGGAGGGTTCGCAAGGAGCGGTTCCGGGGCACCAGCTCCCTCCAGGCGCGCCCTTCACCCCGGGGTCAGGATTTCAGGGCTGCGTGTGCGCAGCAGCGTGCAGGGCTGGCTGTGAGAAATCCTCTCTCTGGGCTGTGAAGGGAGAAATAATCGCAGGGCCCCAGGGGAATCGCAGCCCGCAGCTGCTCTTTCACACCCACCGAGCCATTCTCCACGGCAGATCTGGGCGAAGACTGATGGAGCCTCGCACGGTTCAAAGGGGCATCCCCTGCAGAGGTCCTGTGGGGGCGCTGGGCTCCCGCCCCCTGTGCTGGGCAGAGGTGGGGCTGCAGAGGCCGGCAGGGGGTCAGGCAGCACCCCACTGGGGGCCTCAGAGCCACACATCACAGCATCATCTTAGGCAGAAGGTTCAAGCCCGTTGAATGCCTGGGCTCTCGGAGGCAGGTACAGGAATGTCACTACTTTCTAGACCAGGGACTGAAGTTCAAGGTCACGTGGCTCGAAAATAGAGGAGGCAGGACTCAAACCGACTCCTGGACTGACCCTGAATGGGCAGCACCCAGACTGCGGGCGGGGTGTCTGTCTCCTGCCGGGACAACAGCTTCTGGGGGTCAGGAGCTCCCCGTTATGCCATGTGCAGAGGGAGGGAGCCCCAGCTCTGATGCCTTCCTAACTTCCCCCACCCCCACCCGCACCGGCGGCCGCTGGTTTGAATGGAGTTTAAGGAGAAAGAAACAAGGACCCACATGGCTCAGTGTTTGAGCATCGACCTATGAACCGGGAGGTCAAAGTTCGATTCCCAGTCAGGGCACAGGCCTGGGTGCCTGGGCTGCGGGCTCCATCCCCTGTGGGGCGTGCAGGAGGCAGCCGATCCATGATTCTCTCTCATCATGGATGTTTCTATCTCCCTCTCCCTCTCCCTTCCTCTCTGAAATCAGTTAAAAAAGAGAGAAAGAAACAGGGACCCAGCTTCAGACAAAGGGGCATCTTCAGAGGCGGACGGAGCAGCCAGGCCAGCGCGACGCCGCTCCAGCCCCGC